>NC_079320.1:57028186-57331216 GCF_029931775.1 Euleptes europaea
AATGAACATGAACTTAAAAAAATTACAGCTTCTATGTGACTCCTCGCCAAGGCGTTGAAATCTATTGTGTTGCTCTGTGTTTCAGAGAATATCCCTGCATTGTTTTTAGCAGGCCAACCAATTCTGTTTGTTTCTTAACCACAGCATATTGGCAGAAACTAAATGTTGCATTGAAGCCTTCCTTTGTACTCATGTCCCGTTCCCCCACCCCCAGATATTTTGTTAGTTTAAAAGGGGAGGGGAGAGAAAGAGTCGATGCATAATTATCCAGTAGCGGGTTCTTTCTTATTCTTTTCTGTACCTCCTGCAATCTGATGATTATGTGGCTGTTACATTTAGTTTTTCAGTGTATTCTACATGGACAAGGACAGAAAGCTAAAGAAAAGGAAAACAGAAAGGGAACAGAGGGAATTCAATAGGGAATGAACTGGTAATTACTTGTTCATAGAAAAGAACTTGAAATTTATCTGTCTCGTTTATTGTGACGGAGTTGCTATTCGAAAGGATTAGGATGCCATTAAGAGACCAAACACCAAGACAATGTTGTGAACCTTAACTCGGCTGAAGGAGGAGGGGACACTACAGGGGGAGCGAAGTTTTCAACAAAATGTGTGAACTGGCTTTGAACCATGCAGTAAGAACAACTTTGCAGGGGTTTACAAAAATATCACTGACAATTACCATTCCAGAGTCAGTTCTGGTTATTTACTTGGCTTAATTTAACTGCCTGCTTCCAAACAATGGGGTGGATCCTGATTAAATTTTTCAGTAATGGAAGGCAACTCTGTCAGCAGAATGGAACTTTCCTGCCTCTCCCCCCACTGTAGTTTATGTTTCTCTTGGGGGACAGAGGACCCTCAGGAATGGCATGATGGGAAAATTGGGAGTTTGCACCAGAAAGTAGGATTTGGTGTAGGGTTGCCAGCTGCGGGCTCGGAAATACCTGGAGATTTTGGGGGTGGAGCCTGAGGAGGGCAAGGTTTGATGAGGGGAGGGTCTTCAATGGGGTATAATGCCATAGAGACCACCTTTCAAAATGGCCATTTTCTCCAGGTGAACTGATCTCTGCCGCCTGGAGATCATTTGTAATGGCGGGAGATCTCCAGCCACCACCTGGAGGTTGGCAACCCTAATTTGGTGTAAATGTCCATTAGCAGAAACTTTAATCTGGGTCCAATCCTAAATTTGCAGGAAGAGGAGTATACTGATCTCCTTTTAATTACTACGGAAACGCAATGAAGTAGCCCAGTGTTCTCTTTCACCAAGTGTAATATGAAACTTCTTAGAGCTCATTTACATGTTAGGACCCCATGTACAGGATACCAAGATGTGACAGTAGATCAATGCTAGACATCACACGAGTTGCAATCTACCATCTGAATCCTCCACATTGCATGGAGAGTCTCTCTGCCAAATCAGGGGCTACTAGGAATACATGGCAGTTAATATGGAGGCTCTCCAGATGAGCTGCCATCTTCAACATCTATTTGCATATGTACTGTCTCACCCAGCTCGGGATAAAGATGCAGAAATGTGCTTCCACAGATGAATGCTCCAACTGGACTGGCATGTATGCATTCTACATGGCTGTGAGGAGGCTGAATATTATAACTGAGTGAAACTCCTAACATTTAAAGCAGAATAAGCTTTCTAAATTCAAAAGGCTGTCTCTTCCATAACCATCTGTCTCATCTGGGGGCAGAAATACTTATAAAGGGGCTGTTGATGCAAATCTCAACAAATTGACTTGTTCATATGAGTAAAGGCAGTCTTTCATATTCCCTGGTCACAATCCATATAGTGCTACAAAAGAACAAGAACAATGCCTTGCCCTGAAACACTGGCAATTAGTACAGAACTTCCAGGACTGGTGAAATGTAATAAAGTAGGCACATTCATGTTAGTAATCGAGCTACCGCATTGCAGTAATCTAGCCTGGGTTATAGAATATGAATTAATGTTGCAAATCTTTGTTTTCATATTCCACAATGAATATATGAGATATCGAAGTGTGCATTAAACTAGCTTTATTTACTTAGAGATGATCCACCTCATAAATAAAACATATCCCTAAATCTAGTGTTAGTTACCACCAATGGGCAGCTTGTGCTGGCTACCAGCCATTTGGGTGACTCTACCTAGTTAAAAACTCATCCAGTGCTGGTGCCAACTTGGTTTATCCTAACCTGCAGAGGTACTTAGAGAAGCCTCCTACCTTCACTCATGAGCCACTAAGCAGCTAAGGGTCTGACGCTGATGCTCAGCATCATGAGAGACCTTTTACCAGCCACAGCTGTGCAAGCCAATGAAGAGAAATCTTAGCTGACGTTTAGTTGCCTCAGGGTGCTTGCCTGTTAAACCTACCTATCCCTGTCCTCCCTAGTTGAATCCCAACCAGCCCTTCTCGACCAGGCCTAATGATTGATTCAAATAGTGTGGAGAAAGCAAAAAAAAGAGGTCTTTTTATAAGCACGTCTGAAGGAAATCAAAACTTGCTTGCTCAGTCCATAAAGCCTAATCCCATCAGTTGGGGTGGGTTAGCAACAGTAGCAAATACCCTGCATGCCAGAGTCAAAGCAGGCCTACATAGCAACTCTACATCTGCTGTTATCTGCCTGGGCTGCACAATGCAGCGTGCCCAAAAGTCTGCATGCGAGAGGCAGAGCAGACTTACACAACTATTCTACAGATACCTCCGACTGGCTGGGTTGCAAGTAGGATGGCCAGGTAGGGTTGCCCCTGGCAATCGGGGAGGAAGGGTTGGAGTGGGGGATCTTACCAGGCTTAAGATGAGGCCTAGGCCTTGACGTCACAATGATGTCACTTCCAGAAGTTACATCATAATAAGAACATAATAAAGGCCATGCTGGGTCAGACCAAGGCCCATCAAGTCCAGCAGTCTGTTCACACAGTGGCCAACCAGGTGCCTCTAGGAAGCCCACAAACAAGACAACTGCAGCAGCACCATCCTGCCTGTGTTCCACCACACCTAAGATAATAGGCCTGCTCCTCTGATCCTGGAGAGATCATCACATCAGCACCGTTGAGGGAGATGCTGTTGTATTTGGGCAAAAACTCTATGACTATTTTACCATAGAATTTTGCCTGAATACAAGAAGTGATGTCATTGTGCTGGTGGCATTGAGGCCTAGGTTTCATTTTAAGCCCAGTAAGACCCCACCAGCCATCTGGATGGCACCTGGGGGAGGGGGCCCAAAGCAGGGAATCCCTACTCATGGCGAGTGACTGGCAACCCTAGTTGCAAGTGGCAATCAGCGCAGCCCTGCCCCCGAAGGAATCTGGTTTTCCATTCCATCCAGAAGGGGGGATAAAAAAGTCCACTACTTCCATATGTAGGGTTGCCAACCTCCAGGTACTAGCTGGAAATCTCCTGCTATTACAACTGATCTCCCATTGATAGAGATCAGTTCACCTGGAGAAAATGGCTACTTTGGCAATTGGACTCTATGGCAATTGAAGCCCCTCCCCAAACCCCACCCTCCTCAGGCTCCGCCCCAAAAACCAACTGCCTGTGGCAAAGAGGGACCTGGCAACCCTACCCATATGAGAGAATGTGAAAGAGGGGCTACAGCTAGTAAGGAACATAAATTGGAGAAAGGGACATAGGGCCATGGATGATCACTGGGTTTTCTATGTAAAGGTGGGAGGATGCCAAAGCTAACACTCAGGGCTGTTGGGAAAAAAAACTCGGTAAAATTCGGTTTTAATTCGGGATGTGCCGAAGTCCGAACTCCCCCGCTTCGGATCCCCAAAATTTGGGTGAGATCCGGAGTTCGGGGGAAAATTCGGCCGGGTCTTTGAAGTGCTGGGTGCCGCCTGCCCAGGTGGGGCCCACCACTTCAAAGAGTCGGGAAGGGGCGGGGGTCATTAAAGAGCCCCCTGCAGGCCTTCACGGGGCTTCCATGAAGGCACCTGGGGGGCTCTTTAAACAGATCTGCGCCTTCCAGCTGGAAGGCACAGATCTGTTTAAAGGGGCCCCCAGTGCCTTCATGGAAGCCCCATGAAGGCCCGTGGGGGGGACAGATCTGCACCTGACAACCCCCCCACCCCCTTCCGCAGAGTCCTGGTGGGAGGGGTGGGGGTCAGGAAACCCCTCTGCCCAGCCAACGCTGGCTGGGCAGAGGGGCTTGACAACCTCCCCACCCCCTTCTCCAGAGTCCCGGTGGGAGGGGCGGGGGGTCTGGAAACCCCTCTGCCCAGCCAGTGTTGGCTGCGCAGAGGGGTTTCCAGACCCCCCGCCCTCCTTCCCGGGACTCCAGGGTGGAACAGATCTGTGCCTCCTGGCCGGGAGGCACAGATCTGTTTAAAGGGCCCCCCACGCATCTTCAGGGAAGCCCCGTGAAGGCACGTGGATGGCCCTTTAAACAGATCTGTGCCTAACAGCTGGCAGAGATCTGTTCACCCCCGCGCCTTCAGGGGGCTTCCCTGAAGGCGTGCAGGGGGCGGGAACCCTGAATCTGCTGAATTTATTCGCCGAACCCCCGAAGTCGGCAAATTCGGCTCCCCCGTTTCCCGCCTTTTTTTGAGTTCGGTTCCTCCTGAACTAAAAACTGCCGAATCGGGGGAAATTCGGTCGTTTTTCAGTTCGGGACGAACCAAATCGACACCCCTACACTCAGTATAGGCTTTTTTCTGGCCCACTGTGAGCTTCTCTAGCCTTATTTGTAATTTCATAAAATTTACTGTTCATACTCTGAGATCCGTTCCTCAGAACACATGACATTAAATGTGTAGGTATGACTATTTCTTCAGAGAGTTACACCTCATGCAAGAGCTAAGCACTATTACCAGACTGCAAGTGAAGGATTACAGTGCAGAATGAGTGCCCAGGATCAGCATCCATACGCACATGCAAAACTAACAATTCAGCTTGACAAGTGGATACTTAGGAGTCAAGGGTGGTGTATGTTGACTTTTTTAAAAAAACTACAGAGCAGCAATTAATCACATAATATCTCACCCTAGGTCTCAAGTGCAACAGTTCAGGAACTGTACAACAGGGTGCACCTCTTCTTGTTTTTGTAAACTAGACCAACACTTACCTTTCCCTGACAAGTCTAGAATTAAATTGAAGCCTTGAAAGACCCACCTGCTTCAGGATAGTAAGAATGGAATGGGACTTCAGTGTTTAATAACCCCACTTCTGTGTATTTTATCTTCTGCATTTGGTTGGATGCTTCCATAGTGTGATACGGCATCTCAATACAGACTTAAAATTGTCATTCACTTATTATACCTACCACATGCCAAATGCTATTGAAGAACTTCAGCCTACGTTATAAAGCACACAATAGGTTATTAAAATCAAGGCATTATTATTTTAAAAATAGGATTACCTGTCACTTGCGCACATAATAATTTTATCTTGATTACATTCAAGCATATAAACACAGACTTCCCTCTGGGAATAGTACAAGTGTTCATAATCAGACATGTTATTAGATTGAATTATATTTTCACATTGACAACTTTACAGTTAGCTGTCTCTCGGTGTCTTTCATTTTAAAACACCAGTTCTCAAGAAGTAATTATAATTCTCACTGGGGTAAAACATGACATTTCCTACTCAACAGAACAGGGGGTTTGGTGGAGAAATTATTAAGAATAATGTAAATCATTCTCGTGTGCATGTAAAAAAAAGAAGCATTCAATTTTTAAAATGAATTTAAGGATTTTTTTTTTAAGAATTCAAGATGCCAATAAAGCTATTGTGTGTTCATGTTATTCAATGGGTATCCTTGTTTTATGGGACAATAATCCATCACTGATTTTTAAAAAGTGCATCAACAACTCGTATGGAGCAGAAGGAAAGGCTGGATGGGCGTATTAGCAGAACTTCCACTCGTCCTAACAGCAGTACATGCAGCCCAGATAAGTGTGGAAGATGGAGTGGTACACAATGGACATCTTCTACCCTATCTGAAGAAGTGAGCTGTGGCTCAGAAAAGCTCACACCCTGCCAGAAATTCTGTTAGTCTTGAGGGTGCTACTGGACTCTTGCTCTTTTCTATTGCTAGTGACAGACTGACACGGCTACCCGTCGTGATCTACTACCTTACAGTAAACTGGCATATGTAGTTGTTGCATCTGCAACAGCCTGTACCATCACCTGAGCGTGTTGGGTAATATGTGGGGGAAATTCTACTACTGTATAATAGATCTAAACAGTCCCTTTCATTGCTTATATGTTATTCAGTTTGACAAAAAGGAATTTTTAAATAATACAAATTCCAGTTAACCCCTGCCTATATATATATATATATATATACATACATACACACACACACACACACACACACACACCACTTTTCTCACAATTTGGAACCCAAAGCGGCTCACAACATTCTCCATTTTATCCTCATAACAACCCTTTGATGTTGGTTAGGCTAGCAGCATGTAGCTAACCTAAGGTCACCCAGAAAGCTTCCATGACAAGAGTGAGGATCCAAACCTGGGTCTCCCAGATCCTAGTCTAACAGCGCATTCCTGACCTTCAAGGGCGAAAGCCCTTAGGAGGCCAGGAAGGGGCCGCGCTGGCATTCAGGCCCCCATGCCGGCGCCCGGGCTACTTACGCCGGAGTTAGTGGCCCCAGTGCTGGCGTGGAGGCCCAGACGCTGGTCTCTGGATACCGCTGTGGCAGCACCGCCCTGGAACACCAGCAGGCTTTCCGCCAGCGTCCCACCGGTGTAAAGGCCCACGCTGGTGTTCCAGGGGGTATTCTGGCATCCCAGGAGGCATTCCTGGGGCATTCCGGGGGCAGGAGCTGCCATTTGGCAGCCTCCTGTCCCCTTTCAGCCCTGGACGCCGGCACTGAGAATAGTGTTGCTGTGCCTGCTTTTTTGCAGGAGCAGCCTCGCTATTCTCTATGGCGCTATTTGTTCCATTTTATACGAAAAAGCTGGTTAAAGGCTTTTTTCATGCTTTCAGCATGCGGGGAACTTCTTAGGAGGCGCTTGGTGGCGCCTCCTCCCTACCATCCCCGCACGCCGAAAGCTCAGGAATGGGATGTAAGACTCTAACTGTTACACCATGCTGGCTAACTAAAGCCAGGGTCAACAAAAAGGGGGGTGACACTGTCCAGGGGCTCTCATGTGACTTTGCATGGTTGCAGGGAGTTCTCAGGTGACAATGTTTTATGAAGGGAATAATGCAGTAAAAACAGGAAATTGTTGTTTTTGTTTTGTTTTATTGATCATTTGTGTTGCAGTGCCAGGAAGCTGAAATGGAAAACCTCTTCAGGTGTATGAAAGTCCAATGCATGCATACAAAGAGAGTCTCTGGATCATGGTCAATGCTTGTATTATTAATATATATCTAATATAGATACAAAATGATTATTGTTCCTTGCAAATCTTTTGGAGTTATGTGTAGAAAAGTATGCATACAGAAAGACTGTGATCTATAGGACCAAAAAAATTGATAGCTTGCTAGTTACAAGAAGGCATCAGACTATATCCGTCTACCTATGTCCATCATTCAAGGGCTGCCCTGTGCAAATAAAATTGACTTGACTTAGGCATTAATTCAGACAGCGCTGTTTCAAATTCAGTGTACTATGTCTCCTTCTATTCCAGATGATTACATGCAAGAGATAGAAGCAATCTTGAAATTCTTCACACACTTATGATCTGATTTTTAAAAAGAAAAGTATCCACTTGATTCCACTGGGCTGAGCAAAGATGCAGTGCTATGCATATGATATGCTGCAGATGCTGACAGTCTGAAATCACCTTAACATGAATTTAAACTCTGTAGTAAGTGCAGGTTAAATTCAAATTACCACTGAATTGGAATAGCCTGGTTCATAAATTCAGTTTCAGAAACATTACTTTGTCCATGTGTAGTTCACTTTTGGTGCAAAGTCTCTCCTCGTGAGAAAAAAATATCACTGCAGCTACTTCTGCTTTCTTTTTGTAAAAGTACATACAACAGGGCTGGAGCACTAAAATGACCATCTTGCGAAGGAGATTTCTGTGATGATCCAATCATGGCTTTAACCATGGTGTTAATCCAACTAGTATCAAGGGTGGTAAGGGAGCACTTGCCCTGACCTGGATGGCCCAGGCTAGTCTGATCTCGTCAGATCTCAGAAGCTAAGCAGGGTCAGGCCTGGTTAGTATTTGGACGGGAGACTACCAAGGAATACCAGGGTTGCTATGCAGAGGAAGGCACTGGCAAACCACCTCTGTTAGTCTCTTGCCATGAAAACCCCAAAAAGGGGTCGCCATAAGTCGACTGCGACTTGACGGCACTTTACACACACACACACACACACACAAGGGAGCACTCCTAAACAGCTCTACTCAGAAGATGTCCCATTTTATCCAATGAGGCTTAGACCCAGGAAAGTGTTTTGTTTTTGTTTTTTAAGGATGGCAGCTTCTCTGCTGTATACAAGAAGAACATGACATTAATCTCAGATCAACATAATGATCTGTGGGAATTCCCAGATCTCCAGTTACCTGGGTTTGCTGAGTCTTAATTCTAAATATATGATCCTGAGATGTTTCTGATCTCCAAAAAGCAATGTGTGCAACTTCTTGTCCTCTAAAAGTATTTCAGATCTGTCCTCGGCCAGTGAGAAATTGTCCATGACTACTCAATAAACCAAGGGTATCAGCCTATATTGAAATAGAGAGGACTCTTAAGAGTGATTGGGTCAACTGATCAACCATCTCAAGATTTCAGAGACTAACAAGTGTTTCAACAGGACTACCAAACATGCCAGCAGGGAATACCAGAAGGCAGGGAATACCAGAAGGCAGCCTACGGTTGGTCTGTTTTAATGGGTTCCAAACCCTGCAGATGTTAAGGCAGAACATCAATTAATTCCATTACATGAGGTTTGTAGATGCTTTCCCTACTGTGACATTCCTGTGGCTATCATGATATTTATGATGTCCTACAATAGAATCATAAACAGAGTTAAACAATCCATTGACTTTTATGCATTTAGAAGATTATAAGCTGTTCAGTAGACCTTGGCATAAGAAGAAGAGTTGGTTTTTAAAGACTTTCTCTACCACTTCAGGCAGTGGCGGACTGACCATTTTGTTAGCTTGCCCAATGGCAAGTGGGCCTCGTGGGCCCCTGATGAAGTGCCCCCCTTAAACATTAGACAATATGTTTAAAATACAAATTAATAAAAATTAAATGATAGCCTTATAGTTGTGGGTGGGCCCCTTTGTCTCCTGGCAACCAATATTTTTAGACCCAGTCCACCACTGACTTCAGGAAAAATCAAACCAGCTTACGATCATCTTCCCTTCCCCTCCCCACAACAGACACCCTGTGATGTAGGTGGGGCTACGAGAGCTCTAAGAGAATTGTATCTAGTCCAAGATCACCCAGCCGGCTTCATGTGTAGGAGTGGGGAAACCAACCCAGTTCACCAGATTAGAGTCCACTGCTCATGTGGAGGAGTGGGGAATCAAACTCAATTCTCCATATTAGAGCCCACCACGCTAACCACCGCTCTTAACCACTGCACCACGCTGGCTCTCAATAGATGCTGAAGTCCCCAAGAGGTTCATTAGAATGAATTCCAAGAGCCTAGGTAGTTTTTTTTAGGTTAAACATTCAACTGTACTGATCCCAGGAAGCAAACAGTCTGTGAGCTAACTGAGGAGTGGTCAAGCATTCTTGATTTTTGCTGGTCCTGATTTTAAAAAAAATATTTATTTTTGGAAATTGAATACAGCCATAAAAAGAGCCAGTCCAGAATGACCCAGCAGGAGAGAATATAGTACTCAACTATACTGATCCAAGAAGTCTGAGAATGTTTAGCCGTATCCAAGTTTCATTCTCAAGAGGAGGGACAGCTTAGTTTTTTCTAATGTGCAATTAAAGGAAATAAGACAAACATCTCTCTTTGTTTGACTTCACTGGTATAAAATGGCAAAGCTCACAACAGACATGCAAGCTGCTACTGCTTCTATGTCTTTTCTTTCTTTCTTTTAAATTTTGGAGTTTGTGGCCTTGGTAATTTCCTTTCCATGGGTCACTGTCTCAAAGAATTGCACTCTTACCCTTCCCTATGGTTGGTTTTTACTAGATGTAGAAATGTGCAATAAGCACACCATGGCTGCGGCTCTTAACTTAATTGGCCGTCGTTCAAATGCAATTAGATCTAAAAGGAGGCCTTTCATCTTGCTACACCGTTACTTACAAAAGTATGATTTTTTTTATGTTTTTCAGACAATGACTGTACTCAACCACTTTAAATAGCACTATTTCTACCCCTCTAGCCATAAAAAGACAAATCCTTGCTGGAGGGAGGTTTTACTCTGTAGATTTATGTGAAATTAGCAGGCAATATGATTTTGAGGACATCCTTCATAGGAGCAGCTCCCTTTGATCTGCTGAGAAAAAACGAACATTCCACTCTTGTCCAGAGTATGGTCACAAGAAATGAAGTTACATGGACTTGTGGAATGTGGGTGAAGATTTGTGTTTACTCCTCCTATTATCCCAACAGAAATCATATTGCAAATTTACATTGGTTACTGTAGCCTAGAAGAGAATTTCAGAGGCCAATCAGCTTGTGTTTCACAAATTGCAGTAAAACGTTTGACTGTGAGGAACATGAAAAATTGTGTTTTTTTCTGAAATGACATACTGACCTCCAATAAAAAGCTGGGAAATCGGAGAAAGAAAGAGGAAGTCGCCTTAGACCCTCCTCTTCATAATGGCTGCTGCAGCAAAGAACTCAGACTACATGGCATCATAGAGGTACCAGTCAACAGGCAATAGGCAAAGACAGAGAATACCGGCTGCAAAACCACTACCGTAGGACCTGAAGCGCGCTTCCTGATGTAGCAGTTTAACCTGTCCCTCTTCAATAACCATAAAAAGGAGAGGTAGAAGGTCCGCGGTACTTCCTACTTCCTGTCTAAGCCGAGCTAGAGCGTCTCATCTACTCTATGGTACCCGAAAACATTTAAATTGATTTTCTCTACCAAATTAAAGCCTAAAACAAAAATAAATACAGCGAAACAACTTGGAGGTTTCAGTTGACATAGCAAGCTGGAAATTTAACTGATTTGAACCTGCCTAAATCTCAATCTTTTTGCTAGCTGAACATGTCTGTATCAAGACCACGATCTGGCTCTTTGCATACTCCTGCAACTTCTAAACCCTCTGCAGACATGGCAACGGAAAAGCAAGATAAAAAACTACAAGACCTTATAGCCAAACAAACTGATACTTTTACTAAGCAAATGGAACAAATGTCCAAGCAGCAAGAAAAACAAATGGAACAGCTTTCTAAACAACAAGAAGTGCAAGTGAGTAAATTGGCTGATATGCTGGCAGGGAAACTGGATATGGTAACTAAAGAAGTACAGGAGATGAAGACGCAAGTTTCCTCATTACAAGCTGATATGGAGACAATGGACACATCAGTTAAAAAAATGACAGAAGACTACAAGGAAATCAAGAAAAAAGTGGATAACCATGACAAACAATTTGAAAAAGTGCAACAACAAGATGACAATACAAAGGATCAATTGGCAATGATGGATTTAAAAGCCAGAGAACCAAACCTGTGTCTGCTCAATTTATCTGAGGACTATGGTCAAACAAGAGAATCTTTGGTGAAGTCAGTAGCTTACCTATTCCACATAGCTGAGGAAGAATTGGATCATGCAATTAATAGAATCTACAGGATACCTTTGCCTCCCAATTTGAAAAGAGCCAAGGCAAGAGATGTTATGATTTCCTTTTATGATGTTAGGATGAAAGACTTTATGATGCAACAACAATATAAAGAACCTATTGTCTTGGAAGGAAATGCATTGATATTACTTAAGGATATACCAAGACATTTGATGACCAAAAGGACTATTTTTAAAGACTTTACTTCAACCTTAAGGAAAAGTGGAATAAGATACAGATGGCTGTTGCCACAAGGATTAGCATTCACCTACAAAGAGGTAAAATACACAGTCACTACAATGGATAATGTGGGCAAATTTATGAGAAAATACAAGAAAGATCTTACAGGCGTAACTTCGGACCAGAAATCAGACTCCAGCTATGAAGAAGATGAGGACTCAATTAAAGGCGCTACAAGTGGACATTATTTATTAGGTTGTCATGGCTAAAGTTATCTCTTGGAATGTAAACGGATTAAATGAAAAAGTGAAAAAAGGACAAATGTTTTAATTCCTACAAAAACAAAAATATTCTCTGATTTGTTTACAAGAAACCCACATTTCTAGAAAGGATAAAAAATATTTGGAAAGGGCTTCCTTGGGTCAAAGTTTTATTCTTCGAAAACAAAAACTAAAGGATTGGTTATCTATATACAGGCCTCATTTGTTCCAGAACTCATTTACAAAGATGATGAAGGCAGAATACCGGTGATTTCTGCCAAACTTTTTGGCCAAAAAACTTTAGTGGTAAGCATATATACACCTAATGAAGGTAAAGCTCAATTTTATAAACAACTCCATGATATCCTGTTACAGCATGCAGACAAACAAATGTTATTAATGGGGGATTTTAATGGAGTTGTAAATGGTGTGATTGATAAAAAGACAAAAGCTATAGCTGAAAATGAAGGCTGTCTTCCTAAATCATTTTTTTCAAATTGTGGATGAGTTACAAATTCAGGACATATGGAGAACAAGAAACACTTCTTCTAAGGAATATACATTTTATTCCGCAAGACATGGATCACACTCCCGTATTATCATGATTTGGGCAAGTAAATCAATATTTACACAGCTACATAAAATACATGTAGTTCCTAGAACATTTTCTGATCACAATCCGATCTCTTTCGAATGGAACAACAGACAAGCATTTAGATGAAGACTAAACGATAGACTTTTAAGAGCTGAAGATATAAAAGTAGAATTACATAAACTCATTAAAGACTATTTTGAGATTAATATCAATGGAGAAACTAGTTTAAATATGATATGGGATGCTTTCAAGGCTGTGCTGAGAGGATTTATGATTCAGAAACATACTGCATGGAGGAAAAAACAATTACAACAAACAAATGACATACTTTGGGAAATACAAAACTTAGAACAACAACTTATTTTGGAGTTTGATGAAGATCAAAAGAAAAATATTCAGTTAAAGATTAAGATGGCTAAATATCAACTAAACCTGGTAGTCATGGAAGAAATGAATAAAAATATTAAATATGCCAAACAGAGATACTTTGAACATGCTAACCGACCAGGTAAATTTTTAGCTGGCCAACTTAGAAACTCCACACAGAAGAAGATAATCAGCAAAATACAGTCGACTAAGGGATCGGTTTAAACTACAAAAGATATTCAGAAAGAATTTGTTTCTTTTTACACTAAACTGTATCAAAAAGATATGATTTCAGAAAAAAGATGACTCAGTATTTGAAATCAGTAAACATCAATGGGTTGACCTCTGAACAACAAAATGTGTTGGATGCACCTATAACTACAACAGAACTGGAAGATGCAATAACTAAACAAAAAATTGATAAAACCCCTGGCCCCAATGGAATTACAGCATTGTTTTTTAAGACATTCAAAGAAGATTTAAAGAATCCTTTCCTGAAGGTTTGTAACACAATATTGGATATGGGACTCTCTCCAGAAACTTTGTCTCATGCTTTCATTTCTTTGATACATAAAGCAGGGAAAGACCAAGAAAAGATAACCAATTATAGACTGATCTCCTTGTTAAATGTGGATTATAAAATTTATGCTTCAATACTATCTAATCGTTTAAAACAAATTATAAAAATATTGATTCATGAAGACCAAGCAGGCTTTGTTCCAGGAAGGCAAATAAAAGACAACTTGAGAATCTTACTAGATGCAATGGAATATTATGAAATGAATAATCAAAGTAAAGCTTCCTTTATCTTCCTGGACGTGGAAAAGGCTTTTGATATGGTTTCTTGGGATTTCATGAAAAAGGTATTAGAAAAAATGAACTTTGGTATAAGATTTAGAACTGGTATTGAAGCTATTTATAAAACAAAAAGCTAAAATATTGGTTAATGAATCTATGACTGAAAACTGCAAAATTCAAAAAGGAACTAGACAAGGATGCCCACTTTCTCCCCTGCTTTTTATTTTAACCTTGGAAACATTGTGTTGTAAAATAAGAGATTCGGAAGAAATTCAAGGTCTTAAAGTAAAGAAGCATGAATTTAAACTTAGAGCATTTGCAGATGATATGTTAATTATATTGGATAATCCAAATCAATCTATTTCTAAACTGCTGGAGATATTGAAACAATATGGAGAAGTCTCGGGTTTTAAGATCAATCAAGAAAAAACTCAAGTATTATTTAAAAATTTAACAAAAGAAGAACAAACTGCATTTGCAAACACTTCAAGATGGGAGAAAACTAACAAAGTAAAATACTTAGGTATATGGATTACAAACAAAAGTAAAGATTTAATATTTAACAACTACGTTAAACTGTGGGAAAAGGTGAAGAAGGAAATGATAACGTGGTCCAATAAAAATATTTCCTTTCTGGGTCGCATCTCAGTAACTCAAATGAACATTTTACCAAGGCTGTTGTTTTTGTTTCAGAATTTGCCTATAATCACACAGAAAAAGTACAGTGATGTCTGGAGGAAAGACCTATTGAACTTTATTTGGTAAGGTAAAAAACCTAGAATTGCCTATAAATACCTAATGGACTCTAAAGAAAGAGGAGGATTTGCTTTACCACATTTTCAACTGTATGCAGAAGCTTCAGCTATGGTATGGCTAAAGGAATGGATACAAATAACAAATACGAGACTATTGGATTTAGAAGGTTTTGACAACAGATTTGGGTGGCATGGTTATTTGTGGTATGATAAACTTAAGAATCACTCAACTTTCCAACATCATATTGTTAAATCTTCTATTATAAAAATATGGTTAAGATACAAGCACCTTTTGGAGACTAGAACACCTTTTGGGTTTGGGGGCAAGAATTGGGATTTCTGTTCTGCTTCACTCAGTTTCCCCCTAGCAAGCATGTAGGAATCGGCAAAGATGAAATCACTTGCAGTTGAGCCCAGAAACAGCCACACAACATGATTCACCTAATCACGTTTCAGCTCTCATTCTCATTCTCTCTCTCTCACCCCACACACACTCAGACATATATATACTACAGTATCACACTACAGGTATACATCCTGTATAACTGTATAATTCTGTATCTGTACCCATTTCTTTATTTGGCAGAGATAGTATTATGGTTTGCCAGAAAACAGAGTAAAATATTTAAAAAAAAAAAAAAAAAAACAGTCAGTGAAGATGTAAGACACAAACACACTGGCCAGGAACCAGAAGACTGCATTCTTAGAAACCCCAAGAAGTGCAAGAGTAAGTCATTCTCTGGCTAACAAAGAAAAAGCAGCAAAGTCACTGGATCACAGTCAAAATCTCTTCCGCTCCCCTCTTGCCCACCTTCCAAAAATTCATGCACATTTCGTAAGGTGAAGGCAGACTTTTTCCTTTTATAATGAGCACATATAAAATTATATTTCCATATTGATTCCGAAAGTAATGGCTGTAATCAAGGAAGATTTTTTTTTGAAGTAAAGCTTGTGCACACTTCACTTTAGAACCTCCTCAAGTTCAAAACATAGCTTGTGATGTGTAATAGCTGGGGAACAAAAGATAAAAGCCTTACCAGAGCTTTTACATGGCTCTCATTGGATCGCAAGCTCAGCCAGATCTTTGTATGGTTGAATATCTAGTTTAAATGAGAGATCACACAGAATGGGGGTACTTTGGTCTTTATAACTGTGATGAGTTAAAAGACTAACATGGAATTTAAAATATGCCTTGGGATTGAGCCTTCTAAAAAGGCTTTAATTCCCAAAGACTAGTCAGACCCCCTCTATTTTACTTGGCTTCTTTTCAATTGACTTTAGTGACCCATTCATGTCAACAAGGACAAACAGACCTTGCATTTCCAATGAAACTTCTGCAAATAATATGCAATGCTAGTGTGAAGGCTTCAAATGCTCTCCATACAGTGTACATACAGAAACAATAGCTGAAAGCAAGAAGCATTATGCTTTATCTAGTGCAAGAAACAATGGCCATTTATGCACAGAAGTTTTGCCTTGGATTTGCCGCTCTCCAGATGCACATTTGCCCTATCCAGATTCTCCAAATTTAACAATAAGCCCCCATGCAGAGTTTTGAGAATTCAGATGGGGAAAACGTGCATCTAGAGAGTGGCAAATTCAAGACAAAACCTCCCATGAATAAATGGCCAATGGGATGTAAAGTGTCTTTCAAACATATCGGAGGAAATAGAAATCCTGGAACTCTGCAATCAGCTCACCATAGGGAAAAATATTACACAAGACTCTAAGACACATTACTACCAACAATCTTGTTAGCTCGCTTCTAGGAAGAAGTCCTTGCAAAGAGATGCAAAAAACAACCACCACCCCAGGAAGACTGCTCTCTTGCAGCCATAGAAATTATATGGACAATCTTACTTACCTTTGTCAAAATCTTGATCACTCAGGAAAATTTGTTTTAAAAGGAGGCTCTAGAATTCAGAGTTGGAGAGAATCTTCAAAGTCTGACATTCACAAGTTTAATATTTAAGAAAGCTAAGCAACAGAATCTTGGGGGCTGGTTTTATGCATATAGCTTATAGTAGATGAGTCAGTGAATCATCCTAGTGATTCCCAGCAATGAAAAATCCTTCCTTTCATAATAGATTTATGATTACTGTTATACTTCCTTAAAAAGATAGTCCAATAATGCAGTCTCAGTCTTCCCATAGCATGTGCCATTTGCCATGACTCAGAAAGTGAGATCCACATGTAAAAGGCTGCAAATTTTCTTTTTGGATTAAAAGGTAACACTTTGGGTGCTGATTAGATGTCAATATGATCCCAGTAAACACTAAGTAGACAGGACTTTTTATCTCTGCGGTGTGATACGTTTTGGACACAGTCACAGTATTTTCATTAAAAACCATTCAGCAGAAAAAATGTGGGAGTTTTTTTTTTTTTTTTTTTTTTTTTGGAATTCAGTCCTCAGCATTGCCTTGATCCTAGTGATTTGGTTCACCTTTGTTAGGGAACGGGTCATCGATCTTGTCGGGCTTGATGGGAAAGTGTAAATTCTAGATATATCTCAGCTATTGAATAGAAACCACTAAGGGAAACAAGGACTATTATTTTACAGGAATATAAAAAATAAACAGGCAGTAAGTGACTGACCACCTAAGATGGGAGTAGGCACCTTTGCTCCTGGGGGATCAACAAATACTAGGGAGAGAGAGCAGCCTATATAAAGGTGTATGTCTTAAAGGTGGTGGTAACATACTCATAACTCAAATTTCATGCTTCGTAATACAAAAGGGACTGAGCAAACAGGGAAAGAGAGGAGGAGGAAATGTGGCATAAATCTGAAGGGATAACTATCCAGATGGTTTCTGGGGTTAGGGTTCAGGTTGACTAATTTTCTAGCCCATGAAGGCATGAATTGAGAAGTGGAATGGTGTTTTCAGGTCTGGCAGAACTGTGACCACCAATGCATTGCTTGAGATACAAATAAGAATTGTACCATTGTAAATGGAAGAAGCTGTCCATGCCTGAGACATGTGAAATACTTACAGTCTTAGAGGAAAAAAGGTAGGCTTACAGACTTAATGTCCTGTGACTCCTGCTGTCCAGTTCCACAAGCCATTCACATATGTTCTTTGTTCAGTTCTAAGGTTCCTGGGATTTGAAGTATCAGGTGAAAGTTAGACTGAAAGAATTAGATACATTTCCTTTTGTATCCCTGAGGAAGTATATTCCTAGAGACTCGATTATAGTAGCTGTGTTAAAATATTGTGCTGGGGCTGGAAAAGTGGTTTTCCTCTTAAAGAAACATAAATAAATTATGGCAAGTTGTTTTGGGGGTCACATTTTTGCCCTTTTCGTCTAAACTGTTTCACTGACTTCTACTTGGGAGTTTAAATATGAATGTCCTTGGAAGCCTCAAAGCCAAGGAACAAGAGTCTGTATTGTCGAAGGCTTTCACGGTCAGAGTTCATTGGTTCTTGTAGGTTATCCGGGCTGTGTAACCGTGGTCTTGGACCACGGTTACACAGCCCGGATAACCTACAAGAACCAAGAGTCTGTATACTTCCCAGGACCTAAATCACTGAAAAAGTCATGCAAACGAGGGCAAGGAATAAAATCTCTACTAGAGACTGCCCCTGTGTGTAATATGGATCCTTCAGCTAGCTCAGAGCCTTGAATCAGTGTGAGCCTATACATTACTATCCTGCCCCGGAAATGGGCAGCAATATCTTGAGGATTATTCACTTTTATAGCTCATTGTCTAACTAAAGGGATCATAGAGAGTCTAATCCAGATCTTCTGTTTAGTTAGATCCTACTAATATTTTTCTAGGTAACCTGACATCTGCCTTTGTTGCGGTTAAACACAGGGATGCCATAAACTTCACTATGAATGAGTTCATTAGGGAAACTTGATGGGAACTATTATGGTAAGCCAGTCCTGGGATTAGCTCATTGGTGCGGCAAACTTCAAGAACTCCTTATGAACTGGTTTGTGGCTGCACAGTAGCTTTTTTGCTACTAGCTGTACCACCATGCATTATTAAGAGACAGACCTGGCATCCTGATGAACCCAGTAGTTCCAGATCTGTGAGGGTGTGTGGAGTGGAGACCTGGAGGAGGGTGCAGAGTGAAGGCCCATGTGCTTTTGTTAGCTTCCCAACACAATACCACAATATCTTCAGAAAGAGAGAGAGGAAGGCATTTGCCACAAATTTTAAATTTGTATTTAAACCTTGATCCCAAATCGAAAGCTGGTCCTGTGCACAGTTTTGCTTTGGGTTTCTTCTCCCCACGCCCATTCTCTGATTGTCCACCCTCCCCTCATACACCTTCTCAGTTTCACAGTGAGTGTTTTCAGACCTCGGGGATCTAACAAAGCCAGGCTGATTCCCCCACCACACACACACACACACATGCCCTCTTGGTCAGTTTCACATGGAGTGTTTTCGTACATCAGGGATTGAACTGAGCCGGGTTTATTCCCCACCCATCCTCTTGGTCAATTTCACATAAAGTGTTTTCAGACCTCAGAGATCAAACAGAGCTGGATTGATTTCCCGCCCTCTCCTTATACGCATCCTGCGAATGAAGCAGTGTTTGGGTCCCAACTTCAATAGCTCTGTGCAGTGTCTGCATGAAGGGGGATTATTAAAAGGGACTGGGCTACCCTGTCTGGTGGTATCTCTGTGAGTAGAAGGTGGACCTAGAATATGAAAGGGCCATGGCTGTCTATATATTTTAAAGGGGGCAAGACAGGTGGCAAACAGTGACTGCTTGACTTACTTTAACACTGAACCTGTGGGACAGAGGTTGTGGAGGGTGGTAGATTATTAGGGTTGCCAACCTCTAGGTAGTAGCTGGAGATCTGCTATTACAACTGATCTCCAGCCGATAGAGATCAGTTCACCTGGAGAAAATGGCAGCTTTGGCAATTGGACTCTATGGCACTTAAGTCCCTCCCCTCCCCAAACCCTGCCCTCCTCAGGCTCCACCCCTAAACCTCCTGTCAATGGCGAAGAGGGACCTGCCGACCCTATAGGTTCTCTGGATGAGTGAAAAAAGGGTGTCACATGGACAAATTAGGATTGGAAGAAGGGAGACAGGGCTTGCTTAATCTTTTATGCACCTGATCATTTCCTTCTCCAAACTGCGAGTTTTCCCTGCCGTGGGGGGAGACGGGGTAGAAAAGAAGGTTTGAAATAGGAAAATAGCAAACTAGCCAATCTGTACACATTATTTTAAAAGTTAGTGTCAAACTAGTACATTCCCCTTGAATTCTTTGGCTATAAAGTGATTCCAGAAAGGCCTCTGTTTCAAAATCCTTCAAACCCCATAAACCCCCTGATGACATGAACAATCGTGGCAATCATGATTGCTATTATTATTTTTCCAACTCTATCAGTAATCTAACATAATGCTTAGCTAACACACTGGTCAAAAGGTTAGCCATAAAGAAATATAAGAAGCTTTGGGTATTAATTATTCATCAGGCCAAACAAAAGGGAACTTGAAATGAGTCTTAAAAACCTGCACGCTGCAGTGCAGCTATAAATCAAGTTCTATTAACAATTAACCCACAGTATTTTCTCCCCTGGTCTATTACTTTTTTTTCTTTGCATGTCTTTTAAAACCAATTGAAAATCACAATAATGTCAATACTGTCAGATGTGCACAACCCACATGCAATACTTTGCCCATCAAAGGTATGATTTTTAAATAAATTATTAATAAATACACTTGACTATTATATTGTTCCTTTCATCTGTGGCTTGTAAAGTGCCTTTCAATCATATGTCTCACAGCACTGGAGCACCTTGAAGATCAGGCTACCTGCCTCCCAACCCTCCTATTAGGCAGTATAAATATAGCATTTTCCCCCAGCTAAGAGTTAGCAAAGGAAAGTATAAATAAAACGTTTAAAGCCAAGAAAGACTGTATATGGCCTATAGAATGTATCTAGGTGATTCAGAGAGCAATCCTAAACTGCTCAGAATTTTACTCAGGTCCATTCAGTGGACCTTACTCCCAGGGAAGTGGTCTTAGGAGGGCACTGTTAAGCCTCATGGAAGAGGGTACTGTGGGAAAGAGAAGAGGGCCCTGGTAATCAGATCATATCTTGTTCCATGCAATGGCTATTCCTGGCTATATGTCCTAAAACGATGAAATCCAGTTTCCACAGAGCAAGTATCCACCCGAAGAATGCTTTTAAAATCAAGTCCCATAGTTGTCAAGGAACTTGCCTAGAAATAAACAAGGTTTCCTTGTAGGGTTGCCAACCGCCAGGTACTAGCTGGAGATCTCCTGCTATTACAACTGATCTCCAGCCGATAGAGATCACCTGGAGAAAATGGACGCTTTGGGAATTGGACTCTATGGTATTGAAGTCCCTCCCCTCCCCAAACCCCACCCTCCTCAGTCTCTGCCCTAAAAACCTCTCGCTGGTGGCGAAGAGGGACCTGGCAAAATAAAGTAACATGAAAATGTTCTCAAGTCACCCAGCTCCTAAAATTAATTGATGCATATTTCCTAGTTTTCATTCAAACATATGAACCATGGAACAGAGCTGCTGATCTCAAGTGGATGCAAAGATTGTTTTAAAAAAGAGAATCAGTTCATTCAGTTCTATGCTTGTATTTCTTAAATGTGCATTTACAAGCTGGCCTTTCACTTTATGAAAATCCTGTTCAAGGTCTGTTTACTTCTAGCCGTTTTCTGGTGCTGTCGTTGAAGCCACATTACCTTCCTTCATTGCGCATTGATTTATAATGCACCCATCAGCCTAGCAGATTAGTGCAAATTAAATTTCACACTAACCTGCTTAAGACTGTTAGGGCTCCATTAGGCTTTAGGTGGCTCAGATAATTGCAATAAAATATTTCCCTGTTAATTATATAAATGTATGAATATAGTGGTGACATTTTATGAGCAGTATTAGGACATTTAATGACACAGCATAGCAGGTATAAGTAAAGAAGTAATTATGTACTATACCATTTGAAGAAGATAAACATGCCGAGGGATCCTTTCCAGATATTGTTCCTCATCCTCTGTAGCCTGATCATACAAGCAAAATAGACTGCCCTTAAAAAGACCATTATCTTTGCCCTTTTCATCCTCTCCCCCACCCCATTTTTTGTTTTGCAATCTCTTTCTTCTCATTCCACTGTTTCTAATTTGCCAGCACTTAGAGTGCAATCCATAAACTGCTTACTCTGGGATCTTTCTTGAGTCACTGTATATAGTTAAATGGGATGTCACAGTCACTGCTCTGATGAACTGGCTTGTTCCACTTGCTTTTGTCTCCAAATGTTCCATTGGCTCCTGAACACCCACTACTTACTGCCTTCACCAATGCCGCATAATTTTGCTTACCAAGGCAAAGGGGGGAGGTATCACAACCACTCCGAGATCATCAATATAGCATGCATCATCATCATCATCATCATCAAAGGCTTTGCAAAATCAGCTACTATTTGGATATGCAGATCTAGCACAAAAGCTGCATCCCAAGGTACGCAATCATGCACAAAGCAGAACATCACTGAGGCCAGGGTTAATAACTTGAACTTCCACAAATGGAGTACTATAAAGAGACTTCAAAATTGATATATATGTGAACAATGCAAGCCTAAAAGCTATGCATAGCCTCTGGGGTGCAGGAAAGCACAAACTACCATTCTGTTAAGTCTGATAAAATATCGAGAATATGCCTTGATTAGGATGTCAGTTGTAACATAGGCATATGTAACATAGGCATATGTTACAACTCATATGTTACTCAGAAGAAGGGCCCAGTACACTGCCTGGTCCATTTACAGACCATTTTGCCCCATTTTCTGTGATGGATGTCGGATCCTGGGATCGGTGAAGGCCACTACTTGCATGCTGGATCCTTATTGTTCATATTGGACTTACCTGCTGCCTTGTATATAGTAGGTCATAACCATCATACATCAGGGGATGTGCACTGAACTGGTTCAAATCATTTTTCATGGAGGAGGCTCAAAGGGTTGCTGTGGAAATCAGTTATCATCAGTGTAGGACCTAACCTGTGGAATTCTACGGGGTGAAATTCTATCCCCATCCTTGTCAATCTCTATGTAAGTCCCTCAGGACAAATCATCCATAGCTTTAAGGTAGGTTGCCATTAATATACTGATGACAGTCAGCTCTACATATCCTTACCCAAATCTCCTGGTGATCTGATACAGGTCCTGAGTAACTGCCCGGCTGCTGTAGTAAACTGGCTAAGAGTGAACAAATTGAAACTAAACCCTGTAAAGAAAGAGGCAATCCTTGTTGGGAAGGTGGAGATCTTGAAGAACATTGTGCTCCCCACTTCCGCTGACCATTGCTGACTCAGGTAACAGCCTTGCGGTTATACTAGACCCAACACTGTTGCTGGAGAAACAAGTCAATGCTGCTGCAAAAAGGCTTTCTTCTGACTCAGCCTAGCCTGTAAAATGGATCCTTACCTTGATAGGCTGATCTGGCCACCTGGATCCATACAACAGTAACATTGAGACCAAACTATTGTGATGCAGTGTACATCGGTCTTCCTTCAAAATGAGTTTTGGAAACTCCAGTTGGTGCAGAATGCCATGGCTCAGCTATTATGGGGAGCTAGATGGAGCATGCATATGACTCCCATTCTGCAGTCACTTAGGGATGCCAGCCTCCAGGCAAGACTTGCACATCCCCCAGAATTACAGCTCACCTCCAGACTAAAAAGATCAATTTTTCTGGAGAAAATGGATGCTATTGTGGGTGGAGTCTATGACATTGTCCCCAACTGAGGTCCCTGTCCTCCCTAGGTTCCATCCCTAAATCTCAAGGAGTTTATCAACCTGGATCTGGCAACCCTACAGCCCCCTCATAGAATCTCAGAGTTGGAAGGGACCACCAGGGTCATCTAGTCCAACCCCTTGCACAATGCAGGGAATTCACAACTACCTCCTCCCACACCCCCAGTGACCCCCACTCCATGCCCAGAAGATGGCCAAGATGCCCTCCCTCTCATCAACTGCCTAAGGTCATAGAATAAGCATTGCTGATAGATGGCCATCTAGCCTCTTCTTAAAAAACCTCCAGGGAAGGAGAGCTTACCACTTCCAAAGGAAGCTTGTTCCACTGAGGAACCACTCTAACATTTCTCGTAAGGAAAAGTAGAAGCCAGTGGGCTGGAGGAATAATTATTTTCCCCTCCACACCCCTCTGCTTCCATTAGCCAACCCAAGCCCCATCATTTCTTTCCTCAGATGGGGTGATCTACTCACTGAAGTCACTTGTTTATAGAATAACTTGTAAATACATGCTGTCTTTTATGTTGTGCCTTTCACAATGAGTTGCTTATCAATTTGAGTTACTATTGAACATCAAAGCATTATTTATCTTTTTAAAGAGAAAAACAATCAATGCTCAAGCAGTGTCATAATCATATTCTTAAATGTACACAAGTATAATGGAAGCTCTTTAGCGCCACATAAATATAATTATGATAGTTGGGGATTGCTTTTTTTCTTTCACTTTACCCACTATAAGCTTCCTCTGTTTAGTTCTTCCTGCACTCTGTGAGATTTGATGTGAGTGATATATTATTGGCCACTTTTTGTCATCAGAGTTGGAAGACTGTTGAAACTGTTTTACATGTTATTCATTTAGAAAATTTATGATTCCATGAACAATGATAGCTAAAGTATACTTCTGGATAGTTGATCATTCTAGCAGAAAAGCACTTTTAAATTAAGTTAATCAGCCCCTAAGATAGACAAATGAGTGCAGGAGTGAATCATCCCTTCCTTTACATATAAACAAAGGGGTCAATATCTGCAGGTGGATCCATGTTCCTTTCTACAGAGCTCTGGTGCTTTAAAACCAAATCAAATGTGTGGGAAGAACTATATTCTCAGGTGTGGGAGGGAAGGCAGCATGATAATAGCCTGATCTCCTCAGATCTGGAAAGCTAAGCAGGGAGACCTCCAAGGAAGACTCTGCAGAGGAAGGCAATGGGCAAACCACCTCTGCTTAATTACTTGCCTTGAAAGCCATTTGCAAGGGTCACCCTAAATTGGCTGTGACTTGACAGCACTATACACACACACTTGTATCCTCAGGCTGTCCATATCATGAACTGGATTACACAATGCCAGCAGGAATCCAATGACTGCAAATAAAATAGATTCTACCTAGGGCTGTTGAAAAAAAAAATTCGGTACAGTTCGGCTTCGGCAAAATTCAGCCCTTTTAAATTCAGGCCGTGCCGAAGTCCGAACTGCCCCGCTTTGGATCCCCAAAATTCAGTCGAGATCCGGAGTTCGGGGGAAAATTTGGCCCCCCTGCGGGCCTTCAGATCTGCCGGCCGGGAGGCACAGATCGGTTTAAAGGGGGGTGGAACAGATTTGTGCCTCCCGGCAGGGAGACACAAACCTGTTTAAAGGGGGCCCCCGAGCGCCTTCAGGTGGCTCCCTGAAGGCGCGCGGGGTGCCCCTTTAAACAGATCTGCGCCTCCCAGCTGGGGATGTTTAAAGGGGGGGTGTTTAAAGGGGGTGGAACGGGGGGTGTTTAAAGGGGGGTGGGTGGAACAGATCTGTGCCTCCCGTCCGGGAGACACAGATCTGTTTAAAGGGCCCCCTGCGTGCTTTCCCGGGAGTCCCGTGAAGGCGCGCGGGGGGGCCTTTAAACAAGCCCCTCTGCGCTTTCTGCACAGGCAGCACAGAGGGGTTTAAAGACCCCCCGCCCCCCTTCCCGGGACTCCCAGGAAGGTGGGCGGGGGGTTGTCAAGCCCCTCTGCGCTCTCTGCGAGCGGGGCCCTTTAAACAGATCTGCGCCTCCCATCAGCTACACCAGCTGTTGCCAACCTTTTCAGTATGGTGACCCACAAGTCCAAATTTACTTGGTATGGTGATCCAGCCATGGTTAGCCCAGTCTTTTGGCACCCTAAGCAAACTATGACCTTAGCACCCATCCAGTTCAGTATTCCATTTTCTACAGTGGCTAACCAGAAGTCTTTAAGAAACCAACAAACATCACAAAAAGGGCACAGTTGCCCCCACTATGAACCCCAAGCAAGAGGCATTCCGACATACACAGCCTTTGCATACTGAGGTTAGATTCCAGCCTTTGACTACCCTCTCCTTCTCCATTACACCCTCTAATCCCCACCAAGATTCTAATCAGCTCACTCTAGTAATCATCAGGACACATTTATCTTGATCCGCATATATATTCAGTGAAGGAAAAAGAAACAACTACATGGAAGATACTGTTTCTATAGATAGCACACTGCAGAATCTACCAGTCCACTTAAGCAAGTAACTTCATATATCCCCAGCTGGGAATCTGCACTTCCAGATACAGCTTTTTGCTTGAGCAACAGGTCACATTGCCTGGTTCTCAAATTTGCTTTCTTTTTTTCCCCTGAAGGTTGTAATTCTGCATTTACAATCCCTGTTGTTTGTCACCAAATTTCACCTGCTCAGTACATCCTCTCTGACTGTGACTTAAGCTTTGCCCCCTAGGGTTGCCAACCTTCAGATGCGGACTGGAGATATCCTGGAAGTACAACTGATCTCCAGATGACAGAAATGAGTTCTCCTGGGGAAAAAATGGCTGCTTTGGAGGGTGGACTCTATGGTATTATTTCCTGCTGAGGTCCCTCTTCCCTTCAAACCAGGCCTACCCAAACTTCACCCCTAAATCTCCAGGAATTTTCCAAACCTGAGTTGGCAACCCTTCCCATTCCCGTTACTGAACAACAGCTGCCTTGCATTTTCACAACAATTTTATGTTGGAACGTATGTCTTTAGTGAGGGAGAATCATTCATCGATCAGCTCAGCTAAGCAAATTAATGAAATTTTGACAAGGCACTTGAAATGACAACAAGAAAATGAGTAATTAAAAAGATTCGTGGCTCAGCTCTACTCTGGACTGACATGACGGCTACAGCCTCACCCTTGAAAACACAAGTGCTCCAGTATACTGAACAAATGCCACAGCTATGGTTATTTCTTATCCCTGAACTCAACTTTGCCTCTTGCTTTCAGAATGGACTTCCTGAGCTCAGACTTTGCCTCATTACAGACTGCACCTTACCCGTGTTCTTACTACTTGGTCTTGGGGTTGCCAACCTCCAGGTGGTGGCTGGAGACCTCCCGCTATTACATCTGATCTCCAGACAACAGAGATCAGTTCACCTGGAGAAAATGGCTGTTTTGGAAGGCGGACTCTATAGCATTATACCATTGAAATCCCTCCCCTCCCCAAACCCCACCCTCCTCAGGCTCTACCTCCAAAAGCTCCAGGTATTTCCCAACCCAGAGCTGGCAACCCTACTTGGTCTGAACCTTGAAATGATGAATAAATGTAAGCACTGAATAAACATCACATTCCACTCTCACTTGACTCCTGTGTTAGGCATATCTGTGGCAAGCATCACTGTCTGCCTTCTGGAACAGAGCAGGCAGGTCACTGCCTTCCAAATAGTAATTGAGGATTAAAAACAAATTCTAAGATTTCGAGCAAACTTCACTGGTTGGCTTTCCTCTCCAATAAATTCATAGCCTGATAAACTGTCAGCCAGCATATAGTATATTCCCAAATACTTCCTAAAAGATGCTGCTGATGCTATCCACAAGGAAAGATTATTGTTATCAATTAATATTATCTTTTCAAGATCATTTTTCTACTTGGATGATTTCTAAAGAAAACTAAGTTTCCTAAAGAATTGAAACCACTGACTTTCTCCATGTTTAACATAATTCCAACTGACATTCCCGTGGAAACCTGCAAGTACTTTGTTATGAATTTTGAAAAGCAAATAAAAGAAACATTTTCATAGCAACAAATTGTACATTTGTTTTTAAAAAACCCATGGACACTGTGCCTCTGATCTGCCAATGTGTATACATGCATGCTTTAGTAATATTAGTGTGCTGAGTGTAATGAATTATTCAGGAAATCTAAGAGAAACTTTTACTCTTAGAATGCAATCTTATGCACTTTTATTGGGTAAAAAACCTCATTTAATTCAGTGGGAGTGGCTCCTTAGTAAACAGAAACAGAATTGGACTATCTTAGATTTCTGTTCTTTGTGAAACCCAGGAACCCCTGT
Source organism: Euleptes europaea (assembly GCF_029931775.1). Taxonomy (NCBI): domain Eukaryota; kingdom Metazoa; phylum Chordata; class Lepidosauria; order Squamata; family Sphaerodactylidae; genus Euleptes; species Euleptes europaea. The sequence continues at coordinate 57,055,875 of NC_079320.1, forward strand.
TAGAAGGTACAGCAATTGGTATTTTTTAATTATGTTGATTTGAAGAAACTGAACTTGTTTCCCCAAAATTCTCAATGATGTGACCCTTTAGAGACAAATTATCTTTAGAAAATCCTTTCTTAAATTGGCCAGGTTATTTCTGTAGACAAACAAACCCTTTTTTCAATAGTCCCTCTCTCTTTGTATAGTAAAAGGCTTTTAGTGCCTTTCTAGTCCTGCATTACAGTATTTGTATGAAGGACAATTTCAGGCTTTCCATTTTCTCCCCAGACACCCTTGCTTTGTGATGCTTTTTTACACACACACTTTAATGTTTTCCCTTCTACATTACATATACACAAAACATTAAAACTTTAAAACTCTATCTGTTAAACAAACAACAACAAAACATCAAGGAGTGATATATTTTAACCTACATATTAAAATAAAAAACCAGTCAAGATGCAATCAGCTATGCTTTCATTTAGTTTAAACATTCCTGGTTCATTTTAACTATAGTTAGTTCAACTCACAGAAAGGCCTTCTATGCAAGGACATTTCCCCTGATCACCGACACAGACTGCGTTGGGGCTTCCTTTTGATAATGCATGCCTTTTCTGCCCATCAGAAGTCACCTCGCTCTCCCTAAGTGTGTTGCCCATGTTTTCCAGATGCTGTTTTAGCCATGGGGAGAGCGAGGCAACCTCTGACGGGTGGGAAAGTCATGCATTATTCAAAAGGAAGCCCTGAAGCGGTTGGCGGGGGTGACCGCACAGAAAACATCCCTGCGTAAAAGGCCACAGTCACTCTGATCCTGGTTTGCCTTGATGAATGCTGTTCTCGCTCTGGCCAGGTAGACAAGCATGAGCGCAGGTCCCTCAAAATGGAGCCCACCAATTCTAAGGTCATCCTTAATGTCAATAGTAGGAATGGTGTCTTAATAGGAAACACCATTGACTATCAAAGGAGGAACAGAAGCCCCGTGTAAGTATAACCTCTGCCTGTATGAGTTCTATGGGGCTACATTAGTAACAGAACCTGAAGAACAATGTCAGTTAAATTAAATTTCTTGAAGTCAAAACCCTCCAAGATATAGAACACAAGCTAAATTGTGAAGAGCTGTGCTGGTCTATGACTGTATTTAATAAAGACTGATTGATGGATTGATTGATATAGAACACAAGATTTATATACCTGAACACATAGTTGTAACAGAGAACAGAAACTTGCAACAAAGAGTTAAGCAGTGGGTTATTGATGGATGCTTAGTTTTGCGATGAGCTATGTCCCAGTTCTCTGGCCTACCAAATGACAGAGCCTTCTAATGCAGCCCTCTTGTAAAAGGAAACAAATTGGACATCAGAGAAACCAAGCTTCAGGCTTCAGCTTGAAAAATATAGCCCAACAATAACAATAACATTCCAATAATAATACCAGTGTAAAGAGGGGGCTCCGCCAGGGCCTGTCCTGGCTGGACCAGCCCCTCACTGGGTTGGCCAAAGTGAGCCTCCTTGGCCTCAGACTAGTTGGACGGGGAGTCTGAGCTATCTTTCTCATCCATGGTGACCAGCTTGGCTTCTCCCAGTCAGCCACACTGGAGCCCAATCCTCCGGTATCCTGGCTGGGTCTGCAGATGCCGCCACCCTGATCTTGCAGCTGCCAGGTCTGAAGTGAGTCATGGTCTCCATCTAATTGAATAAAAAACTGAATGATCTAGGCAATGCCCAGAAACACAGCAAGAAGAATTTATGTCTACAGTCTCCTTAGCATGAAACATATGTAAGAAATCAGCTAATATATGTAAATGATTATTCTAAAAAAGGATAAAAATGTAAGGAGCATTTATTTGACATATAGTGCAACTGTACATTGCTCTGTTTCGTCTGGCATCCATATGCTGTTATTTCTAACATGGATCTAGGGCCTGTCAATCACTGCCACCTCAATACATTTTATTCAGATTTTAATAATGTCATTAGCTGAAGTTTGAAGTTGAGAACAAGTGTGCTTCACATAAGACAAATGTCACGATTTAAGTTAAATGTTGCTTAGAGTTGCTTGGCAACAGAAAACATATATATGAGGGTACTTCTCATGTGTCCAAGAGATTTACATGCTTGCTATAGCTGTATTGTCTCAGCCTGCAAGTGGAGTTGCAGAACCAAGGCTAGAAAAGGGAGTGGCAATCAATAAACAGACTAGTATCCCGTAGCATGTTCGTCAAAGTACACATTCTCAAAAAAATGATAGCTACGTTCATACCATCAGCAAAGAAATACTTCAGGGGGTGTAAGAAAAAAGAATTATCTGTTTTAAAACAGTTTGAGGGTTATTTTCTCTCATCTATATAAGCTACAAATATTTACACAGGAAATCAGATTTCATTTTGTATCAGGAAAACCTCCTTACTCTATACTGCTAACCTGCAAACTTTTCAGTATCCAAGCATTTGCCAAGCCAATGTGTCAAGTCTGTGGTTGAAGTAATCACACTCAACTAGACTTGCTAGTCCCCAGAATTTTAAACCCTGATACTTATGGGTGGGACCTCATTATGTCAAGGGGTGGAATCTAGTGATGTCTAATCAACCACCAGTATCAGTATACTACTTCTACACACCACTAGGCATTGTACCATATTGTATCTGTTAGGGCCAGTCCTAACACTTCTCCTCCCTGAACATAAAGAAAGTAGTATGTTGGGCTGGGATTCTGGGCCAGTGGTCGGCAAACTCACCAGTCAACAGAGCCAAACATCAACAGCTCAACAATTGAGAGTTCCCTTGAGAGCCACCTAGGCTCTGCCCCTTTTCCCTCAACCCGAGGCTATAAAGATCCCTTCCCCTGCACCTCTTCCTCTCCTTGCCAGGAGAGTTGTCTCAGAGGGCGGGGGCCTCATCGTTGCCCTCCCCTGGCTCTTCCGCCCGCCCTCAGCCCGTCTTGCATGAGGTGGGTATTTCCTTCAGGCGTCTCCTCTCCGCGCCTGTTCCCCCCACCGTCCCGCCAGCCTTTTCCCAGTGGGAGCTGGGACTGGAGCCGCGCCGACCCCTCTGCCTCCCCGGCACCTCCCTCCGCCATCGCGCTACCCCCTCCGCCTGCCAGATGATGGGCGGGCTGTTCGGCCTCTCCCTGGGGACCCGGCTGGCGGGCCAGCCTGGGGGCCGGGGGCCATCGTGGCCACTGCAGCGCCCCGTCGGCCGGGCGTGGTCTGCCCAGACCGGTTCTCCCGCTCACCAGCTGACGAGCGGGCTGGTCGGTGGTTGTGGGGACGTTGAGCCTGCCCCCCAGGGCACTGGGAGGCAGCTCTAGCCGGCTGCCACTTCTGCCTCTCCAGGCTTCTCTCCAGGTGAGTGGGGGTCCGAGGGCTCCTTCCCCCTCCCCTGTGGGTTGGCGCTGGGACCGGGATTGGGCTTGATGGCCCAGGGGTGGGCGGGTTGTGACCGCGCACCCGCAGGGGAGTGGAGCCCCAGGCAGGAAAGGTGGCGCCTGCGCAGAGGCGTCTCGAAGGAGGAGGCGGCCACCCGCCGGCCATCACAGCAACAGGAGAAGCGCCGGCAGGAACCACGGCCACCCGGGCCCCGGGGGAGACTAAGCAGCAGGCACGGCGCCCAGGGGCAGAGCCACACCCAAGGGGCCAAAGAGCCGAATGCTGCTCGCGAGCCACGGTTTGCCGACCACTGTTCTAGGCCAACTTTCCCCCTGGTGTTCTAATTTCCTGTCTCCAAGGACAGGGTGTTTTGTTCTGAAGAAGGAGTTCTCAAACATATGCATCCTCACCTGCAGACTGAATTATTTCGGTCTGGAGAAACCTTTAATAAACAATTTGGTTGCATGTGAAGATTGGCTGTAGCTCGGGTAAGAAAGACACACTGGAATAAACTCATTAGTTGTCTCTCCTGTGCCTTTTTCTCAGCGTGCGTTGGAGGAAGACAATTATGTAACACATTGATGCCACGAATGGAGCAAAGTCAGTTCACATTCTCAGCTTTTCCTATGGCTAACCAGATAACGACTGTATTACACTTTATCTTGTGTCCATCCAATTATGCTTGGTTTAGATGTGAATAAATGGTTATTGACCAAATCAATAGCCTCTGCAATGCTAGAGCACATGTATAATGCTGCAAAAATAAAATCCGTTGTTACTTTAGCCGCAGGAGAAGAATGGCTACGCTAGATATCGAACTAAATTTGGCTCATTAGGTTATATTCAGATTAGAAGTAGATAGGGAAAGAAGTCAATATTTTATAAACTTTGACTTCCATTTCCTTCCCCTACCTCCAATTAATTAGAATTTGCCAGTAAAGGCACTTATTAAACATCACAATTAGGTTTTATAGCAGCCATATTAAAGTTTATTAAGAAACAGAGCAGCTGCTTCACTGCAACTTGCTGAGGGTATGAAGACTTAAATTCATTTTTGCCCTCAAAGAGAATGACTTGGGGCCACGACTCTGTTATTTACTAGAGTCCATCAACTAGTATAATGGTTCATAATATAAAGCCTATTGTTCATATATTTTCATCATTTGTTTATATTCTGTCTTTTGCATTTCTGATCTCAGCATTGGTATTTGGGAGTCAAAAACAGGAATGGCCTGATTAATTACACTAATTCCACCCCTTTATATTTTAGATTAAGTAGTGGTAGAATACTCAGTAAAATAAAAGCTTATTAAAAAAAATGAGAATAGACAATGTTTCTGAACTAACTGTCATACAAGTTTCCCAGCACAGAATCCACAGTCATTGTCATTTCATTGGATAGGCATACTGTATGCAGATCTCTAGCAGTAATTGCTAAAAACAACAATTTTGTGCAGCCCTTCTAACATTGCGATCCCCAGAACAGTTTTTGGAGAGTAAGTCCCACTGAATAGACCTAAGGGGAATTCTGAACTGGCCTGCTTAGGATTGCTTTCTGAAAAGCATTACACCACAGACATGCTTAACACCATTTTGTTCCAACACTCACATGTTACCGCGAGAGCAAATAAATGTGTTTACAAGAAAGAGCCAATGTGTATTCACTTTATAAATGGAACTGGGGACCAGTACCTGGATAAATGTTCAGCTTTATATGTTGAATGTAGCATGAGAATTACTCAAGAAGGAGTTCTCAAACATATGCATATAGAGAAAAAAGCAAATATACGCTGTACACAAATCGTACATGTTATCATCATAACTTGTGAATAGGGCTACTATATATGCAAGTGGAAGGAATACAGATTATAGTCTATTTTCTTCTGGGAGTGAAAAGTAGTATTCACAGAAGCATATTATTCTTTTGTACTAAAAATGGGTGGAAGTCATCTGCAATAAAACACAGTATATCTCGAACGCAAACTAGTTGCCAGTGATTTTTACTCTTGTGCAATGCAACTCTAAGCAGAATTACACCCTTCTGAGTCCCTTGACTCAATGGGCTCGCTGGGAGACGGATGCTCACATCAGTTTGCATGGGGCCGACTGATGCCCCCATCCAGCCCCTATGCTACGCCAAGGCATTTTTATAGCTGTTTTGCCAATAAATAGTTGTGGCCATTTTTTCTCCAAATTCCTGTGTTGTGTTGTTTTAATGTTTGAGTGTTACAAGTTAGAATCAGGAATGGTTTAGGTCCCGATGCCTACAACCCAAACTAGCCCTGGGACAGCAAGCTTTCATTGCAAATTAATGATCTGAAGTTGCATTCAGTATTGTTCCAACTTTGGCATAGTTCTACACAAGGAGATCTCCTAAAACCCTTAAATGTTGCCCTTATAAACTGAACAAGCTATGTCTGGCTTCAATTTCCAACTAACTTTATTCTTTCCTAATCTCATCATGGTTATTTAGAATTTGGTGATCAACAATGAAAAGGGGGGGGGAAAGTCAGTAAGAGAAGCTACAGCTCCAAATCAGATACAAATCAGATACCCATGATTTGTGCTTCTCCTACCAAACACTTCTATTTTGGTTACTGAAAAGGGGAGTTCATACATCAAATTAATAATATCAGAACCCAATTGAAGACAAGACACAATCAGCACAGAAGACGCAATCATGAGCACAGCTGGCCAGCTATATATGAGAGGTCTGCATGGGCAATGGCTACATGTTATAAATTAATGTCTAGCTTAAAGTTTTAGGGGAGCCAAGGATTCCCCTATGGCATAAGTACCTGCAAACTTGTGAGAAGGGAGAGAATGCATTGTACCAAGTGTGCTCTTAGAAAAGTAAAGAAACACTAAGAGAGCAATCCTAAGCAGGTCTACTCAAAATAAGTCCCATTTTAGTCAGTGGGTCTTACTCCCAAGGAAAGTGTTTTTAGGATTGTGTCCTAAATTCCACTTGTAATTTAACCATGAATATTGTGATGTGGCTATAATAGGGTTGCCAGGTCTCCTTTGGCCACTGGCAGAGGATGGGGGATAGGGTTGCCAGATTTAGGATGGGATGAAGTTTGGGGAGAACAGGGACCTCAGAGGGGTACAATGTAATAGAGTCCACCCTCCAAAGCATCCATTTTCTCCAGGGAAACTGATCTCTGTAGTCTAGAGATGAGCTGTGATTCTGGGGGATCCCCAGGTCCCACCTGGAGGCTGGCATCCCTATGTAACTACCTATGAATGACAATCAAAAAAGCAGAAAGGAAGCAGATGTTTCATTTTCATTATGTTGTGTGTGGAGGAACTGTTATTTCTCATCCCCTTCCTCCACATTTCTTAGAACAACTTGATTGAAGCTCCTAGCCCCACAATTGACTAGCAAACTGGACGAGTAATCTTACTTTCAGACTTAACCTCATTGGCTTTCTGAATAGGGTTGCCAGCTCCGGGTTGGGATATACCTGGAGATTTTTGGGATAGAGCCTGAGGAGGGCGGGGGTTGGAGAGGGGAGGGACTTCAGTGCCATAGAGTCCAATTGCCAAAGCGGCCATTTTCTCCAGGTAAACCGATCTTTATCAGCTGGAGATCAGTTGTAAAAGCAGGAGATCCCCAGCTAGAACCTGGAGATTGGCAACCCTATTTCTGACGCAAAAATCTCTAAGAAAAATCCAACGCCAAAAGAAAATTATGAGATTTAATTTGTTTTGAGTCTCCCACTGACAGCAATTTCATAGTGGTATAAATCTGAGGCCCAGAATGAGGGCAATTGCCATAGAGATACAGCTTTTGATTCTATGAAGTACATTTCCATTCTCAGAAAATACAAGCTATTTTTTTTCCTATTGAAAGTATGAAGTAGGGCCAGAGAATTCCTAAAGTGTTATGCATTAGTGCAGTTCAAGCACTGTAATTTGTACAAGTTAATGCTAATTTAATAGAAAGTGAGACTATGCATAGACTAGTCTAAAAATGTGGGGGGAGCAGGAGCGTGTGCTGCTAGTTGCGGAAGAAGGGAAGATACTCGACTGTTTCCTCGGATATCTTAGAATGTTCACTTGACATTTTGCATTATTTATTTTTTATTTAAAAAATACATTTTATGCAGACTGACTTCAGGCTCTGGATATTTTACACATTTTGCAGCACACTGCGGCTGTCTTTTTTTATTACCCTAACCCCAGGCAATGGGTTGGAATAGGCGGGATGGAAAAGAGCACCTTCAACAGAGCCATAAACAGGCACTTAGAACTCAGTGAAAGATCAGATCATTTCCTAGTGGACAGAGTGCTTAACTCCATTAGTGCCACAGTCTGATTAAATCACACAGCATCACATTTTAAAAGCGTTTCAGCCAATTAAGTCAGCCCCACAGTGCTCCATTCATCTCTGCTTTTTTCGAGGCCCATAAAGATGTTGGAAACAAATTTATGGTTTGGTCCATAAATGAGATGACTTATCAGAATACAGCTGTGCTTCATACGGGATTGGGATTTTTAAAAATAATAATAAAATAATGTGAAATATTATTTATAAACAGACCTTTGTGTTTTGTTTCTTAAATAGCAAACACAGGTTCAGGAGGTCTTTAACTGCACTCTTTGGAGGAGTCTTTATGAGTGCAGCAGGAAACCAGGAAAACGAAGAAATCAACTACCTGGAACAGAGTAAGGAGTGAGAAAATAAGCTACATTCATTTTCCATCAGGTGACTCCCATCATGGCAATCTCTCCTTGTAGCATTAATAGATCACCTGACTGGTAATACCACCAAGTCGCAAAGGAATGGATAAATATGATCTCTGACGTAAAATCCATCTAGATCCATCTTGCTAGCACATTTCAAAAAGCATTTCAGATGATTAGGTTGTTCCATTCATCCCCACATTTCTGGCATCATACTGATGCTAGAAACGGTACCAGGGAGAGTGCTGAAGGCTTTTAGCAATATCTCTATGATTCATCACATGTACCTTTGCAGCACAAAGAGTGTTATTTATCAGCACATCCTTGATGGAAATGAAATATAGGGTCACTTACATTCAGCCCATGTCCAAAAGAGGGGGGGGGATTCAAAAATTGGCATTAGGAAATGTAAACTATCTGACAGCAACACTGAATACTTGAAACAACAACTTCTGAATTTCATGAACTAGGGCATATTTCTTTGAAAAAGGCAGTATCGCTCTTACCTAAAGACCTTTCAATCATGCTGGAGTAGCAATGAAGATTTGATCTAATGAGCTCAAAATGCAGCAGGTAGCAACTGATAGGGAACAAGGTAAGTTAAGCTTCTGGCTTTATTTTTGTTTCATTATTTTTCATCAGTATGAATGCCATGCTGCTCCCTTTTCAACTGCCAGCTGTGATTTTATTTGGCAATAAATGTATTTACTTGAAAGACTGCTGTTTTGTTTTGGTTTTGGTTTTTAGGCAGTAAAACTCTGATGGTCCAGAAGGGCAACAGTGTCTTTTTCGGTATGTGCTGCTAAGATAAAACTAGGCCTATCTTGTTCTTATGCCATTGTCATGGCCTGGTTTGACATGTCATAAAGTCCATGCACTTAGTGGCATTCATTGCTCTCTAGCATGAAAGAAGGCAGACAAGCTACTGCACAATCAATCCCATTGCACACATGAGAAACAACACGTCTTCTGGCTTCTCCTTCCAGCCAGTTTCAAAATGTAAGCTTCTTCGTTCTTTCTTGGCTACATTTCACCTCCCAAACTATTTCTCTACAACACCCACCTGAGCAAGTGAGGAGTGACATACCCAGTCATCCTCAACTCTCAATGCTAAACATCTTCCAGTTATCAAGCCCTTGAAAGAGCACCATCAGCTAGGTCTAGAAGCATTAGTGTTAGCAGGCAAGCAAGTTATACAGAAAATGGTCAACTATTCACATAAACATTACCCAACAAAAAGTACTTTTTACTAAATAATCTCAAAAATATTTTAGTACCTTGGTTCAGCTCTGGTTCATACACTGGGCAAAGGAGATGCTGAAAACAAGGGAATGGACAAATGGTGTAAGCCTTGTCCCAGTACCCCAAATAAACACTCAAGACAACATCCTGTGTTGACTAGTTTATTTAAATCAGCTGATCTACATCACCAATTAAATTTTGCCAATACTTTAATTAAGGGTGGGCTACCCTAGGCAGCCTATACATGGCTGCCTTTTTTCCAGCAAATCTACCCTGGCTCCAAACTTGGCCAGCAGCTACCACCAGCCTAGTTTTTCCTAGCCCACACATAGAGTGCTGAGAGATGCCCAGCCCCATCCTCCTACCCTGATGCACCGGAAAGGTGCTACCAAGTTGGAAGAGATGTTGCTAAGCACCAAAGGCGCTCCTTCACAAGCCCCATCCTGCTGTAAAGCCAGTGATGGTCTAATCAGGACGCACCCAATGGCTCAGGGTGCCCGCCACTTATCCCTGCCTAACCTGAGCAACCCACCCTATGCCTTTCTTTTCACCACACAGATATGCTCCATTTGATTACAGAAGCCAATGCATATGATTTTTCACCCTTTTTTTTTTTAGAAAGAATCATATAAATCATACAAACTAGGCTTCCAAGCAGTCAGGGATTCACCTAGAGGAGATCTTTGTTCATACTGCAGGCTGTGCAGTGTAAAGGAAGTGCTAAACCACTCTATGTCGATGTCACACACACCCCACACACACTAAGCTTGTGCCTCTTCTGTAAATGATCATGAACACTGGATTTCCTGGCTATGCTTTAGTTAATAACGAGCTGGGTTACTTGATGGGTGATGTAAAGCTATGGCCCAAAATCAAAAGAGCAAAGTGGCTTCCTGGAGCGAAATGAACTAACCTAGCAAAACGGTAAATATATATATTGACAGTTACGTAATGAGAATCTCCGGGCATTGTGAGGAAAGCAAGAAGCTTCTCCATCCTGAACCCAGAAGAGACTAATTCTGTGTTGGTTCATTAAGATGCAGTAGGGGCATGTACACACATACACACCTTTTTCTTTACAGTACTACTTTCAGATTTCAGATTTTGTTTCAAGGTTACTTAGTTATTTTGCAGTCCCAAAAAGGTAAAGGTCCCCTGTGCAAGCACGGGTCATTTCTGACCCATGGGGCGATGTCATATCCCGACGTTTACTAGGCAGACTTTGTTAATGGGGTGGCTTGCCAGTACCTTCCCCAGTCATCTTCTCTTTACTCCCAGCAAGCTGGGTGCTCATTTGACCGACCTCGGAAGGATGGAAGGCTGAGTCAACCTTGAGCCGGCTGCCTGAAACCGACTTCCGTCGGGATCGAACTCAGGTCATGAGAAGAGCTTTGACTGCAGTACTGCAGCTTACCATTCTGCGCCACGGGGCTCCTTGCAGTCCCAAACATCTTCTAAATTCAGCAATACTGAAAGAAATTATCCACCATATTATCAGTTAAAGAATATAAGAAAAGCCATGCTGGATCAGACTGAGGCCCATCAAGTCCAGCAGTCTGTTCACACAGTGGCCAACAGGTGCCTCTAGGAAGCCTATGAACAAGATGAACAAGACAAACAAGTTGTGCCATAGAAATCATCAACTCTAAACATAATAGCTAATGGGCAAGCAACTTTTACTTTCTAGACACAACCCTCACTGATTGTTATGAAACCACCATATGCAATTTCAAGACTTGAACTTATTTTATCCTTGGTAGTGTGTGTGTGTGTGTGTGTGTGCAGGCGTGGTTGGCAGCTCTCCATGGCCCTGCAGTTCCACTTCCCTTCCACAGTGCTACAGTACCAAGTATTCCATGTCGTTCACTGGTTGCAACACATGCTGCCCAAGGGATACTCCCTTTCTTATTAATGGGCTGCTCTGTGGTACGCCAAAAAGAGATAATATGTATACCAAAATCAGGACAAATAAGAACATTTGACACTAGAAGCTTCAATGGCTACATCTCCTTAAAGTCTTCTTCATAGCTGTGACCTCAGCAAGGCGATGCTTTGCTAGTCGACGCTGTCAGTCACAGCCAACCAGTAGATCTCATTTGCCCATAAACATCTATATGCCAAAAGAAAACCACCTAGCAGCATACATTTCAGGTGATGTCCTGTCTGCCATTTGGGCTGTTCTGCAGTGACACAGTCCTACTCTATCAGTCAATTCCAGAACTCACCATTCTGGAATGTAACTACCTACACAATTTCCTGTCCTGAAACTGACAGCATTGACCCCAATTATTTCAGCTTTTTATTTTAAGTTAACACAGCTGTGGAATAGTTAACTAAGATGCATCATTTACATTTCTTATGTTAGGGGACACTGCTATAACTGTCCCGGAATAGCCTTGACTACATACTTAATACACAAAACTAAATAAGCTTGTGAAGAGGTACAAAAACAATAAATCGGGGCAATAAGTATAGACTCCAGCACATTCATATTTCATAATGCCATCATCTCTTTATAATAGGCATGTGCATTAGGCTAAGCAGAAATTGTGATGTGCCTGAATACGTTGGTATCATAGATAAACATAGGTAAGACCATATTTTTCAGGGTCTTCCAGTATTTGTGTATGTGTATTTTTGTTATGTTTTAAGCCAGCCTGATTTCTATAATGACAGAAAATTTAAGTTAGCTACTGTGCCATCCTAAGCAGAGTAATACCCCTCGAAGCCCATTTGCTTCAAATAACTTAGAAGGATGTAACTCTTGTTAAAATGAAACTGTTTATCTCCTAATAATTCACAGTGTTTGTTTTCAGTTTCAAATTGTTCTTAGTTTCTTACACTGGAATACAATTTCTATTACATTACTAAGAAAATAGAAATATGGATATTATAGGTTCTGAGGGTATTCTGGGAATATTCATGATATTTTACGTGGCTTCCTTCCTTTAATGGTACAGCTCCTAGCCAATAAGCTATGACTAACCATACTGAACTGCTGGGCAGAATTTTTAAAATTATTTTATTTTATATAATTTATTTAATTGTATATATGTGCTTTAAATTATCCTTGTCTCTCTTAAATTCAAATAAATCCAAAATAAATTTCACTACTGGAACTGTAATAGCAGGATCACAACCACCCAGCATAAATTTTAGCTTATTAGCTACAGGCATGTTTATATCAGGAATTAATGGATTGATCAGCTGTGTTCTTATATCTTCTACAATAAAATTAGACATGCTCCATGGTTTTGATAGAACCAGTTCCACATAGATGCTTGTAGGGCTTTTTAGAATTATGCCCACTCAAAATGGCTGTGGGTAATACGTTGAATTTTGTTTTTTAAAAAGCTATTCTGTAAACTGGGATGGTTAAGAAATCAATATACGGACAACGAGAATTTGAATATGTAAACCCCCCAAAAGCAGGAGTGCACACATGGTGGGCACGGAGAGCTGTTTAGGTCCCACTGGAACAATCTTTTTTTCCCCCAGGGCTGGCCGTAGAAAAAGACACTGGGGGTTACCGCACTTTGTATTCCCAGCGATGTATTAAGAGTTTGAAAATGTTATAAAAAACATCGTTTTAAAAGGGTTTTTGGATACAACGGCTTATAAATGGTTGGAAGACGTCTTCACAGCTAAAGGGGCCAAACAAAGTGCGAACAGTATTTTTTATAACGTTTTCAAACTCTTAATACATTGATGGGAATGCATAGAAAATGCAAACAGTATTTTTTATAACATTTTCAAACTCTTAATACATCGCTGGGAATACAAAGTGCGGTAACCCCCATAGCTGACAAAAGGGTATTTTCCAATCCTAGCCTCTAAAGTTTAACCCAAACCAGGGATTAAGATATGAGTCCTTGGATAAGAAACTTAGAAGGCAACCCTCAGGAAGAGCAAAGAGAAATTTTAATCGATAGCTGAAAATTAAAGCCCACGCTTTTGCCTCCAGGGAATGAACCCCCAGCTGGGCTCTAATAGCAATCCCTGCCACGCAGTAAGGAGCATCCATTAATTTTCTTAGAAATCTATGCAGAATAGCATCAAGATGCTCGCCTACTAAAGCGGCCCACAAAGGAGCTGGGTAACTATTTTTGCTTCAAAGAGCATAATAACAGAAGGAATATATTGTCCACCCCTAGGAAAAAAAACTGAATTTCTTTAGACGATCTTAAGGCCTTTTCTTTCATAAGGCTTAGATGATTACTCCAAGTCGGATTAGATTGAAATTTCATACCTAAATAGTTGTAGCTATTTGTTTGCTGCAATTTATTACCATTTAGATGCTAAGCATAGGAGGTAGGTTTATAAAAATTAATAGAAATGTGATATAAAATGCTTCGATACTTTTTAAGAATTCACAAAAGAAGCTGAATATTCTATTTCATTCTCCTTCAACTTATTTCAATATGTGTGTGTGTGTGTGTGTGTGTTATTTTAAAGTCAATGTCCTTGAAGAAATGCTATCTCACATCTGCTGTAATATGATATTGTTGACCTGCATAAGTATTCATGTAGTCTCATTTAATTGTTTTGATTTTCTTTTCTTGGTACTTTAATATTACTACTAGGTGGAGACTGGAGCTGGGAATTAGAGAAAAGCAATACACTCCTGTTAAAACACAATATGATTTTTTAATGTTTTAAAGTAAGGATATAAATACTTTATACACAACCAAGCATTGTCATTTTATTTGAATCCTTATTGCTTCACCAACTCTCAGTTTTATTTCAACGAATACATAAGGACTAAGATGAAGGAGTCAAATTTCTTGCAGTCCAATCCAATTAACCTTGTTGACACAGAGACTTGCTTTATCAAATCTGAAGAAGCATGGAAAGAACTTCCAGTCTGAAAAAGGCTTGTTAAGTCCAGACTTGAGTCCATTATCAATCTAGATTTCTACGTACTAGGCAGGTCAGTTTCCATTCAAGTGAATTCTATTTGTAGGACTTCTGCCTGGTGAAGAATAAAAAACAGAAACCAGTGGGTCACTAACACAAGATCGCAAAGGAAGGTTTAGAGATGCCATTAAGCATCCCTATTCATGAGAATAAGGCCGGATGTACATGTTGTTTGATAACTGAAGTTACAGATATTCCTCAAAGAGTTGAATGGAAGCAGCACCTGGTGCACAAGGTATTAGCTTGGGGCCTATGACATCATTCCCCTCACACTTCTCTCTGGCCTCTGCAGAAGCTTTCCTCTGCTGTGGAACTTGCTAAATTTGCTGCTATCAATTCTGTGTGCATAAAGGCTCTTTGAATAACATCGTTCTTGTGCATACAGAAGCACCAGTGGCAGAGGAAGCAAACCAGAGAGAAGAACAAGGGGAACGATGTCATAAAATCTACACCACAGCTTTGTGAATTTGAAAAAACAACAACATAATGTCCCTGTAATGTGACTGTCCATGATGCTATTTTGTGAGCATTAAAATAGAAATTAAATTTCATGGAGCTTAAGAGTGTCAGGGACTGATGAGTAGGAAAGAGGAAAAATATGGTACACACAACTAGGTAAAGGTAGTCCCCTGTGCAAGACCAGGTCATTAGTGACCCATGGGGTGATGTCACATCCCGACATTTACTTGGCAGACTATGGGCGAAAACGCATGGTCACTTTAGCCTCCTTTATTCCCTGTTTCAGCCAGGATTCAGCCAGGATCAAACGCATGCATTTCGCCAAATGTGTGTTCGATCCTGGCTGAATCCTGGCTGAAACAGGGAATAAAGGAGGCTAAAGTGACCATGCGTTTTCACCCTATGTTTATGGGGTGGTTTACAAGTAGAATACTGCGACGTACATGAGTTACTGGAGGAAAGAGTCTAGAATATCAGTACTTTAGGAGCCTAGAAGAAGCAAAGCAGGTAAGGAAGTGGCAAGAGACAGGAGCAGGAAGCTGAAGATTACACACAGCACATACTCCATTACTGCGGGGACCAAATAAGCTACAAACAGCTCTGTGCAGGACTTCTCCGGGACATTCTGCATTAGCTGATTATATTGATCCAAGTTACTAATGTTGTCAAACCTTTTCACTTCCTCACATAATGCTAAAATTTACAACCGTATGATGCCTGAAGTTATTGATACACCTGGACAGATGCACTTGTGTGATAAATCTCACTTGCCATACACTGCCGTAGAGTATTGGTTCCCATCCAGACCTTCAGGAGGGCATGATAGCTTGCTTTGTCCTCATGCTAATGTCTACAGAGGCATTTTCAAATGAGCTAAAAATGAATCATGATGATCATTTCATTGCAAAGCAAGAGTGCCTTTATTACAAAATCACTCATATTCTTTATGTGAGTTTTTCATTTCATTTTTTGGCTGAAGTTTCTTATTTAATTATTTCTGTTGCAGACTAAAATTAAGAAAAACACTCTGTTTTAGAAAAATAATCCAAATATTTTTATTGTCGAGTTTATATTTCACACTCTGCATTTTGTTTTTCTGTTTTTTTCCTTCCTCTTCTTGTTGTTTTACATGCACCTGATAAATATACAGTGGAGTATATATTCTATATAACCAAGACTCACTTTACCAAAAGTTGAAGATTCAACCCTACAATTATATTTTATTAATCTCTTTGATTAAGATTGATCATTGTTCATGCAAGGATTATTGAAAGTTTAAATCCCCATTGAAATGTCTAGATTTATAAACTAGGTCATACTTTATAATCATAGAAAAACTGGTGGTAATAGATCAAGTTGCCAGCTTGGAATCTAGTCTTTTCAATAACACTTTACTAATATTTGGGGAACAAAGGAGGAGATTTCTTTGTATTTTCAACCCAGATTGGCTTTTTCAGGTAACCCAGGTTGAAATTGCACATGCTGAATAAATCATCTCAAAGGTTTAAAATGCCTTTAGATCACATGACTGACATTTCAGGAGCTGAATTGCATGCCAAGTCAATCTAGGCAGGCTAAGAAGAAAAAGTCAGTCTGGATTCAAAAAGTGGAAGAATGATCCTGTACCTCTATTCTGGATATGATTGAGCAGGATCCAAAGTATAAAACAAAGAGGGTTTAGGCAAAATGGAAGAGATTTAGGGCTAATTTTTGTAAACTTGCAAAACTCTGCTTTAGTTAAGTTTTCAAAGCCTCTCCGACTCCTGCATCAGTATATAAAAGCAATTGTCTTCTATATCATACACACACACATTTGATGATGATGGTGGACATATACACAGCTGGCTTTTGCAACACCTGTATATAGTACACTGACCAGAGTACTAGAATTTGACAAGAATAATCCTAGTTGAAGAAGAAGAAGAAAAAGAAAAAGAAAAAGAAAAAGAAGAAGAAAAAGAAGAAAAAGAAGAAAAGGAAGAAGAAGAAGAATTGTTTTTTATATGCTCACTTTCTCTAATTGTTCCATGGGAACTCGATGTGTGGTTAGCAGATATGCTGTTTAATAGCAGTGTGGGGATGAGGGAGTTATGATATAGTACCAAGAAATAATAGCTCATTCTTGCTCAGTTGGGGGTAGGAGTCATGGTGCAATACTTCTGCTGACACTGCTGAACAGTGAACACATGAAGCTGCCTTATACTGAATTAGACCCTTGGTCCATCAAAGTCAGTATTGTCAAGTCAGTATTGTCTGCTCAGACCGGCAGCGGCTCTCCGGGGTCTCAGGTAGAGGTCTTTCACATCACCTACTTGCTTAGTCCCTTTAACTGGAGATGCCGGGGATTAAACTTGGGACTTTCTGCATGCCAAGCAGATGCTCTACCACTGAACCATGGCCCCTCCTCGAGTGGGAGTTGTTGGAGTCATGATCAGAACAGAACCGTACCCTGTGCAGATAGGAAAATTCAGAAGGTGAATATTTCACTGGAAAATATCCACCAGCGAACAGATCATCTGTTGTAGGCAGCTGAATGAGGAAAAGGAATGAGTGAGCAGTGCCTAAGTGTTGTATGACAGAACCATTCTAAGTCAGAGCAGGGTCATTGCACAAGTGAATAATTTCAGAACTGGTCATGTGGAAGGAGGGGGAGACAGCTGTGGCCTGAGGTTATTTTGCATTTCAAACCTGCCCCATCACCACATTTCTTCGGTCCAAGGTGAATTCCAGTAGTGCTTCTGGGACTTGTCTTCCTCTTGGGTTCCCTTCCAGCCACTGGTACTAAACATCAGGGAGGCAAGAGGCCTCCCCAATGTTGACCTCCACCACATGGGAGGTAGGTGAGCTCCAGCAAAGGATGCCCATTGCCTCATCAGTTTAGGGTTGCCAGGTCCCTCTTTGCCACCAGTGGGAGGTTTTTGGGGTGGAGCCTGAGGAGGGCAGGGTTTAGGGAAGGGAGGGACTTCAATGCCATAGAGTCCAATTGCCAAAGTGGCCATTTTCTCCAGGTGAACTGATCTCTATTGGCTGGAGATCGGTTGTAATAGCTGGAGATCTCCAGCTAAAACTGGAAGTTGGCAACCCTACCTCAGCCTCTGCCACCTGGACCTGCGTGGGGTGACAAAATACCTTGAGCCAGCCCTGCCCTGTGTCATAGGATTGTTGCAAAGGCAAAATAAAGTTGAAGTATATTAAAAGCTGGCTGTGGGCAGAAGCAATCCAAAATTGTATTGCACCCTCTTCTTAAATTAGAATATCCAGGCATTTGTGGTATTTTTATTAATAGTTTCTTCAG
Organism: Euleptes europaea; assembly: GCF_029931775.1. Classification (NCBI taxonomy): domain Eukaryota; kingdom Metazoa; phylum Chordata; class Lepidosauria; order Squamata; family Sphaerodactylidae; genus Euleptes; species Euleptes europaea. The sequence goes on from NC_079320.1 coordinate 57,073,822, forward strand.
GGCATTTTGTATGTGTTTCTACAGGGCATAGACAGAATAGCACAAAACAAATCTGGAAGCTTTTACTGAACCAACGTCTGTTTGAGAAAGGCTCTTTTTAAATTCAAATTCAGTATACATTTACAAGTCACATGGCCTTTCAGATTATTCTAACATTGTTCTGAACATAGATGAGCTACTGTCTAGTATCAGGTGAATGTTTTCTTGTATAATTTCAATTTCTCTGTACTGTCAGTATTCCACTAACCAATTTATACCACAGACTTATCAAATATGTTATTTTAAAATAATAATTTTAAATCACAACTAATACACTGGTTCTTTTTGGACTCACGTGAAATAAGGAGGCAGTGGATTAAAATGCATTCCTCAGGAAAAGCTATACATATTTGTGAGCAATTGACATGTTAAATAAAGTTATAGCTGAGCTTGGTTGTTCAGGTATCTTATCACAATGCATTAATAGTTGCTATTTTTATGTGAGCCATTCTATCACATTCTATATTTAAGTCCTCTTATGTGACAGAGTGTCACAACTGATGACGCTGAAAGGCAGTTAACAAAGGAATGGCAAAATGCAGCCCTTTTGTGAGCTGCTCCCTGCCTTTGTACAAGGTGGAGCACAGCAAGATAAATTCTGAAGTCAAAGCCCGGATTTGCAGTTCTAAACCCACAGTGCCAAAGATGCATTTGAGTATTGTATGGTATAGTTCAATCAGATGCTGTCACTCTGCTTCTACGTCCAAGATGGCAAAGTACCTTTGGCATTTGAAATACTCCAGATCATTCCATAGAATTTATGATATCAAGCTTCCAGAAAATTACAATATGAATTTTGTAGATTTGAAAAAAAAAAACCTGTTTTACCTCTTAAGGAGACTCCCGCCCCCCTGATCCTCTTCAAGGAACTTCTTTCCATGTAAACATCAGTGTTCTGGCCATCACACCAGATGTTAATTTTGATATTATTTTACATTTTTGTCCATAGGTTGAAGTTCAAGATAAAAACACAATGCTAGTGTGCACCATAGCAGAGGTGAAAGATAAATGTATGTATGGGTTTGGGGAAGGCATGGTGAGTGAGCGTCTCTTTAAAATACAGGCATTCTGAATCCATATTTATTTACTGAAATATTTATCATTTTATTTCCCTCATTTATACTTCATTAAGAGCCTTTTGAGACTCAAGGTGGATTGCAACATATATCCTGCCTTTCCTTCTGTTGTTCAAAGTAGCTTGCATATCACTCCAGGAAAACTAGAATACATTAAGTTAAATCGTTCACACCCTACAGAAGTCTCATGACTACTGCCTTTCATAGCACACTATAACCTCTATAACACACTACTGGAACAGCCATGTTGAGCTGCTTTCAATGAAGTTTACTACAACAATATGATCTGCAAAAAAGCATTAATGAGCTATAGGCCTTTGAACAACAAAAAGACCGTTATGCCACAAGAACCTACTTTCTGCCAGAGGGGAACCACACTAAAAGGTGGGAGGAATCAAAACAAGCATCCAGTAAGCTCTCCACAGTGGAGATTATACATTATGGCCTTTTATGCATGGGTCGTTTCTGTTGCCGTCAAGCCCCAAATACTTCAGGGCTTTGTTTTCATTATGCATGTGTTTTCTGGCCTTAGAAGTCACCTCGCTCTCCCCTCGTGTTTTCCCCGCATTTTATGGATGCTGCTTTACCCCAAATTTAATGTCTGCCTAGCTCCTAAATCAAAAACTGGTCCTGTGCATGCTTGTCAATTCAAGATTTTCTTCCCACCCCCATTCTCACTTCTGCCTCCCATTTGTCTTTCCTCCTCATCTAACCCCTCCCCTCAAAGCTGGAATACTATGAGGCTGCATATAGGTCAATTTCATAGCTAGTGTGGTTAGTTTCAGACCTCAGCCTGATCAAACAGGTTTTGGGGGGGATTGTAACTAGCAAGAATGCTTAAATAATCACAAACAACCTATGAGGCTACTTATTTGGTCAGTTTCACACCACCCACACTGTGCCGGCACTGTGCATAAATTTAAACCCAAGTACTCCGGGGATTGCTTTGGGGGCGGGGGGGGGAGCTCCTGAACATCGTGATTTGAGAATTCAAGTTCAAACACTGTGCATCGAGAGAGCATCATATCCAGCAGAAACTATCCATGTGTAAAAGGCCTTCAGCTCCCCCTATAGTTCAAATAGACTAAATGACAGTTCTGGTCACCACACCTAAAAAAAGAATATTGCAGAGCCTGAGAAGGTGCAGAAAAGAGTAACCAAAATGATCAGGGGACAATCCCGAACTGAAAAACAGCTGAATTTTCCCCGATTCGGCTGTTTTTAGTTTGGGAGGAACCGAACTAAAAAAAAAAGCCGGAAACGGGGGAGCAGAATTCGCTGACTTCGGGGTGTTCGGCGAATAAATTCAGCAGATTTGGGGTTCGCCCACCGCACGCCTTCAGGGGGCTTCCCTGAAGGCGCGCGGGGGGACCTTTAAACAGATATGCGCCTTCCAGCTCTAAGGCAGTTAAAGGGAGACATGATAGAGGTCTATAAAATTATGCATGGTATGGAGTAGGGCTGTCGATTTGGTTCATCCCGAACTGAAAAACAGCTGAATTTTCCCCGATTCGGCTGTTTTTAGTTGCAGGGAGGATGCCCCGGCCCTCGCCCGGTTGTGTTGCCGCCGCCGCCAGGCCCGCGCCGCTTGCTGCCGGGAGCCCAGGTAAGCCTGCGGGGGGGGGAGGGGTTATAAGCCGACCCTCGGCTTATACGCGGGTGCCTAATTTTTCCCCATTTTGGGGGAGAAATTAGGCACCTCGGCTTATACGCGGGTCGGCTTATACACGGGTATATACGGTAACCTGGCATGCTTCTATTTTGTGCTCAGGTACAGCAATTAAAGGTGTGGGGATTTTACTGCGAGTAGCAGTCAAAAAAATCTTTTCAGAAGTATTGTAATTTTAATGAACTGGGAAGAGTTAAAGAATGAAAATTTCTCGCTGGATAAAAATTCATATACAGTAACATATTTAAATGCTCTCACTGAAAATGTACACACCTCATTTAAAGTAATATTTCAAATTAGCACTTATCTGTAACCCAAGTGCAAAATGTAAAATAGTAAAATAATTAGTTCAGTTCTATAATTCTTTCCACCAAGACCTGCTTCAAATTAACCTCTTTCCACTGAGTACTGTAACTTCCTTCCAATTGAGGGCATTTTGCATCAGGCCTTGATATTGCAAAAAAAAAAAAAAAACTTTTTCAATGCATGTGGCTCACTTCAAAAGGCAACGATACAACTGTTAATATTGGAGAGGAGGATTCTCAACCTACTGTCTTTCAGGCAGATGGTGCATTTCTAGGGTTGCCAACCTCAAGTTGGGAGATCTGCTGCTATTACAACTGGTCTTCAGGCGACAGAGATCAGTTCACCTGGAGAAAATGGCTGTGTTGGAAGATAGATTCTATGGCATTATGTCCCATTGAAGTCCCTTCCCTCCCCAACCCTGCCCTTCTTAGGCTCCACCCCCAATATCTCCAGGAATTTCCCAATATGGAGCTGGCCATCCTATGTATTTCCCAATGCACATGGGAAATACCTTGGTCTGAAACGTAATCTCTACTATCTTTAATTCACTGGCATTACGAAAGAGAAATTGCCGACTCATCATAACAGCCACTGAGAACTACAGCTATCATTAACTCATAACAGGAAGTAATACCCTGAAATGCATGCAATCTACATCACATTTAAATTGGATTCTGTTACATGACAAGGACATTGACCCTTGCTCCCTGATCTAAACATACCAGAATATAGGTCCTCCATTTCTTATGTTATCTCCTTGTCAGCTCCAACTCCCAAGGCACAGAGAGTGCTGCACCCACCAGCACTTTTTCTAGCAGGATACAGACCAGGGTTGCCATCCTCCAGGTGGGGTCCAGTGATCTCCCAATATAACAGTCTATCTCCAGATTACGGAGATCAGTTCCTCTGGAGAAAATGGCTGCTTTGGAGGGTGGACTCTATGGGGTCCCTCCACACCCCAAATCCCACCTTCCCCAGGCTCTACTCTCCAAATTTCCAGGTATTTCCCAACCCAGAACTTCCAACCCTACACAGACAAAGCCTCAGTCATTGGGGGGGGGGGAGGGGATAAGGAGAGTCATCTAACTCTCTTCTGACTGTGAGTTAGAGGTCTGTCTGTCTTGCCTGGCTACCCTTCTTCCTACGTTTTAAAAGGTTTCCTGTAAGCAGGGCAGCCCTGAATTCCTTTAAAACCCCATTAAAAATGTGTATGGTCCTGCTGGGTGTGAGTACAGAGGTGGTTGGGTTCCTTGCCCAGGCTTTTCCTTCTTGTACCTCTCCTTCCTCGGTTACCTTAGAAGTCCTCTTTCCTGGCCTGTGCTGGCCTGAGAAAGGTGGGGATGCTGCCAGCCTCATCTGTGGGCTTGCCAGAGAGTGTGGCTTGACGACTCAGCCCTGCCTCACCACACTGCTGTATCTGCCCTGCTTTTCCTCATCTGCTCTTAGGCAGGGCTTCCACCAGGGGCTTGTTGTAGCTGCTCTAGCCATCATTGGGGCCTGTGTTTGGAGGCAGAGCTCTCACGCGGTCACCCCTCTAGGCTAGAGAGTATCTTTACAACCCCTGGCTGCAGTCTAACACAGAGTAAGTTCATTGACTTCAAGGATTTAAGCATGTTTAGCTCTTATTGGATTGTTGGTCATGAGGTTTTTAATAAAATACATATAGTTGCAAAGCATGATGATAGTGTGTGAGAGAGAGTATTTGCATGGTGAATCTTGCCAGGGCATCTTTCCTGTTATTTCTAATTTTTAAACTGAAATCCTGAACATTTTCCCTCTGCAAACCCTATGCATGAAAAGATGCAAGTCGAGAAACTTCTATTTAACTCTTGGCAGCAGAGGATAGGACTTGCAATAATGGGTTTAAATTGCGAGCGAAAAGGTACCGGCTGGATATTAGGGGGAATTTTTTTTACAGTAAGAGTTGTTCGACAGTGGAATCAGCTAGCTAGGGAGGTGGTGAGCTCCCCCTCACTGGCAGTCTTTAAGCAGATGCTGGACAAACACTTGTCAGGGATGCTCTAGGAGTCTAGGCTGATCCTGCATTAAGCAAGGGGTTGGACTAGTTGGCCTGTATGCCCCCTTCCAACTGTATAATTCTTTGTAGAGTGTTGCATTGAAATTCTGTCATCAGTTTCTGTTAGGGCTGGTCCATGGAGTTCTGATCCTGCAAGCCAAAAAGAGCGCTTGGCCAAAGGCAGCAATGTTGAAGTGGAATGGCTGGCATTTGAGAACTGTGGTTGTATTCCCTTGCATGTGGGCTTCACTTGTATGGGGGTTACCCGAGCATGACATCACACTGGCAACACAAAGTCACACAAACATATCTCCAATACCTGACCTCCCTTTCTGAACTATGAAAACATAGGTTCTTATAGGTTATCCGGGCTGTGTGACCGTGGTCTTGGTATTTTCTTTCCTGACATTTCACCAGCAGCTGTGGCAGGCATCTTCAAATGAGTAACACTGAAGTTGGTAGAATTGTCCAGTATTTTGTCAGACTGCACAGAGAAGCCATTGAAATTCATAAACATCAGCACAACTTTAACAGAAAAGAAGAGAGTTTAAGAATGAATAAGGCTTGGCTTCCTGTCCTGAAAACCTCCAGACTAACAAAGACTACAGTCCACAATAGCCATGCGGATTAGCTTCGGATTCCACATGTTAACAGATCACTTCAGGATACAATGGTTCCATATTAACATACCACACCCTCATTAGCACATTATCTTGATACTTACAGGACAATGATTAGCACATTTTATACTGCTTTTCTATGAGCCCAGAGTAATTAAAAATAAAATAAGTATCAACAAGCCATGAAGCAGAGGGAAACAGTAAGCCATAAATCCAGAAGCTAATAGCGATTTCTGGCTAGAAATCTAGAGCACAATCCAAACAAAAGTTAGTCAAATGTCTCTGAACAAAATATATGCTTGCATTCTTTTATGCTGCCCTTTTATAAATCAGTTTTCAGTGCAATCCTACACAGAGTTACATCCTTCTAAACCCACTGATGTAAACAGAAGAGTTTAGCTCTGACCTGGATAGCCCAGGATAGCCCAATCTCATAAAATCTCAGAAGCTAAGGTGGTTTGGCCATGATCAGTATTTGGATGAGAGAACATCAAGGAATACCAGGGTCCCTGTGCAAAGGCAGACAATGGCAAACAACCTCTGAACCTCTCTTGCCTTGAAAACCCTATGGGGTCACCATAAGTCAGCTGCAACTTGAGGAGAAGGAGGAGGAGGAGGAGGAGGAGAAGATAACTCTGCTTAGAATTGTACTGTTCACAACTTGCCTCCCTTAAATCCACAAACATGCACAACATATCATGTGTAAAATAAGTCAGAGGCAATTAAAAACTGACCTGGTTAATTTCTGGTCTCCTTATCACAGATGACTCCAAGGGACAGCAAGGAATACCAGGTGCATCTCGAAACATTTCCTGTTACTCCTTCGGCTTCCTCAATTTTCAGCCACAGTATATAAAGGTCCTATAGTTTAATTTTTTCGAGTAGTCATTCACTTCTATCCTAGCAGCAAGCAAATGATACCTCTATTCTGGCCAAGTCAGGTGAACAACCTAGTTGTTTCAGCCTGGTCAGGAATAGAACTGAGTCCAACCATGTAGACGAGGGTACAGCACAAAAAATTATTTCCAGTTATTTCATCCTGCAGGTTTGTGCCAACTATGACTTGGTCTTGGGCAGGATGAAGAACTTGGGCTCAGAATGGCAAGTTAATCCTGAGCCAAAAACATGGTCAGGCCAAACTTTCTTGACTAGTAGTAATTTGACACAGAATGGCTTGTTCTCACAATTACAGGTGTAGCCAACCTTAGACAGTGATAAAATTATTAACATATTCATTATAACATGCCAGAATAGAGCAAAATCATTGTTATCTAAAAATGGATCACTTCAATTGAGACCATGGTGGGTAAGGCTGCCCAACATTTTCCTGCTAACCTAGAAAAGATAAAATTTTGCCCACCCACCGTCAGTTATTATATTATGGATAATATACCATTCATGAGCTGACCAGGGTACTATTTTCCCCATTTTTTTACTTCACAACTGAGTCTGTGTCTCAGAAAATTTGCAGAGATCAGAATAACAGTCATGTTCCCTGGAATGTTGTGGCTAAAACAGTGACCAAGCTGCCATTGTATATACCTCCAAAAATGTAAGCAGTGACTCTTTCTTCAAGATATCTTCATACCGGAGACAGGTGTCCCTGGAATTTTGAGTCCCAGATAGTGGCATCTTAGGTCGCTTGGGCCCGCCATGAACATAGTGTAGTGGCATTGATACAGTAAGTCTATATCATCACAGCTATAGACTCACTAGGTAATATTAGACAAGCCACTGACAAGCCACTATTTTCTTATCTGCAATATGATAGTAATACTGATTTATACTACAAGTCAGCAGAAGACGCTCATGTATGAATACAAATATAAAAAAGACCACTAGTGCACTCTTGAAGGATTTGACCAGATACTCTTCCTCCTGCAACAGCACAGTAAATTTACTCTGGGAAGGTCAACTCACATAATAAGTGGGGCTACCAGGGAGGGTGGAGGGAATTATACAGAGGCACTGGCTTTATGAGCCATATCTTGACATTTAGGCTCTACTTGGGGGTGCTGCAAGTTGCGTCATAGTGCCAACTCACTGAGACAATTTGTGTGGAAACTTCCAGCTATATTAACCCACTCTTAATTACTTTGGTTCCATAACAGCTATTAACATATATGCATAGACGCCGAGTGAAGGACGTAGGGCAGGAGTTCTTAGTGAATACTAGGGCTGTTGAAAAAAAAATTCGGTAAAGTTCGGCTTCAGCAAAATTTGGCCCTTTTTAATTCAGGCCGTGCCGAAGTCCGAACTGCCCCGCTTCGGATCTGCGAAATTCAGCACGAAATTTGGAGTTCGGGTGAAAAACCCAGGCAGCGCCCACCATTTCAAAGAGTCAGGAAGGGGCGGGGGTCTTTAAAGAGCCCCCCCGCGGGCCTTCTTGGGGCTTCCATGAAGGCCCGCGGGGGCTCTTTAAACAGATCAGCGCCTTCCAGCTGGACTCCCGGGAAGAGGGGCGGTGGGTTGCCAAGCCCCTCTGCACTGTCTGCGCAGGCAGGGCAGAGAAGTTTAAAGCCCCTCTTCGGTTCGGGATGAACTGAATCAACAGCCCTAGTGAATACTACTATTTTAGACTTATCATAGTTGATGGTTAAATCCTCATTGCTACAATAATCTTCAAATGGTTTCAACAGATGACGGAGTCAAACTGGGGAGCGAGCTATTAACAAGTTATCATCAGGGTACATAAGAGTAGAAGCAGAAGCATTTGCTAGCATAGACAGAAAGCACCATCAATGTAGAACATACAAACCTACTTAAGCCACCTGACTGAAGTCTTAGGGGATCCTCACTCTCAAGTGCTAAGTTTATAATCCTTTCCCAGACTTCCCAACAGAAAGTGTGATTTATCAAGGGCCTTAGTATGATACTTGCAACAAACAGGGATTAACTTCCATTATCTAACGTCCCAATATCCCTACCCCCAAATCCCCACCTCCTATTATCCTTCAGGGGAGCCAGTCCATAAATATTTTTCTTCCCAGAGCACAAGACCAAGACAAAACAAGAAAGCAATACTTTGTAATGACAGGTTGCCAGTCTGGTGGTGCTCTGAGCATAATTGGCACCTAGCATAAATGGCATTCTGATCCATGTGATATTACAGCATTAATTATATCTAGCTTCTTCATCACACTAAAATAACTATATTTTAGAAAACAAAATGATTAATAGCAATGGGTTACTTTTGGCTTCTAAGAAAAGGTTTCCATATTTCTGTATCCATGTGCAATAAACTATGCAATAATTTCCCCCAAGTAACACACATAGTACTTGTCTGGGCTCATGATTTTATTAGATTAAATATTTAAATCTAACAATGTGCAACTGTTGGTGATTCCCTAGAGAACTACACTTCCATATTACAGTTTCTATTGCTCGAATTTCTGCTTTTCAACCTGAGCCTTCCTGATGGTATTGCCAACCACATGGAAGCTGCACCTCTGAGAGCCTTCAGCAAAATATTATCATTAGAAATTGCTTGCAGCTCACATCTGAGATCCAATGCAGGCTTGGGGGAAGAGGGGGAGAGACTGGGGGTTACCGCACTTTGTATTCCCAGTGATGTATTAAGAGTTTGAAAATGTTGTAAAAAACATCGCTTTAAAAGGGGTTTTGGATACCATGGCTTATAAATGGTTGGAAGATGTCTTCACAGCTAAAGGGGCCAAACAAAGTGCGAACAGTATTTTTTATAATGTTTTCAAACTCTTAATACATCGGTGGGAATACATAGAAAAGTGTGAACAGTATTTTTTATAACAATTTCAAACTCAATACATTGCTGGGAATACAAGTGCGGTAACAGCCAATGAATCCTTTCTTTTTAAGCATTCCACTGGCACTTGGGGGGAAAAAACCCACCCTCTAAATCATGATATTCCCCTCGGAAATGCAGCATTGCTTATTTTTTATGGTTATTTTAAGGCCATGGTTATGTCGCACAATGAAATGTAGAAGTGGGTGAGGAGTGGCCACTGGCATTATCGTTTCAGACGTCCGCAAGACCGTGTTTACTAACTGCCAGTAAATAACTATTGATAATGAGTTTCATATGCATAAGTTCTTCATACTGCTTTCATTTTTAAAATTATTATTAATATTATCCATTTGCTGGCAGATAACCTAAGGAATGCACAAATGACAACAGCCTGTAACTTCACTCCGAGCTATCTGAGCTTTGCCGAATCTGGTTCCTCCCTGCTAAGAAAAATAAATCATGATCTTAATCCCAGATGAGGGGATAGAATAAAACAACAATTATAGATCTACACAGCAGAGATTTGAGCTGCCTGCTGGTCTTCAAATTCTAAATAGGGGTTCCATCCACTCTAAACATAGGGAGTATTCATCTAGTGCAGGGGTGGGGAACCTTTTTTCTGCCAAGGGCCATTTGGATATTTATAACATCATTCGTGGACCATACAAAATTATCAATTTAAAAATTAGCTGGCCAAGCCCCAAGCAGTCAGCTGCCCCAGATGACGACCCCCCCCACATGGGAAAGCAGGCAGGCATCCAACCAGTGGCGCACTCGCCCACCTGGTGGCACAGGATGGTCTGTTGCACCAGCCGGGCATAGCCATCCAGCCACACTCCGGAGTTGCTCCTGCTCTACATGGTCAGGGCCGGATTCTACAGCCAGCTCCTGCTACCTCCGCCTGCAGGGATGAAATGAGGACACACTGGCTAAGAACTTCCCCCCACATACACACATTCTGGCCCTGCCCCCTTTAACCCCTCAATTGTCACCACTTCCGCCCCCAGCCCTCTTGTAGTACAGAGGGAATACGTTTCTCCATGGGAGAAAGGTTAACACAGTTTCTTGGATGGTCCTAGCAGCTCCATAGCTAATGATTCTTCTGCAAGGGGGATAAAAGTTTCCTTTTCTCTGCAAAACAAACTCACATCCGCCTTGAATAGAGGCTATTCCTGTCCGAGGGGGGAGTGGGGGATCACCAGTCATACATCCTTCTGAGCTAGAGATCTACCAGGACCCACAAAGGGCCAGACCAAATGACTTCACGGGCCTTAAATGGCCCCCGGGCCTGACGTTCCCCACCCCTGATCTAGTGCATTACATATTCCTGTGAAATAACCTGGGGATTTTTTATATGACTGTATTGTAGGATCTCTTTTAAAAGCTCCAGATAGGCTATGCTGAGATTTAGGTACCCTCAAATGCAGTCCAAGATTAAGTTTTTCACATAGCATTATATTATTTATTTATTTATAGATTTACCCATTGCCAGTTGTTTATTTATAGAAGGAGAAGGAGGAGAAGGAGAAGAAGAATATTTGAGTTGGTTTTTATATGCTGACTTTCTCTACCACTTAAGGAAGAATCAAACCAGCTTACAATCACCTTCCCTTCCCCTCCCCACAACAGACACCCTGTGAGGTTTCCAGAATCATCAACTTTTATTATTTTATTTTATTATTTTAACCTAACTTTGATTTTTACTCAGAACTGATATAGTATCGAAATAAAACTTGATTGATTGACACCCTGTGAGGTAGGCGGGGCTGAGAGAGTGTGACTAGCCCAAGGTCACCCAGCTGGCTTCATGTGTAGGAGTGGGAAAGCAAATCAATTTAACCAGATTAACCTCCGCTGCTCATATGGAGGAGTGGGGAATCAAACCTGGTTCTCCAGATCAGAGTCCACTGCTTCAAACCGCCACTCTTAAACACTATGCTACTTTTAGACCCCTTTTCTGACTAGTCACTTACAAAAAGGGCGAAATTCCAAATTCCAAAAACAAATGGATAAAAATAAAGAAGAAAGAAAACAAATGAATCTAGCCTGGTCCAGGTCCACCAAGTGATTGCAGGTCCCACACTGTGAACCCCAGACCAAGAGACCTTTTGCTCACATCCAAGGGCTTGTTCCTCTGGTCCACCCAGGCTGAATATCTGCAGGAAAAGGAGAAAAAAAAGTTACCCTAGATGAACCTCGCCCTGACCTGGATGGCCCAGGCTGGCCTGATCTCGTCAGATCTCAGAAGCTAAGCAGGGTCAGCCCTGGTTAGTATTTGGATGGGAGACTACCAAGGAATACCAGGGTTGCTATGCAGAGGAAGGCACTGGCAAACCACCTCTGTCAGTCTCTTGCCATGAAAACCCCCAAAAGTGGTCGCCATAATTAGACTGTGACTTGACAGCACTTCACACAGAGATGAACCTCATCTTGCTGCCAGCAAGCCAACAGGATCTTCCTCATTTCCCCACTCTGCCAGAGGCAAATCACTACTGTCAACAGAAAGTTAACATTTAAATTTGCCATTGCCTTACAATGTTCAAGGCAGCTCACAACACTGAATAAGAAAACAGTTGAAAAGAACATTATAAATGCAGTAATGATCTTGTGATAAGGCGAACAGAGAATGAAATGACTGTCAGGTGAGATTCCTGGCTCAGTTAGCATCTGAACATGATTGCCACTACTAAGCCTCACCACACTACAAAATACTGACACTTTTCATCAAGGTTTACAGCCAGTGGCCATCAATTTGGAAAGTCGTCCCTCCCTTTAAGGATTCTCCCTTAAGGTTGTGCAAAAAAAAAAAAAAAGAGGTAAATTTTGGGCTTGGGTTCATTGGGCCTGGTTTTTTTCAGTAAACCCAGAATAAGCCGAATACCCATACCGGGAAATTTGTATTTTGGGTTTATTTCCTGGTTTACCGAAAAAAATTGGGTCCATTATAGTCTATGGGATTTTTTCCCCAAAGCTCCTGTGGGGGCATTTTTGGAGGTAGCGTTCCCAAATTTTCAGGGTAGCTTCAAGGTACTCTCCTTGCATGAATCCCGACGTTTGGTGAAGATTGGGTCAGGGGATCCGATTTTATGGGGTCCGGAAGGGGTCGCCCCCCTCCATGCATGGTAAAGTTTACAATGTTTTTCTATGGGGATTGAGGTCTACCCCTTCCAGACCCCATAAAATCAAACCCCCTGTCGCAAACTTTACCAAACTTTGGGGTTCCTGCAAGGAGAATCCCTTTCAGCTACACTGAGAATTTGGTGACTCTACCTCAAAAAAATGCCCCCCCTTCCTGGGAGAATTTTAAAATTACTTACCTTTTCAAAGTCGGTAATGGCTGCCTGCTTGAAAACTCTGTCTCCCATGAATCATTGAAATGGGCATGCACAATTGTGTAAGGTCTACAAATTAACATATAATAAAAAAGAACTTTATCTGGTTAGAACTATCTTTCTGTAGAACCTTCTAGAGTTAATAGTTTTCATAACCAACTTGTCATGTTTTGGTATTCCTATTTGAATCTTTCTCTTGCATTTTAATCTCACCCTTCCTTCAAGGACCTCATAACGTTCATAGTTCTACTCTCCTTCATTTTATCCTCAGATCAACCCCATGAGGCATGTTAGGCCAGAAGAAAGTGACTGGACTACATTACCCAGCAAGCACTGTGGCTGAGGGGGATATAAATGCAGATCTCACTGGTGCTACTCCATCACTCTAACCCCTGGTTTAAATATGCTGTATTGTATGGACTTTTGCATCAGCATATTACAAATTGCCTTGAGTCTTAGGTGACATACATGATGCATTCTTAGTAGCAGAAAGTCTTTCTTATGCATCATATCTCATATTTATTGTTGCAGAATCTCTTTTTTTAATTAAAACATCTATATCCCACTTTTCCTGGTGGTTTAAGGTGGCTAGAAATTATTTTTCAACAAATCTTTCAGATTTTTCACTGTAAAATTTGCATCATATTTTCCTCAGTAAATAATTGAATACCAACCCCTAAGTGATGTTCGTATTTTTTTTAATCCAGTACATGCTATCATTATGAGCCTCAAAAGATTGTATCACTTGGATAATCTGTTTCTCAGGATATTATTGTGGAATCCTGAGCAGATTTACTGGGAAGTAAGTTCTGTTTACAATCAATTGCTGTAGTTCCATTAACAATTACCAGTCTGTTAGGAATGTAGCTCCTTTCATTAATTATTATATACTTTGACACTTTTCAAAGTTGCAATATATCCCTCTCAAGAATCTATGTCTTATGTATTTCTGGTGACAGCTGTTATACTTCACAAAGTTCAGTTACTATTCTTGTTTCATGGCCTCAAAACACACAGTGTTAAATTCTAATAAAATGAAGATTCATTAGAATGGCCAATGAAAAGACACTTGACAGCTTAAAAGTGTGTTTTAGATGGCTAGATAAATCTGAAGCCATGTTATTATACCTCCCTTTATAAAACTTGCAAGACACTATATCACTAATAAGATAGTATATTACAAAAACCTGTCATCCACCTTTATTACCCATTCAGGGAATATATCCATTGGCACATCTAGATGACTATCTGCCATTCATTGAAGACCTTATATTCCTTATAGCAAACTCTATGAACTTGGCCTTATCCATCAGAATCACTGTTTTATAAAGTGAGATAAATAAAACTCTTGGACAGCTATTCAACGATTCTCTCATGTTATGTTACAACAAAACAATATTTTAATCCCCTGTTCCTAGCAATCCTGCAGCACATGTAAATGAACAGCCATTCTCAAGTTAACACATTCTTGATTAACAGCCAGTAGGAATCTAATCTAATTTAATGTGTTTCCCTACCTCCTCACAACTTTCAGGATAAAACAACTGCAAAGAAAGTACATGTGGCAGCTGTGGGCAATATTTCCCTTTTGGATTATTACATGTCCTCACTTCTATAAAAGTCATGTGGCTTGTGTCAATGTTGCATATTGTATCGATAGATTGTCCAGTAAGTACAGTAAAAGCTTTGTTATCTGGCACTTGATTATCCAGAACAATCAGTCAACTGGAATCATTCAGTTGGCAAGCTCCTCTCCGTCAATCCACCATACCCCCTCAACTTTGGGTGTGCATTTGCCTCACTCCTGGCTTTCCAGCTGGCTGGCATGATATTTGTGGCCATTGCTGGGTTTCTGACAGCTGACAGTGCCAGATGATGTCATCCCCAGGTACATCCTTCACTCTTGGCCTGTGTCTCGCTGTCAGGAGCTAGCTCTGCCACAGAGCGTCAGGGCAGCTGGTCCACTTGTCTGCCTGCTGTGTAGGATGGCTCTGTGTCTTGGAGGGACAGAGAAAACTTCCCTGTAGGTGTGGGGGCTTTTGCCATTAAGTTGGACACTGCAGATTCCTCTGAACAAAGCAGAGCAGGGCAATAATCTTAACATATGTCAACTTTGGTTAACCAGCAGCCCCCATTTCCCATGAATGCTGGATAACAAAGTGTTTATTGTACCTTTTATTTTCTCATTGCATAGACAGGCCATGTAATCTTTTTCGCTGAGCAAGGCCACATGCTTTGAAACTAGCTTTTCAAATACTAGTATCGTAATTTGGTTTCATTGACATTTTTCTATTACTGATTGTTCTCCCCGCAATACACATGGCTGTGTGTCTATCCAATCCTACCATTCAATTGTCTTCAGCTTCACAGCAAATCAGATACTTAGCTGTTGTGGAAGTATAATCAAACATTGGACTAAATGAAGATAAGAAATAAATAGGATGGATGAGGTGAAAAGACAATGCAAGATTAGGCCTTCTCCCTCAAAGGAGAACGAGTTTAAACAGAAACTACAACTCTATCTAAGAGCAATCAATCGATACGTGATAACAAGCAAGAAGGTCTGTGTGCATATGTTAGTTTTGTAGGCACGTGTAAAATATTTTGCACATGCCCTTGAAAACACAGCATATCAACCAACCTTACTCTTAGAGCACACTCCTAAGGGGGAGTACTTATGGTGGGATGGCACAGCTGCGCCACCTCCTGAGCAGCTTGGTGGACAGGCGCAGAAGGGGAAATTGATTCCCCCCCCCTCGAATCCCCATGTAACTGCCTCATTTTTTGCAGGTGCAAGTTTGCATCTCCAAAAGAGGGCATTACTGGGGTGAAAGGGCTTTGGGAGCTGACTAAAGTCAGCCCCACCCCCAGGAATGCTTCCTTTGGTGCTGGCGCAAACCCTTGTGCCAGCAAAATGCTGCGGTGACAACTGCTGTAGTGCCCAAGCACAGTGCTGCTGTGCCTTTCCCTGGCATCAGCATAAGTGGCCCACTGACAGCGTAGATGCCCATTTTCATGCTGCAAGTGGCATCTATGCAGGCACTGGGGTCACGCCGCCTCCAGAAGCCTTTTGACCCCCCCTTTCAGGATTGCTCTGCCCTTGTACTAAGTAAAAAAAAAACATTGGAAGTGCATAACAGTTTAATATAATTGGAAAGAAGTTAACAGTTTCAATATACACATTTGAAAGCTTACAACATCCACCCTCTCTGTAGAAGATGTACCTTGCATTTTTAGCATACAAAAATGTGGGATGAAATACATTTTTGCATTTTTTCCATTAAAATAAGTAGTACCACCCAATTAGAAAACCACATATTTAAAGCATCCATGTTTGTTTGTTTTTTAGCTTTCCCTGCATTCTGTATTTTGCTTGCCTCTTGAACAAATCTATTCTATTCTATTTGGCTCTTTCCGGACCCATTCACTCACTCTGTTTCCAGAAACTGGCAGAATGTACCAAAACAAATGTAATTTGTATTAATTTAATATGCATCACTTGGGAGAGAATTCCATTTCCCAGCATGAAGGGTTAACATAAAATATGGCCTTGATGCACATCTGGCTAAGTCTAATTCCACAATGCATTATATCTTGCATTTCAAAGCTACAGTGGGGGAAAAAAAACCCTGCTCCTGTGGATTCATGAATAAATAAGCGCTGAATTACTTTGGAAATGATTCCGTTAAGAATCAATTTGAAGTTTACTGTACAATGTGATCCTGTTATGCCCATCTGTCCAAGATCAATATGTTGAAGCCTTTCATCGACATTTTAGCATATGCCCCAGTGCTTTAGGTGGAACAGTGACTGCTGAATGAAGTCGATTATTGAGAAGGGAGAACTGTAATAATGTTTTCGGAAGCCTCCTCCCGTTTATGTTGTTCAAGGGAGAAAGGCCTATTAGAGTTATTAATTTGTTCCAGCGGTGGGTGTCTTCTTTAAGAAATTGTTTTCTTCTCATGCATCCCTGCCTCTACTCTGTGTGCCAACACAGATAACAATTTATTGTAAATAGTCAGACAAATTAATTAGGCATGCACTTTGATTGCCTTCATCATAATAAAAATCAATTGGTAGTCATAATTACTCCAGAAGATGTTCTATTGTAATTCAAAATTCATGAAGTTTAAGTAGGTGGGCACTTTTCAGTATGGCTTTTTTCCTGATATTTAAGCAGGATTTATAGAGTTCCTATATATTACTAGTTGTGCAAGTTCCAGTATGCAACACACTACACTTTGCTAGATGTGAAGAAGTAAATTGGTAGGCATTTACATCTTGTGAAAGTTCCATAGAAATCATTATTTTAATGAAAACACATGTTCTGCATTGAATACTTTGAAATTATTATTTGGCTGTATTCCATAGATGGTTTACCCTTGAGCTTTCTCACTGGAATCTCTTTAATTGGCCTCATTGAAAGCCTTCAGTGGCCATATGGAATGTGTTCCTACATGGGCTTCCTCGCTCACTTCAGTAGATAAGATAGCCCTGTTTACAAAGGGAAAAAAATGAACAAAGACAAATACCCACTCAGCAACAAAGCTCATTGTGTGACTTTGGTCCCTTCCTCTTAAGAAACTGGGAAAGTTCTGGGAATTGGGAGGCTTCATACTCATCATTACTCTTGTATTTACAGTAAAATCATACTAGATCACAGCTGGTATCTATAGTAATTACGAATAACTGAGGACTGCCTTGTGTTCAAGTCTTCACAGGTTCAGAATGCCCAAAACTATGAACGTTGCTTTAAGCTGCTGTTTCAACTGAATTTCTGTTTCAACTGATGCTGCTAAATGAACACCTTAAAACATGGCTACCTATATATGGCATAGAACCATGTAAAATGAAAGAATTAGCTTTTCTGGTCTCCCCAGGGTTAATTTCAAGATGATTTGAAGGATAGAGAACATGTGGGCTATTGGTATTACAAGTAGCCCCAAGTTAGTCCTTCTGAACTATTTAATAAGATCAGACATAATTCAAGGGGCTGAACAGACCGCTTGGGTATCCTTCCGTAAAGACCATTCCACATCTTACAAAGCCCTGTTTATAAGTATTTAATTTTGTTTATGATTATTTTAAAATAAATACCCATTTCAGGATCACTACCAATGTGTTATCACAAAAGCTTATGATGGGGTACATATTATTAGTCTTCCAGGCGCCACTGGGTTGCTGCTTTATTTAGCAGCCTTTTAAATTACACATACATGAGATCATTTAAAAATGTTTTTTCTGGAAGCTGATTTTGAGTCAGCTTTTTCCTGGTGCTTTCCTGGTCCCACCCACCTCCAGCCCACTTTGCAGTGATTGTGCCGTCATCATCATTAAACCACTCCCTCTCACCCCCAGATGAGTGGTTTCAGGGTTTTTTAAATACCTTTTCCCCTTATATCTCCAAAAGGAAGGAGCTAGAGACTTTATTTTTAAACGAAAGCTGGGAATTCAGAGAACCTGCTTAAGTTATCATTGCAACTCTTCAGAATTATGTCACAATTTTAGGGCCATTTTTTAAAAGGGAGTTGCTCTGATGCCATTAATAATGACACTGACGATGACAGCACCCTCCCTTGAAAATCCTAATTATTTAAGCCACATACGGAAGAAACAAACTGACTCCAGAGCTATAAAAAATGCACCGGGGGTGGGGAGACGTGCAGAAGAACCTGTCCAAACCTATGCCAATGCTTCTGGATTGACTCCCAAGAAAATCAGGAGTACCTCCAGCATGCAGAAAAGGTCCCAGGTTCAAATCTCCACTGTGTTGAAGAAGCTCACTGGGTAACCTTGGAACAGTTTCTTTTGGAATTCTCAGGGTTATTTTTGATGAACAAATAGAGACGGGGAGAATTATGTTGTAAGTTTCTTTGGATCTCCACTGGGGAGAAAATGGGGTATAAATATCTAAATAAAATAAAGCAACTTATTTTTTTTTCAGACAAGTTGTCTGTTCATACAAGCAATGTAACATTGGATGGGCATACCCATGAAAGCCATCTCTCTAGTTTCCATGATACTAAGAGTGTGGAAATCACTGATTACACCACCTGCAATCGGAACTTCCAGGAATACGCCTAGCATATGCTACACCACTGTGCAAATAGATCTCTACATAAGTGCTTGTATAAAGTCAGTAGGCAGCTGTAACACCCATGTTGTTACTCCAAAAATTATCCATCTGGTATATGTACAGCCTGCTTCTTAGACGAAATAGCCTCCCTATGCAAGTTACGGCAATTAAAATACCTAAAATGTTAGGGACAGTCTCTTTTAGTACATAGTAGTTAATGAAATAGTCCAGATTCCAGCCTTTGCCAGAGAATTAAAGATCTACAAGTGGACTCATTAAAGATCTACAAGTGGACTCAGGAACTGTCTAATGGTAAAGACAAGAGCCTCCAAAGCAGCATTTCCATTGCAGGCTGTTCTAGCCCCAGGCGAAGGAGGAGGAGTTGGTTTTTATATGCCGACTTTCTCCCTCCCCCTCCCCACAACAGACACTCTGTGAGGCAGGTGAGGCTGAGAGAGTGTGACTAGCCCAAGGTCACCCAGCTGGATTCATGTGTAGGAATGGGGAAATAAATCCAGTTCACCAGATTAGCCTGCACCACTCATGGGGAGGAGTGGGGAATCAAACCCAGTTCTCCAGATCAGAGTCCACCGCTCCAAACCATCGCTCTTAACCACAACAACACGCTGGCTGACAGTGCAATCCTAGAGTTACACACTTCTAAGCCTATTGAATTTGTAGAATTACAATTAAGTTTCAACACTACACAGCAATATCACAAAAATGATACATCTACAGTATGATTAGTATCACACATACGTGTTGACAATTCCTTTTACAGGTAGAAGGCTTAATGCCCTCTGCTTATAAGTGGACATCTACTGAGGGGAGTGAAGGTGCCTGGCAGAGGTGCTTCTTCAAGAAAATAAAGACAGTGTTAAGAAATCGCTGGTCAAATCCAGAAACTTAGGAGGGACCAAGTTTAGCTGTAAATAAATTGGTCACATTTAATGCACTGTGAACATAACTGTTTCAGCAAATGCAAGGAACATGCCTACTTATCAAATTAAAAGTGCCCGAGGGCAACAGTCAGTTCACACACACTGTGATGTCCATAAAGCTCAAATACAAGAGATGAAAATTATGTGTGTTTTAAACTTCTACTGAAGTGATGAGAGAATTGGTAATTGTTTACTGCAAGCCTTCCAGCCACTTGCTCTGGAGACTGAGGAGTACAAATGTCAATTCCCCACTCCTGCATCGTCATGATGTCTAGTAATTACCCTCTTGTCACTGGTGCTATAATTATTTGTTTCTTTTAATCATCTCTGGAGAGCCGATAGTAACAATTTGGTACACTGGATTTTGTTGTGGGGTAAACCCCAGGAACTTGCATTGTCTGGGGGGAAAGCTCAGGGTAATTAACAACAAATGGAACTGCTCAGAATTTCACAAAATCCCTGACTACAGTTCAACAATTTAGAGAAATGGGGTGATAAATCTTCATTTAGAGTGCAAGGTCTAAATACAGCTCAAGTTAACAAAAACTTTCAAGTTTAATCTAACTACCAATAGTATAGAAAAGACTTAATCTGCACTATCTTGGATACATTGGAGTTAAAGTAATGTTCTGAATGTGAGTACCCACATGCCTGTTCATGACTCAATGACTTGTGTCATGAAGGAAGGAAGGAGTTGGTTTTTATATGCCCATTTTCTCTACCTTTTAAGTAGAATCAAACTGGCTTACAATCACCTTCCCTTCCTCTCCCCACAACAGACACCTTGTGAGGAAGGTGAGGCTAAGAGAGCTCAGAGAACTGTGACTAGCCTAAGAACACCCAGCAGGCTTCATGTGTAGGAGTGGGGAATAGGGCTGTTGATTTGGTTCGGCCCGAACTGAAAAACAGCCGAATTTCCCCTGATTCGGTGGTTTTTAGTTCAGGACGAACCGAACTAAAAAATGGTGGGCAACCGGGGGGGCCGAATTCAGCGAGTTCGGGAGTTCATGAATAAATCCGGCCAATTCGGCCGTCAGTAAGCAGCATAACCGTCAATAAGCAGCATTCTCCTCCCCCGGCCAATCGGTGGCCAAGTTGGGTCTTCTTCTGGCCAATCAGTCAGGATTGAGTACTGGAGGAATCAGCTGATGTGCGGCCCGGCCGGGGAGAGAGAGAGAGAGGGAAATCCTTGTGTGTGTGTGGGGGGGGGTGCTTGTGCACATTCACTCCTTTCTGTGGCTGCAGGGGGCGTATTTTTTGGGGTACAGACCCCAAAATTTCAGCAGAGATTCAGACAAGCCTTCTTAAGAGACCACCCAAGTTTTGTAAACATTGGGTCAGGGGGTCCCGAGATATGGGCTCCCCCCTTTTTTCTTTCCATGGCTGCAGGGGGCGCATTTTTGGAGGTACAGACCCCAAACTTTCAGTGGAGCTTCAGATGAGCCTTCTTAAGATACCCCCCATGTTTTGTAAACATTGGGTCAGGGGGTCTCGAGATATGGGCTCTACCCCTTTTTCCTCCCCTTCTTTTCCATTTTCATGGCTGCAGGGGGCGCTTTTTTGGGGATACAGTCCCCAAATTTTCAGCATAACTTCAGACAATCCTTCTTAAGATACCACCCAAGTTTTGTAAAGATGGGTTCAGTGGGGGCAGAAATATCGGCTCCCCCCTTTTCTCTTTCAGTGGCTGCAGGGGGCGCATTTTTGGGGTGCAGATTCCAAACTTTGAGCGGAGCTTCAGACAAGGCTTCTTAAGAGACCACCCAAGTTTTGTAAACATTGGGTCAGGGGGTCCAGAGATATGGGCTTTCCCCTTTCCCCTTTTCCCTATTGGGATGAATGGATCAGCTGATCCTGTGTGCATCTCCAGAGCAAAACGTCCCGTGCCTAATTGGAATCATCTTGGATTACAAGTCCTCCCCAGCCCCTCCTGATGGAACAGAAGACAGCCACAGTAAGACCCCTTTGGGGGCTTTAATCTATAATTTTTCTCCTGAGTGTGTGTGTGGGGGGAAGAAGAGTCTGTGTGTGTGTGGGGAGGGAGCAGTTTCTGTGGGTGGGGGGGAAGCCAAAGGGGGCTTTTGCCGGTTCTGCCTGGGGGTGTGTTCCCCCTCGAGTCTCTCTCTTCCTGGTTTGAGGGGGAGTTTCAGTTGTGTGTCTTCAAATTTTCCCTCATTCATAAGAGCGGTTAGGTCTATTTGGATGCTTGCTCAAAACTTGTTTTCAAATGGTGACTTAAAGAATGCATTTGGAGTCCGATGCAAAAGGGGAAATTCCACCCCTGCTCATTATGCATAGCTAGCTGCCTCTGTCTCTTTCCATGGTTTGCAAACTCCCAGGTGTCAGGTGTTGCTTTGCACAATTGCAAAGCTGTTGCTTACAAGGTTGTGTTGCTTTTGCTGTCGTGTTGCTTGCAGTTGTGTTGCAATGCTTTGCAATCAGCTGTTTGTCGGGGCTGGGAGCTTTGTGCATGGGCGGCAAGCTCTGCTCAGAGATGCACATTAAGGGTGGGGGGACCCCTTTCGGGGCCCATATCTCAGCCCCCCCAGACCCAATCTTTACAAAACTTGGGGGTCTTTCAAGAAGCGTCCTTTGAACCTCTACCCCAAAAAATGCCCCCCCAGAGCCGCGGAAAGGCGTGGTTGTGTTTTTAACAATGTTTTGCAAGTGGATTTTGCCAGTTCACACAGTAAAATCCGCCTTCAAAATGCATTGAAAGTGCATTGAAAGTGCATTGTTTGGGCTGTGTGAAAGAAAAATGACAGAAGATGTTGTGAGACATATCATAGTAAAAATAAGAGCATCATGCACACATGGTCTAGCCCCCATGTCTCTAGATCAATGCCATAACACCTGAATTTATTTAATATATTTGAAAGCCAGTGTGAATTGACTAACCATGTGGCAATTACCAATATGACATTAGCATCCAGTGCAATCCTAAGAACATTTGGGAGACAACCACGTTGACTGGATCTGAAGAGGATTCTGAATAGATCTGTTTAGGATGGCATGGCAATGTTCATCTCCTTGCCTGGTCCTCCACCTGTTAAGAAGGCAGGGCCAGTCATATTCAATTAAATGAGAAGTTGCAAAGTGGGATTTATGATCCCAAAGGGTCATGTGAGATCACATGCAGTTAGCAGAAAGGTGAAAGAGCTCAGCTGCATGTACATTTAGACTCTGTCTGAACCCCAACCCCCGAAAGTGTGGGTGGATAGGTTGGTGTGGAAACCAGCATAGGTTGAAATTTTGGGAGAGAAGTTTGAACATCCACTAGTGCAATAAGCTTGTATGCCCCATGAATGTACAATAAGTTTTACTTAATCTGACAACTACAATGTGTTAAAACCTCAGCATACATTCATTAGGATCGATGAACTTATTCTAGATTACTTTTTTCCCATGGCAGGATGATGTGAAGCTCATGAATCAATTATTATTCATTTCTGGAGGTAGGATACTGAGGTCCAATTAGAGTACAAACTGTTTTCCTTATAGAGAATGTGCATGTTGATTTTAAGAATAAATCTGGTGGCATAGAAAAGGTCACGAAGGCGCAATCAGAATCAATTAGATCAGCATGAATAACCTGAAAGTGAATGCAGAGAATAGGCAAAGAAATTGCTCTTTAATAATAATTTTTAAAAAACCTTTTCATTTCCACATGGCATGAAGCAGTACTGCAGCGACCGCTCACCAGGCCTCCTCTTCTGGCTTCACTCCTCCGGTGGCTAGAATAAAGTGCTCTGGTCAAGTACTTCTGTTGAAAAGTGCTTGTGCTACTCTTACAAGGACCAGGGAGGCACAGCTGGACATTAATCAAAACCCAAACCAAGTATACTCCATTATTAATTATGAAAGTTGGAAATCAATGAGAGTTCAGAATATTCAGAAACGCCAGTCTGATACACTGACATATGGTTTACACTGACTTGATGGGAAGCGTTTATTTGATTCTGTATAAGCTCTATGGCTCCTGTTTGCTTGCTGTTCTGTTCACTCTTAGGCTGCACCCACTAAGCACACGGCAGACGTTTTGAATAGAAGCAGGTAGAATGCAAGGGGGATCCAGTGGAAGGGAAGGGGGAGATGGAGGCAAAATTACTTTCTCTCCTTGCCATAGGCAGCATCTGACAGCCATCTATATGCAAAGCAATCAATATCGGTAACACACCAGGAAAAGACACATAGGCCAAGGTCAAATCAGATGAGAGATCAACACTAAGAGTGGATCTGAGATTTCTCAACATCTTTCACATTTATTAAAACAGCCATGATTTGGAAGGATTCCATCCTTTCCCTCCTACACTGATGCAAATCAACACCCCCTCCCAGTTGGCCCATGGAGGGAAAAGATGTGCAACCTCCCTCTCATGCCAGGTTGGGAGGTCTATTTTTCAACATATATGGAGTGGAATGGTGAGTGAAGTTTAACTCTGATTCTCCCAGTCCTTTATTTATTTATTTATTTATTTATTTATTTAAATATTTTGTCCATTTTTTCCCTCACATACAGGAGACTCAAAGTGGCTGACAAAGTAAAATACACAAACATGGCTTCGTGGCACACTGTATCTTTCAGCATTTTTTGCTAACACAGCTCAGTTGGGGTCCTACTGTGTCACTATGAGAAAAATGTCAAAATAAATAAATAAATACACTGAGGCAGTGTAATGTGTGAGAGGAAAGAATTAGGCTCCCCTCGCATGCACATTTCATTTTTCAGCCTGTTCCTGAAGGCTGCAGTGGCCCCGGAACCGCATGGCCATGGCAGAGCTGCGGTGTGGTGCCTCAAAAGAGGTTTTGCCACTGCAGCAGGGGGGGGGCTATTTTCAAATAAAAATTAGGAAAAGGGGGAGAAAGACCCATTGAAAACAGAGATGATGTGCCAACAAAGAGGTGGTGCAGCACTGCCATTGCTTAAGGGGTCGTTCCCAGGCTGAAAGGGGTTAGGAAGCTGTCTAACGGCAGTGCTACCCCATCCCAGAACACCCCGGGAATACCTCCATGGATGCCGGCAGGAGGAATTGCATTGGGAGGATGCTGGCGGGGGCCGGCATAAGTGCCCCTACACTGGAGTTCATGCCAGTTTAGATGACGCAAGTGGCATGGACGTGAGCATAGGGGTCACAACGCCTCCTAAGCCCATTCGGCCCCCAACCTCAGGAATGCACTCTTTGTTGAAAAATAGCCCACAGCCCATTTCTTTACAGTGGGCAGGTAAAATCACATAAACACACAAGGATACCCATATTTTATTATTATATTACTGATGCCAGCATGCTGTGTTTGGTTATCAAACATTTCCTTGTGTGGTGTAGTGATTAGAGCTTTTTTTTTTTTTTTTTTTGCACACCCCTAGCAGCTACATATACTCTGAACACACATGAAACTGCCTTATACTGAATCAGGCCGTTGGTCCATCATGGTCAGTATTGTCTACTCTGTCTGGCAGAGGCTCTCCAGGGTCTCAGGTAGGCATTTTTTACATCATCTACTGACTGGTCTTTTTCACTGGAGATGCTGGGGATGGAATCTGGGACCTTCTGCATGAAAAGCAGGGGCTCTTTCCCTGTGTGTGTGTGTGTTTTAAGTGCCGTCAAGTTGCTTCCGACTCATGGTGACCCTATGAATGAAAGTCCTCCAAAATGTCCTATCTTTGACAGCCTTGCTCAGATCCTGCAAATTGAAGGCTGTGGCTTCCTTTATTGAGCCAATCCATCTCTTGTTGGGTCTTCCTCTTTTCCTGCTGCCCTCAACTTTTCCTAGCATGACTGCCTTTTCCAGTGATTCTTGTCTCATGACATGACCAAAATACAATAGCCTCAGTTTAGTCATTTTAGCTTCTAGGGTCAGTTCAGGCTTGATTTAATCTATAACACACTGATTTGTTTTTTGTGTGTGTGTGTGTGGTTTTTTGTTTGTTTGTTTGTTTTTCCCCCTGTTCCCCCCCCCCTGTTCTTTCCCTGAGCCACATGAATATAGGGTAAAAACTCACTGGTATCAAACAACAATATTTTTTTTAAGTTATTTATCTGGTTGCAACTTGTCCTGGGGCTAGCTTATATTGGACCAACTCTTAATAAATTCTGTGTGACCACAATGTGTATACGCACAAAATCCAGGTTCTACAGCCATGTAGTAAACTGCTGTAAGTCATTTCTGATGAAAAGAATATTTAGAGGGATCAATATCCGAGACAAGAGATAGGCAGAAGTTGTTTATGGCCAGACCACATTTCCCAGGCTTGTTCGGATATTTCATAGCTAATTTGGAAGGTCCAATGGGCTTCTTGGGGGTGGGGAGGGGGATTGCTGAGATACCACCACCCTCTCTTTCTCTACTATGTAACTTTGGTCTGTATCCTTAAAGACCATAGATTTATACTCCCTTAGTCCATAGATAGTATACACCTTTAGAGTCAGCTTCAGCGACGGTGAAAAATACCATGATGTGGGCCCCCTGTCTCTACCACCCTCATCACAGAAGGCAGGTTCAAGGCATCAACACCCAAGAAGTAGCACAATCCCCTGGGGGGAGGGAATGCCTGGGCAACAAGCAGAAGCAGAGCTGCTTGTATTATGGCTCAATAATCAGCGCACCCTAGGTATGACTAAGTGCGTGGCAGTGGAACCAAGGAATAGCCATACCTGACCCATTCATCTTGCTCAAGGGTGGCAATTAGGCAAAGGCAAAAGCAGTTGTTCCTATCTCCCATAGCTGTTTTGGCTCCAATGGCAGCATGCATTTCCTGCATTCTTCATCTAGCCGAAGAGCAGAAGGAGGAAAAGGTGAGACCTATGTATCACAGGGAGTGTGTAGACAAACCAAGGAAGAGAGAAGAGTGAACTCCATTTAGGAGGTCCAATTCAGCCACTATTCCCCAGGGAGACACAGGACAAGATAACCAGCTGCTGCATGGAGGTCAGTCAGGGGTTGGCAGAGGCCCTCTTTGGGCCAGGGCTCTGGCAGTTAGCCCCTAATGCTGTTCCTGGACATGATTCTGGGCTGCAGTATGAATCATGGTAGATTTTGGCATTTCATGATGCCAAGTTCACTTATTCATTTGTAGTTGAATTATTACAAATGACATAAAGACCCCAGTGTTCTCTTCTCCAGAGAAAGAAAATTTTGTAAAGGTTTCACTGATCCACTATTCAGTTGTAATATGTTTGAGGAAGAAAGTGGTATGATGGATTTCTTAGAACACTGAAAATAAAGCAAAAAAGCTTTCAAGACAATGTCAGGAAAGAAGGCTCGATCTTTATCACCTCTCCTTGATTGCTCCAAATTTCTGCCTCACAATAACCCTTCTCTGCTCACAAGAACTTCTGCATGCTTGGAATATCCTACCAGAATATCATTATTGTTAGAGCCATCTCAAGCAGCACCTTCCTGTAACATACTTCTGTAATGCCTCCCCTTAATTCTAAAACTAAATTGAACTTCCTGCCTCATTTTACACTTTGGAGCTACTGCTAAAAGGCAATTACTTGCCCTGAGCCACCCAATAGAGCACAGAACGAGAGTGAAGTTGCAACAAATCAGGAAGTGGGTATTTTTTACCGGCTTCCTTATCCTTGTTGCAGAAGTGTGAAGTCACAGGTTGCCTGGACAACTGATTTGGTATGCCTGACATCTGGGAAATTCTGACAAAGCACTTTAGTGTCTCTGATGCCCAGAAAGGAAATATCCTCTCACTTATTTTGCATTTCCCTCTGGTGGATCCCAACAGTATCATCATCACCCTTGCATCCCAGGAGGCCAGGGAGTAAATCAATATTAGAAACAAATAAAGCAAGTGAAATTAGCAGGTGGCAGAGAATGAAAAGGTGACAATAGATGGCTATTACTGGAATAAAACCCATTCCCTTAACTGTGGTATCCCACGGTCATTAGATGCAATGAGGTCCATGGCACAGGATACAGATGGGCTGTCTAAAGCTGTCAGAGATAATAATGGGCTCAGGAGTGGAGTAATAAAGTTACATATAGTTGAAGGTAAAAAGGAGCAGTTAAAAACTATTTAGCTTTTTGACATTCAAGCTGTTAAATATGATTAAACATAGTGTCACAGTTGCTATAGGGCATGTAGAGTGTATAAATAGATGAAAGTGACAGAGAGTGATAACCCAACAGTGTATCAACCACAGTGGTGAAAACAGTTATAGTCTGCATATTCTTCTTAGCACTCCCTGGTTGCTTCCATCTCTGTGTTGCAAAGTAGATTAATGAAACCAAGAAAAACTTTATAAAGGTAGCTCTTGGCTGTTAAATTGTTAGCAGCTATCTAATCTCCCTGTGACACTAATGTTACCTTTTCAAACTGTACACTCTCTCTCCCATTTTCTACGTACCCAGAGGCCTGATTGTTATAAATTATTTGCTCTGTGTAAGTAGTAATTTCATTCAGTTCTAGCTATTTCATTCAACTCCTTCTTGATTGAAGAACAGAAATGGCAAAGTATATTTTGTCAAGTTTCAAAATGCTTTAGCTCCCCACATGCCAACTGAAAATGACTTCCCCTGGAAGCAGCAACCACACTGAGGCAATTTCAAGTGGTCTCCATCTTGTAGCATCTAGAAATACCTTGTCATCTTCAAGTCAATAACATGACTCCAAATTTTCCCACTGTGAACTCTTGCTATGATCACACAAAATTATACAAATAACTGTTGACTGAGACTGCTCTAGCCTGAGATTTATATTCAGCATGGGTTATATTTAATAACTATATTAATATCTGTTTAATCATGTTTGAAACATTATATGCCATCTTTCTGCCTTTGCAACCATAGAGGTTAACAACTCCCTACAATATACCACAAACACAACAGAAAAGGAAAAGAGGATATGGTACACGCTGGCTTTCCTGTGGAGCAGAAGGCATAAATTCTTATGTTGTGTAATGAGCAGCCACTTCAGAAAATACCTCTGGAAGAGGTGGAAGCAAATCGCTGTTGGTCCCTGGCAGGTCAATAAAGGAGGCCTTGCAGTCTTTCTAGATCCAGAGCCCTGAGAGGGACAACTGCTAATCTCTTACAAGATAGCACTGGCTGATCCACTGCTTGGTCCTGGGAGTGTGAGCTGCAGGTAGAGTTGTCATATCCCTCTTCACAACCAATGGGAGGTTTTTGGGGAGGAGCCTGAGGAGGGCAAGGTTTGGGGAGGGGAGGGACTTCAATGGCATAAAGTCCAATTGCCAAAATGGCCATTTTCTCCAGGTGAACTGATCTCTTTCGGCTGGACATCAGTTGTAATAGCAGGAGATCTCCAGCTAGTACCTGGAGGTTGACAACCCTAGCTGCAGGGGATCCTGCCTCAGGGCTGTGAGGTGAGGAACATTGCAGGGTCTCACTATTAAGCCTTCTTTATTCTGGCCTCCATTGATGAGATGGGGGTCAATCATTACCCTTGTCCTCCTCCTCAGACATAGGCTTCTCTTCCATAGGTTGAAGGAGAAGCTTCAAGCTCCTCCTTGGCCTGTGACTTGAGCCTTTATACTAAAAGCCCTCCCCTCTGGGTGCACCAGATCAGAAAGACTCCCTGGCCTGTTGTAAGGAGCACACTCTCTGCAGGAGACCTGTGGGAAGCATGCCCTTTCTCCTTGTCCATCCCCATCCATCCACACTCAGAGGCAACTTCACATCAGCTGCCAGAAGTGACAGCTGTAGCTCCACTGTGGGCTTCTTCCCTGTCCATCATTTATCTATGCAGGTGGTCCATTGGGCTGACCTACCTATCTGTGGCCTCCACATCCGATTCCACTGTGGAGAGAGGACCAGGAGTGACCATGGCAACCCCATTGAGTGGTGGCACTTTGTCCCTTGGCTCCTATTTCTGCTACTGATGCTTCCAGAAATCCAGTCTGAATTTGGCAGGGTAGATTGTATTAAGGAAGAAGTTGATGGCAACATTATAGTTAGGGGCTGGACCATACAAATTATCATGTACTTCATTAACCAAGACCTCTTTCATATATCCCTGAGGCTGCATGGCAACCCTGGTTCATCCTTCCTCTCAGTAAAGTGTTAATTGGGTGGGAAAGACCCATGCAATCACGTTTACTCATGTATTGCTTCCTGTGCACGAGCAGGCCATGATAGGGGACTAAATATGACCATGGTTTATTATGACTGCTTAGCACCAAGATATAAGGTTATATTTGAAGTGGTTGATTTACTATTG
This sequence comes from Euleptes europaea, assembly GCF_029931775.1. Classification (NCBI taxonomy): domain Eukaryota; kingdom Metazoa; phylum Chordata; class Lepidosauria; order Squamata; family Sphaerodactylidae; genus Euleptes; species Euleptes europaea. The sequence goes on from NC_079320.1 coordinate 57,103,856, forward strand.
GGGAGGGACGTATACAGCAATGTCATTAAAATTAGACACTGATATGACTGACTTCTATTTCAAAAATCTGACATGTTCCAAGTTCTGGCAATATTCCAATTAATCCTTAGAATCTACCATTGCTGATATTATTTAAAATGTACAGGGTTTTTAGCTACGTTCAAAGTAACGGCTGCTGTTGTTGCTAAAAAATGTCAATAGACAAAATGAAAGCATATGCAGAGTGGCAAATATTCAAGCATGTTTTGAAATGCCACCATTTCTATTGCTACTATTGCTGTTGCAACCTGTTTCTTTTGCCAAAATTGAACGTCAGAAGAAGTATCAAAGCATAGTCATGAGAAAACAACCTGCAGTTCAAACCCATACCTGGAATGGCATGAATCTTAATTGTCTGGGCTGAGCCAGACTCTCAAGTTGGCTTTACTTGGGGGTTTTACATTTCTGCAGAAGTGTGAATTCAATATGAATGACTCCAAATCAAATGTTATGTATTCACCCTGCTGCCTCTGCAGCAGAACTTTTGCTCAACGTTTCGAGGAGGGCATGTGTTGATGAGTGTCAGAATCACACATGGAATCAAATTAGAATGAATGTTTCCTCTATTTATTTATATATTTTTGAGAGCAGAGGTGCTGATTTGGGCATTCAAGAAGCCTGCGCTCACCTGAATTGTCAACAGAGCATGATTGCGATGCGAGAAGCAACCCGAGTTGTTACTGCAGTGTCTGAAGGGGAAATTAAAATGCCATGAAATGTAAAGAGCTTGAGGAATAAGTGTTCCAGCTTCATTTGACAAGGGAGATTTGTCAAGCTGTCAATTGTACTGATTAACCAAACGACCACACATTATCACTTTTTATCTTCCCCTTTGCATAATTTATGCACTAAGTAACATCCAACCATCATTTGGCAACAAACAAAATACTTCTGCACAGGGGCTGAAGTGAATTTTGTTGATACCATTATGCCTTCCTGTTTTTAAAGAGAAGAAGGAGCAAAAAACAACAACGCTCAAAGCGTTTGAATGGCACTTAGGCTGACAAAAGTGCACACACACACACACCCAGTCCATGCGCTGTGCAATTTAAATACAAGGTATAGAAATGCTAATGAAAACAGGTGGCACTTTCAAATGGAACGCAAGCACTACTGAGCTAATTTATATTAGGTAATTACACTTCTCATTACCTCTTCCTGTTGGTGCCAGATTGGTTGTAACTCTGTAGGGAATACGTATATCTGAAGGCTGTATTTTTCTGAAATTACCCAATACCCAATTGTTAATAAAGACCAGGCTTAAAACTTCAGCGGAGTTAGAATGTGGGAATTGGGCACAGATTATAATTGAGAAATATCTCCCTCCTCTTTTTAGATTTTTTTCATGAACCTACAGTCTACCGCAGGGATGAAGGATGGCAGGAACACATTCATCAAACTCATATTCAAGGGAGCAGCTTTCAAAGGAGCTGTTCTGTTCTGTTCTGTCTTCTTTCACTATGCTAATGTAAACTGTCTTGCTGTTCCTGGTTAAGCCAGCCAAAGTCCCATGCACATGCTCATATTCTAAATTTGCAATTCCTGTCTTGAACTTGGTAGAGAAACTACAGATCATAGAATTCAATTCAGAATGCAAAGATCACCCGGATATAACCCCATACAGGAAGTAGCTGCCCTTTCTGAAATGCAAAATCATTGAAACTTTTCTATGGAGAAGTTCATAAACATTTTACTTTTTTGGAATTATGCCTGTGACACAACCATATGACAATGATGCAGGTAGTGAAAAGCAAGACTTCTTGATCCCACAGAGTAATGAGATTGCTGTAAGCTTTTTTTTTTACTGATTCCAATCAAACCTTCATTTTGCAAAACACTTGTTATTAACAGCAATACACCTGATAGAATTTATTTCTATAATTTGCACAAATGCAGGGCTGCGTTTGGGAAAAGGGTGGCACCAGTTTTGCCAGAGAGGTATGGAAGCCTGGTATTCTTAGCAGTGTCCATGATTATCTCAGCCCTTGCCAAGTCTTTGTGATAGGCACATAATGCTCAATGGCTAATCTAACTTGCCTGCTTATTCAACCAGTCTAGAACCATTGCATGTAATAGGTTTTAAGCTACTCTATCCTATATGGAGATGTGGAATAGAATTGGATAGCCTGATCTCATCAGTTCTTAGAAGCTAGGTAGGGTCAGTACTTGGATAGACCAATAAAGAAGACTCTGCAGAGGAAAGCAATGGTGTTGTCTTTAAAGTCCCTGACTAAAGTCACCATAAACCGGTTGCCACTTGACAGCACATACATATGTATCCTGAGTATTTCTAAAGAAAAATAATAGAAAAGCCTATTTCAAGAAAAATGGAAGCAGAATTTTCCTCTTGGCTAATCTAGGCCTCAGACACAGGGAGATCAGACTTAGTGTCAGTTGCAGATTTAGGAGCAGCTAAATAAACCCCAATCAAGTGAATAAAAAGTTTATTTTTTTCAAATCAAATGTATATTACACAAAATCAGAAGTGATCATATGCCATGATTTCTAGAAAGCAATAGAAAAAAAAGTCTCCCAGCTATATCGCTTGAAGAAATTTTCGCGTGAAAGATGTTGTGAACAGCTGTCAAGTTTGCACTTCAATTGCTTTTTAATCATCCTTTCATGAGGATTCGGTAGAAGAAAAGCATAGACAATGTTCACATAACATAATAGAGTACAACTATGATGATGTGAATTTATAGTAAATGATTCTGTCCCATGAACTTGGCCTAAAGTAACACGCTTGGAGGAAGCTAGGGCCTATGACAAAACAATGGTACATATTTTTAGTTATTGTAAACATCTTCTCAAAGGTCCTATAGTGTTAGCAAATGGAAGAAATTACCCCTCCCCTCGATCAGGGGCGAGGGCTGATTTGTGTCATCTCACCAAATATAAGTGGATCACAGTATACATCCAGAAGTGGGGACCTGGCCTAAAGCAAGAGATAGTTGAAAGCTATTGGCTGATACTGATCTAAATGTAACCCTCGCTTTGGCAAAGTTTTTATCTATGGCTTTTAATGATACTTCCTTTTAAACATGTACCTTAGATTTTGTATTTCTGTATGTTTGGTTATTTCTGTATTACTGAATTTATTGAATTTGTTTTGCTCATGACGTATTGGTCCACGAGCATAAAAAACAGAAATAAAGGAAAGGAATGCTGATTTGTGTCTATGTAAGAAGCACAGTTTACAATTCTGGAAGAGACACAGAGAAACAGACAGACAATGCGGTCAGCTGGCTGAAGCATCATGGAAGTGAGGGATCTCTCTCTCTCTGGGAATCTCATATAAGGGTAGCAGATCAGTTGACCTTTAGGTGTGCCTCAGTGCTTCCTCCCGTATATTAGTAAATAAAGCACAGATTTACAAAATGCTTTAAGGAGAAGCATTGTTACGCCAAGCACAGGGGGTGTCCGTTTATTGAGGGAAATTAGCTGGAGACTAGATAGAGCTATGCAAGAGGCTGGCGTGGGGGTCTTTTAACCAATTCTGCTCCAGGTGAGCAAACCAATGGAAAGCAACCCAATAACAAGGAGGCTTTAATAAAATTTTAAGGATTTTATTAAAAGTAATCAAATTTGTTGCACACACACGCACACTCACACACACAATTCCCAACACACACAGAGCTCAGAAAATAAAAGTTTGAGAGTCCCAAGTGGGTTTATAGTTACCCTCCTGAACAGCGAAGTCCAGAATGGCAGCTGCAAGCGGGGAAGGGGGAAGAACTGCATGTTAAATGCAGGGCTCACATTTTGTGTACAAGGGGAAAATGGCTGCACTGCTAAGGCTAATGAAGATATATTTATACCCAAGGAGGGGAGGAGGAGGTATGGTCTCCTTGCAGATGGCAATGTCTGGTGATAGCTGAACATTGCCAGTGACAAAAGGCTCACGATAGGATTGATCGGGTGCAGAGAATAAGAACATAATAAAATGATGGCTGGACACTTGGAATTAAGTGTCCAAACATTGAGTGATAGACTTGGAGATCAAGGTGGGGTCTGGAAGACAAGTCATAGAGGAGCTTGGCTGGAGACAGGATGGAATTAAGGGTACATCTGAATAGACTGAAGAGATTTGGCTGGGTGTGTGCAGTCTACTGCAGGAAGGGTATAGAAATGTAAACAGCTTTTCTTGGTTTTCTTTTGTTTTCACAGAGAAGCTGCAACATCCCTTTCAGGGGAGGGCATAGCACACCTTTTGCTGTTCCAGCCCTGTCAACTCGCTTCAGCCTTGCACAACCAAGATGGATGCCAGGAGACCCCTTGTCATCTCTGGCTTCATGGCACTGTGCCATCCTTTGCACACCAACTGCAGTCCTGTACACCATGCGGGGTGTCCCAGGCTTGCCCAGGGTCTATTCAGATACCATAACAGAGTTGGTTTTTATATGCTGACTTTCTCTACCACTTAAGGAAGAATCGAACTGGCTTACAAATACCTTCCCTTTCCCTGCTCAGAGCAGACACCCTGTGAGGTAGGTGGGGCTGAGAGAGCTCTAACAGAACTGTGACTAGCCCAAGGTCACCCAGCTGGCTTAATGTGTAGGAGTGGGGAAACAAATCCAATTCACCAGATTAGCCTCCACCGCTCATGTGAAGGAATGGGGAATTAAACCCAGTTCTCCATATCAGTCCACTGCTTTTAACCACTATACCATGCTGGCAGTGCTTCTCCCTCCCTCCCCCCCAAAAAAGAACCAATCCAGGTCTTTTAAAAATGTATTTATTTAATTCATTTATGCCCCACTTTTCTCCGGAATGAGGACCCAGGGTGCCTTATATTCTCCTCACCTCAATTTTTTCCTCATAACAACCCTGTGAGGTAGGTTAGGCTGAGAGTGTGTAACTGGCCCAAGGGCACTCAGAGAGCTTCCATAGCACAAGTGGGGACTCAAACCTGGGTCTCCCAGACACTAGTCCAACTCTCTTAACCACTACACCACACTGGTCCGCGCTACCCCTTGAATTTCTCAATGCTCAGGAAATTGGGGTACACATCACAAAACTTAAAGAAAGGCCTTCTCAAAAGTACTCCAGAGTTGGTCTATTTAATCTCTATACATATGAACCAGGGCTGCCTGTGGTGATTTGCTGGAAGGACTATAACTACATCCACAGAGTGTACTAAAGGGGGAGATCATTTGATGGCTTTAAGGGCATCCGGAGCTGGAAAAAGGAGACATTAGAACCATTCCATCAGCACAATGCAAGCCCATGTTTGTTGAGTAGATAGTAGTACTTGGCATGGGTGTAGGTGTTATAATTACTTGCTGGCACTGAGTTTCACTATCCACTCTGTTATTGTGCATGTAAAGAGTAGAGCAGCAGTAAAGGGTGTGTAATCAAATATTGCTATATTGCCTGAAATGTTGGCAGCACAGCAAAAAAATAAGCCACTCTGGAAAACCCACCATTTCCCCACCATTTCCCCTGTATGAATAACGGAAAGAAAGATGGTTAGGGGAACCTTGGGGTGCTATAAAATCATCCCCCTTTGTCTAATTCACTTGAAACTTACAAGGTCTTTAGTAGAGAGGGGCGACTACATTCTCTGCAATTTTGGTGCCATTTGGTGAACAAACAACTGCTCCAGAAAACCCGTCATTTCCCTCCATAGGAAATAATGGGCATGCATCAAATCTGACATCAGTGAAAATGGAAATTTTCCCAACATGATTTTCCAATATGACAAACACACTTCTGGAATTTAATGAAAATGATAATCGTGACCTTTCTTGTATTACAATGCAGAATTAAAATGATAATTTTTCAACTGTACTGGTGCTTCTGTCACCATCTCCTGATGCTCTCTTGTAAAGGCACATAATACACATATATATTTCCAGCTAGACATTTTATGCTGAGAACACAGAATCCTAAACAAGAGTTTAGTTATTTGTCTATGGATGATCTGCCATGGGAATACTTAGTACCACAGGTTTCAAAATGCCCTTCAGAAAACATTTTGTTAGCACATAGGATTCAGTATGATTTTATACATTTTGTCACAAACAGAAAGCTTCCTGAGTTCCTCAAAATGAAACATAATTTTCCTCCTTATGTTTCTCTTGCGTCAAGAAAGTTCCATTCTTCCATTTCTGTTGTTTTGTACTGTGAACTTAACAAATTATAATAAATGTTCCCCAGCGATCCTTTCCTCATTCCCAAAGCCTTCTTGACTAAACTACCTGTCACTACTTTTAAAACTTTCTTATTTCTCCAACAACAGTGGCCTTAGGCTGTAGATTGACAAAGACACCCAAGGCACTTACATTGCTTCAGAGGCAACAGCTGACAGAATCCTGTAGCAACTTCTGTGGGAAGTTAGATTGTTTGTGATTCCCTCCCCCCCTTTTGTATTCAGAATACTTCATCTCTGGTGGTATATAAGACGTTTTTGTGTTAGACAACCTGTGTGTGTATTAAGTGCCGTCAAGTCGCTTCCGACTCATAGCGACCCTATGAATGAAAGTCCTCCAAAATGTCCTGTCTTTGACAGCCTTGCTCAGATCTTGCAAATTGAAGGCTGTGGCTTCCTTTATTGAGTCAATCCAGCTCTTGTTGGGTCTTCCTCTTTTCCTGCTGCCCTCAACTTTTCCTAGCATGACTGTCTTTTCCAGCGACTCTTGTCGTCTCATGACGTGACCAAAATACGATAGCCTCAGTTTAGTCATTTTAGCTTCTAGGGTCAGTTCAGCCTTGATTTGATCTATAACCCACTGATTTGTTTTTTTATGTCATCCTGGACAACCTAGGACTGGTTTTACAGTAGCACAGAATTGTCTGTTTCTGCTTTCCATGTTACATGATATCAGCTTTAAGTGTAGAGAACCCCAAGAAAGGGTATGGATTGTTTCCCGCAGTGTTGGGGTAGTGAAGAACTCTGAGGTTTGAACCAAGAGTAAGGGTCTGAAGTAGGACCTTGCCTAGTAAGCTACCATAGACTGTGTGAACTCAGTTCTGAGAGCCATCTAAAAGTAAAGAAAGGTATGTAGCATTGGCACCCATAATTGGCAGGCAGTGAGAAACCTCTGGAATTGACAGTTTTAGTATGAATACTAAAAACCCGGCCTTCTGCCCCTGGTCACTGCTTAAAGTACTTGATTTTCTGGTACAAATTATTGATCTTCAGAACTGCAACCTGAAGAACAAACCATCCAAGTCTAGATCCCCCTACAGCCCTGATTAGTCTATGACAGGGATTTATCTATTTTTGTAATTATTTTTATTCGTACATCCCCTATCTGCAGGCAAGAATATTTCTGTGGGATTTTGGGGGGTGTTTTAAAAATACAACTCAACAAAAGATAAACAGCAAAAAAAAAATCAAAATTTTAAATATGTCAGTAAGGCATAAAGTAGCTTTTATTTATTTGAGTCAAAGACTAAGGCTGCAATCCTGAAGGGGGGAGAAGCTCCTTAGGAGCTGGTGTGGCCCCACACTGGCATAAGTGCCAGTTTAATCTATGATAAGGGGCACTTACACCATCACAGGTGGCATCTGCACCAGTGCCGGGACATCACACCATGGCTCAGGGCTCGGGCACAGGTGCTGCCTCCTGGCAGCGTTCCAGTGGTACAAGTCCCCGTGCCGGCATCCTGGGAGGCATTCCTGGGGTGTTCCTGGGGGCAGAGATGCCCTTAGGCAGCTTCCTAACCCCTTTTGCCTCAGAAACGCCTCTTCCCACAGCGATGTAGCTATGACACCTTTTTTGGTGTCGTAGCCTCGCTGTTTTCAGTGGGGGCATTTTCCTTATTTTATATTTTAAATTCCTTTTATTTTATTTTTGGCAGCCAGGAAGCCTCTGTGGAGGCAGCATGGCTGCACTACTCCCGGCCGTTGCCTAACCACACCGCCTTCAGGAATGGGCTGTAACTCAGTTTAGATATATTGTATTGAGCTTCTGCAGTAGGTAGTTTAGTATCACAGCCAAAGATCTCACACAAGAGGCCTTAGGAAAAAGCTACTGTGACACAGGACCACCCTGGGGAGGGGGATACAAATTAAAGGCAGAAAGCATGAGAAAAAAACAATTAAAATCTCAAATAAAGAGCAAAGAAGACAAATGGCTTAGGGCCGAACTAACATTATGATATCCATGGGTCCAATCTGATCGAGATCAAGCCCATGTGTCATCTTTAAATGGGTGAGTGCAGCTCTAAGATAGCGTCAGTGTCCACAGGTTGGACCCTTGGGTGCTGTAATAACTAGTTTGTCCCCATGTGAAACAAAGACAAGAGGATATAGAAGAAACAAAAAAAGTTCAAAGGCACCCAGATAAGGAATGTACAACAATGTGGGACAAGGGATGACATATCTATGGGGAATGGGACAATTTTCTTTGTAAAACACCAGATTAAAAAGTATGAAGTAGCATACTTGAAGGCAAATGAGAAATGTCATCTTTTCACTGATGCAAAAGCACTCATTACATCCAAATCAGCTGCCTTCTCATAACTATCACTACACATACATCTGTGCTCCTTTTAGAATTAACTACATAAGCTATTTTTTCAGCAATTAAAGCATTGGAGGTTACAGACCTCTTCAAGTGTAATCAGCCTCTTGAAGGGATTTTTTTTAAACAGAATGCATTGTGTAAACTAGAAACGTTCCCCCTTTTTAATGCTGCAGACAGTGATGTGCTGACAAAGTTTAAAGGGCATCTGGAAAAACTTTTTTCCCCTCCAGTCAGCAAATATGATTTTCTTGAATAATAATTAAAAAAAAAAGACTCTTCCCAACCCTAGCCCCATCTCTCCTGGCAAACATTTGCTTATTCCGCTCCCAAATTGTCACTTCACTTGAATGCAGGCGTGCACCCACAAGGGCATCCTGTCTTTCATCCATTGGACAGATTAAATCAAATAGGAAATAATATTTCAGCATAGTGCCCCTTTTCACTCAGCTGGCCAGTGCTGTGGCTCATCAGGCACTAATGACCCATTCCAGTCTGGCTTCAGGACTGGTTATGTGGTAGAGCCAACGTTAGTCACACTGGTGGATGATCTCAGGTTACAAACAGATAAGAGAATTTCTTCCATGGTAATATTATTAGCTCTATCAGCAGACTTTGTTACTGTAGGTCACTCAAGTTTGGTTACACTGATTGTAGAAAGGAGTTAGAGTTGCAAACGGATCACTAATGATTTTGTCCCTTTTTGTCTGATGAATTTTGTAAAAAAAAACACCATTAGCAATACAGTATCAACATGGATGCCTCAGGCTTCCCTTTTGTCCCCCGTCTTGTTTAACGTTTGTATAAGGCAACTGAATTAGACCATCTGGAGCCTGGTTTGGGGGGTCATCAATATGTTCCTGATAGCCAGCTCTGCATTTCATTAAGAATGCAGCTGTCTCTGTCCTAAACTAGTATCTGCATGCTGTGGTAAAGTGGCTGGGGGATAACAAGTGGAAACTGAATTAAAACAAGATGGAGATGATGCTAGTTTTAGCAGGAATTCTGAGGGGAATTGACTTCACTCCATTGGTATGATAATTGGTGGATCAGATACATACTTTAATAATGCTATTGGATTCAACCTTATTCAATGGGAAGATAGTGTGGAATTCTTGCTAGAAGTGGTTTCTTTACCTAAAATCAATTCAGAAATTGTTATCCCTTCAAGACTCTTGTGGGCATTGTCACTCTGATCCAGGTTTCTATCATCTCTAGACTGGATCATTGAAATACTCTCTTATGAGTGAGGATGTATTATCACAAGAGAGGCCGCAGTACTTCCTCTCCCATGAATCTCTACCTCTAACTTTCTCCACCTCTTAATCTGACAAGCAGATGAGCTGCCTCTGGTGTGTGTGTGAGGGGGGGGAAGGGGTGAGAAGGTATAAATATGTACCCTTATTCCCAATTTGGCACAATCCTGCCTATCAGCCAAGAGGTATAAACTAACTCTCTCTTTTTTTCTTTTTTGCCCAGGAAGTACCAGAGAACAAAAATATTCATACTAAACAGAACCTGTGGTCATATAGAATAAGAAAGCCTCCCAAAGATAATGGAGTCAGTGAAAGCACTGACCAAAAAAAAAAAAAAAAAACTGAAACACTGAACACAAAGAGTAGCTGGGATTATCCTGTTTGGCAGAAAGATCAGCTAATTGTTCTAACTGAATAATAAACCCTGTCAGGCATATATCTGCTGTGTCACTTTCTCCCCACACTGCCTTTCCTCTTTTCCGCTGCCTGGAAAAATGAAACTAGAGAGTGAGGCAACAGAATAATGTAGATGGGAAATTATCCTACTGCTCACAGATGCTGAAAATAATATTTATGAATGAGTGTGGTACAAGACAGATCTTGACTAGTAACATTTCAGATATCCTGATATCATATTCTGTCCAAAAGATCACAGAAAGATCTTGAAGCTGCTCTGGGAAACCTGTGCTTCCTACCTTCTTACTTTAAAATCCAGAAATTTTTGAATATAGTATTTCATGACTGAATGTCATGGCAAAAATTAGTCGATGATAGATTGCAGAGACTGAATTTGTCCTTTGAGGTTTTAAAGCAAATGGAATTTCCCTCTGCATGTAAATTGGTTAGATCTAGAGTGCTGCACCTTGACCAATGGACTGTAGAGTGCATAGGGTATGTTCCTTGTACTATCTGGGCCTCCCCATTCCAAGGACCCCACCTATTTATTGTAAAGTTTAAACTGTCCCTAATATAGAATATTTTTCTTCAAGGCCAGATTAAATGCACTACCATTGATGGAGTTAGCAGGTAGGTTCTCAGGGATCCCTATTCTGAATTATTTTATTATTGTAAATCAGGGAATCTGTACACTGTTTGGCATTTTTTTATTGATAGTAAAACATATGATCTTGCCAGAGACACATCCAGAAGTGGGGACCTGTCCTAAAGCAAGAGATTGTTGCAAAGCTATTGGCTGATGCTGATCCAAAGTAACCCTTTTAATGGTTTTTAATTATTCTTCCTTTTAACAGTATTTCTGTAAGTTTGGTTTACTGAACTTATTGCATTTATTTTGCTCATGACCTGTTGGTCTGCGAGCATAAAGAACAGAAACAAAAGAATAAAAGGACTGAATGTACTGCACCATTATCATGTTTTGATTAAAACATTTTCCACCACAGCTATTTAAATAATTTCTCCTCTCTTTTACCTTGTTAGCTACAATGAGTTTTGTGGCTTATATGGAGGCAGCCGACCTCAACATCAGATTGGTAGCAAAGATTCAGCAATCAACAACAGATTGAATATAAGGGTTAATATGTATTCAGAGCAGAACCACTTGATCAGAAGGGTTTTAGAGGAATGTTACAGAATTTACTGTACTTGGCCTTATGAAATTCAAGTCCTTTGAACCTGAACTCCCTGATACACTTCCATAATTTTCATATGATGAACAGTAATAATGCTACAAAACAGACTTGCCATATAAATATCCAAGTGGGTTATAATATGAAATCACCCCTCATACTTTAAATATACTGAATGATCCCTGACTTTGGATTTTGAGAACAATGACACAGAGATGCCCTTACTGTTTGGCCAATTCAGTGTTAATTTTTGGCATTGGATGTTGGAATATCTCTCTTCAGCTGTGTGAATCTTAAGCAATGCTACCTCCTATTGGCTTGTAAAGAAATGTTTTGTCCACTGTAGCCAATTGAATATGTAGAGTTAGGGTGGCAAGAGAGAAAGCTATTACATTAGAAGACCATCCTTCCTCCAGAAAGCTTAAGATAGGATACAATACAAGGTGTAATGCTAATCAAAACAGTGCGGTGAGATACCCTCTTGAATGACAGAGACTTATCCGAGCAACTATGAGCATCCAAATTAAGCAGGCATTAAGCAAGGTCATGAGTTGAAATCCAACACTGTCTCCTACATCACATTGAATAGTGTGCTAGCCATCTTTTGCTCTCAAGAGAGAGCATTTTGCCTCTGAAATTGCTACTCTTAAACCTATCTCCTTCCTTCTATCCTGTCCACTAGTTACCCAACACAATCACATTCTGCCTCAGCAGCCAGGTGGGTGAGGCAATGCCATGTCTGTGCTCAGACCTTACTGACCCAATTACCGTATATACTCCTGTATAAGCCGAGTTTTTCAGCCCAAAAAAAGGGGTCAGTACGGTAGAAGGGGGAAGGAGGGAGGAGGGAGGAGGGAGGAGGGAGGGGGGAACTTACCGCCGCCGCCGAGCCACCGCCATTTTCTCCCGCCGGGAGGGGTCTTGGGCAGCCTCTCTGCAACCGCTGAGAGACTGCCCTGGCCCCCCCAGGCCCCCGCCACCATTTTCTCCCGCCGGGAGGGGCCCTGGGCAGCCTCTCTGCAGCCGCAGAGACACTGCCCTGGCTCCCCCAGGCCCCCGCCGCCATTTTCTCCCGCCGGGAGGGGCCCTGGGCAGCCTCTCTGCAGTCGAAGGGAAGCTGCCCTGCCCCCCCGGCCCCCGCCGCCATTTTCCCCCGCTGGGAGAGGCCCTGGGCAGCCTTTCTGCAGCCACAGGGAAGCTGCCCTGGCCCCCCCTGGCCCCCGCCGCCATTTCCCCCCACTGGGAGGGGCCCTGGGCAGCCTCTCTGCAGCCGCAGAGAGACTGCCCTGGCCCCCCCAGGCCCCCGCCGCCATTTCCCCCCGCCGGGAGGGGCCCTGGCCAGCCTCTCTGCAGCCGCAGGGAAGCTGCCCTGCCCCCCGGCCCCCGCCGCCATTCCCCCCCACCGGGAGGGGCCCTGGGCAGCCTCTGCAGCCGCAGAGACACTGCCCTGGCTCCCCCAGGCCCCCGCCGCCATTTTCTCCCACCGGGAGGGGCCCTGGGCAGCCTCTCTGCAGTCGAAGGGAAGCTGCCCTGCCCCCCCGGCCCCCGCCGCCATTTTCCCCCGCCGGGAGAGGCCCTGGGCAGCCTTTCTGCAGCCACAGGGAAGCTGCCCTGCCCCCCCTGGCCCCCGCCGCCATTTCCCCCCACTGGGAGGGGCCCTGGGCAGCCTCTCTGCAGCCGCAGAGAGACTGCCCTGGCCCCCCCAGGCCCCCGCCGCCATTTCCCCCCGCCGGGAGGGGCCCTGGCCAGCCTCTCTGCAGCCGCAGGGAAGCTGCCCTGCCCCCCGGCCCCCGCCGCCATTCCCCCCCACCGGGAGGGGCCCTGGGCAGCCTCTCTGCAGCCGCAGGGAAGCTGCCCTGGCCCCCCTGGCCCCCGCCGCCATTTTCCCCCACCGGGAGGGGCCCTGGGCAGCCTCTCTGCAGCCGCAGAGAGACTGCCCTGGCCCCCCCAGGCCCCCGCTGCCATTTTCTCCTGCCGGGAGGGGCCCTGGGCAGCCTCTCTGCAGTCACAGGAAGGCTGCCCCGGCCCTCCCCGGCCCCCACCACATTTTCCCCGCCGGGAGGGGCCATGGGAGGCCCCTGCCTGTCGCGCCGCTACCGCCCACACGCCTGGGTGCCTTCCTCCGGCCGGCAGCGGCCTGGAGGGGCCTCCTGCCGGCCCAGGAAGGACGCGCCGCCACCGCTTCGCCGCCTCTCCAGGTAAGTAGTGGGTTCAGGGGCTTTTCCCCCTCCCCCCCCTTGGATGGCACTGGGGTAGGGGTGGGTCGGGAGGGCCCGGGAGGCCGGCGGGAGGGCGACCTGCGGCCGCCATTTTAGAGCGCAGCATTGCGGGTAAAGGAAATTTCTTATTGCCCCTCAGCTTATACGCGGGTCAATAAGAAATTCCCTTTTCTGGCCTCTAATTTGGGGGGTCGGCTTATACTCGGGTCGGCTTATACCCAAGTATATATGGTATACTGTTTTAATAAAGCTACAAGGTAGGGAAGAAAAATCTCCATAGATTTAAGGTTGTGGATTAACAAACTGCCACATCTTACCTTACTAAACTTTGAACCAGTATCATGAATAACTGTCATGTGCTCCACTTTACAATGGGCATGGTCTCTTGAATATCCCATTAGTTGTTCCATAACTAGCTTAGTCTACCACACAACAAAGAGATCCAAGTCCAAAACTGTAACATTTGATTTCAAAAGAGGGAACTTTACAAAAACTGAGGGGAATAGTTAAAAGGAAGCTGAAAGGGAAACAAAACAGAGTCAGATCCCTAGAGGATGCTTGGAAGCGATTTAAAACCACACTACTTATAGCTTAATTAAAGCTCAGGCGGAATTCATTCCCCAGGTTAGGAAAGGCACTGCCATGTCTAAAAGAATGCCTGCATGGTCAACAACACAAATCAAGGAAGCTATAAAAAGTAAAGAGGCTTCTTTTAAAAAGTAGAAGGTCTGCCCCAATGAATTGAAAAGAAGGGCAAAGTCAGTAATTAGGCATGCAAAAAGAGAATCTGAGGAGCAGGTTACAAACAATAAATATTTCTTTAAATATATCCAGAGCAGGAAATTAGCCAGAGAAGCACTTGGCCCTTTGGATGACCAAGGAATGAATGGATTGCTAAAGGTGTCGCGGGAGCTAGCAGATTAGTCAGACGTCCCAGGAACAAACCACCAGACCTCTTGGCTACTAAAAACAGTGTTGATTTATTTACAGTGTTCAGATTCACAGCAATCTCCAACACAAACTCCATCCACCAAATTCTCCCACACCAATAGTTACAGTGGTATTCCATTATATACATTTGCTTCCCTCCAGCCACCAATCAGGTTAGTGCTGACTCACTGCCCTCTTGCAGTACTTTGCATCAGCCTAGGCTCAATCAGGTTCTGGCTGGTTTACAGTATGACCTCAGTCAGGGACTTTCCAGGTGCCTCCAATCCAGATGGCCCAGATCTGGATTCAGACCTGTCAGTTCAGATACTAATATGTCAGCCTTGCATATTCTGACAAAAAGGAAGATGGTAAGATGGCAGAGAAGCTCAATTAATTTTATGCCTCTTTGTTCTCTAAGGAATGTGTGAGGCATGTACCCATGCCACAGCCACTATTTTCAGGAAGGGAATCTGAAGAACTGAGTCAAATTGAGGTGATGAGAGATGGTTCTAGACCTACTAAAACTAAATTAAACTAAAAACTAATAAGTCTCTAGGTCCTGATGGAATATATCTGATAGTTCTTAAAAGGTAAAGGTAAAGGTCCCCTATGCAAGCACCGGGTCATTCCTGACCCATGGGGTGACGTCACATCCCGACGTTTACTAGGCAGACTTTGTTTCCGGGGTGGTTTGCCAGTGCCTTCCCCAGTCATCTTCCCTTTACCCCCAGCAAGCTGGGTACTCATTGATCTTAGGAAACTCAAAAGTGAGATAGTTGATCTATTAATCTGTTTATATAACCTGTCATTGATCTTAGGGAACTTAAAAGTGAGATAGTTGATCTATTAATCTGTTTATATAACCTGTCACTAGATTCAGCTGCTGTATCAAAAGACTGGAGAGTAGCAAATGTTACAGCCCAGTCAGCCTAATGTCTGTCCCAGGAAAATTTAGTAGAAACTGTAATCAAAGATTTCAAAGAAGAACAATGCCACCTGAGGGGAAATCAGCATGGCTTCTGCAAAGGGACGTCCTGCCTCACCCACTTTTTGGGGTTCTTTGAGGAAGTGAACAAACACATTGACAGTGGTGACCTGGTAGACATTATCATTATTATTATAACTGGACTTTCAAAAAGTTTTTGACAAGGTTCTTCACTAAAGACTCCTCAGTAAACTTAGCAGTCATGGGAT
This sequence comes from Euleptes europaea, assembly GCF_029931775.1. Lineage (NCBI taxonomy): Eukaryota > Metazoa > Chordata > Lepidosauria > Squamata > Sphaerodactylidae > Euleptes > Euleptes europaea. The sequence goes on from NC_079320.1 coordinate 57,119,551, forward strand.
AAGAGGATGGGTTCTCTTATGGTTTAAAAGTTAGTTAAATGGCAGGAAACAAAGAGTAGGAATAAACGGATAGTTCTCACAATGGAGGGGAGTAAGCAGTAAGGTCCCACAAGGATTGATATTGGGGCCAGTACTATTTAATTTGTTCATAAATGATCTGGAACTAGGGGTGAGCAGTGTAGTGGCCAAGTCTGCAGATGACACAAACATTCAGGATAGTGAAAGCCAAGCTCCAGGCGGATCTCCAAAATTGGGTGAGTGGGTGACAATGTGGCAAATGTTAGGAAATGCAAGGTGATGCACACTGGAACAAAAAATCCTACCTTCAAGTATATACTAATGGGGTCTGAACCTGCTGAGACTGAGAGAGGAAAATATCTTGGGGTCATAGTAGGTAGCTCAATGTTAGTGTCAACTTTATGTATGGGGTAGAGAGAATACTAGAACTTGAGGGCATCCAATGAAGCTGATGAACAGTAGATTCAGGAGAGACAAAAGGAAATACTTTACACAGCAAGTACTTAAAATGTAGAATTCACTGCCAAAGGATGTGGTGATCGTCACAGGCAAAGACAGCTTTAAAAGGGGATTAGACAAATTCATGGAAGAGAAGTCTATCAGTGGCTACTAGCCATGGTGGCTAAAGGGAACCTCTACATTCAGAGGCAGTCAACCTCGGAATACCACCAGTGCAAGGAGGCAATGTCGGGGGAAGGCTTCAGCCTTTATGTTCTGTTGTTGGACCTCCAGAGGAAATAGTTGGCCACTGTGTGAGACAGGATGCTGGACTAGATGGACCACTGGCCTGATCCAGCAGGGATCTTCTTAGGTTCTTATGTTCTTCCTAATTTCAGGCAGGCCATTCCACAAGGCAGGGGCCACAGCAGAGAAAGCATGAGCATGTTTGGTTAATAATTTTGCCCGTGTGCAACATGGCACCTGCACAAGGCCCTGCTGAGATGAGCAAAGCTGTTGTGGCAGTCCTGAGATATAAGGGACCAAGGCCATGAAATTATATACAGTACACAGATGCATGTAAGGGCACCAGAGTCATTTAAGAGCACCAAATTAAACTTCATATAAGCTTATGGTATAAAGCAAATCTACTTTAAATGGTTTTTGGATTCCCCTCCCCCAGTATTATTTAAATATAGTGCTAGAAATCTGTAATTACACTAGACATGCAATTCTGCTTCTATGACTACATAACAAGCAATATCCATCATGTTTTTCTTTTTGTTGTCACCAAAAAGACATTGACTTGGATCTGGTAGCATATTTCTGCTGACAGAAGGGATTCCCATCATCTTACCAGAGCTTCCTCAGCTTTCTTTCCCAATGTAACCCAACAGATCCCCTAAAATGATGCTATCAGGGGATGTAGCTTCCTCAGGAACAGCATGATATCTGCAATGGGAGTGTGGAGCTGGAGGATTTAGAACCCCTCTTCAATTTATGGATATTCTCCATGAGATCCAACCCTTTCTAAGTAGAACCATTTTTTAAGGGGGGCCATTCAGTTACCTATAATGATTACATAAGAGGGGAAAAAACTTGTAAGATAACCGCAACATATTCTGTGGAACCTTTAAAAAATCAATTTAAGTGAGCTATATTAAGTCTTATTGCTAAAAATAAGATCCAAAGTGTTGATGCAGCATATTTGTTATATAATAATAGGAACACATTTAACAAGCGTACATAGATTCCAATTTTTATCTTGATATATTGAATATTAGTGAACCAGAATACTTGTTTGCTTCATGGCGGCAAGTGACAGATAATTTTAAACTAAGTAAGTGACCTGGATAGCCCCAGGCTAGCTCAATCTCATCAGATCTCAAAAGCTAAGCAGGGTCAGTCCTTATTAGTACATGGATAGGCAATCTCCAAGGAACACCAGAGTCATGATGTGGATGCAGGCAATGGCAAACCACAACTAAAGAAGAAGAGTTGGTTGTTATACCCCGCATTTCTCTACTGAAAGGAGTCTCAAAGCAGCTTACAATCACCTTCCCCCCCCACACACACAACAGCCACCTTGTGAGGTAGATGAGGCTGAGAGAACTCTGAAAGATCTGTGACTAGCCCAAAGATCTGTAACCCAGCAGGCTGCATGTGGAGGAGTGGGGAATCTAATCTGGTTATCTAGATTCGAGTCTGCTGCTCATGTGAAGGAGTGCGGAATCAAACCTGGTTCTCCAGATTAGAGTCCACCACTCTTAGCCACTACACCACCAAACATCTCTTGCCTTGAAAACCCTATGGAATCACCATAAGTCTACTGTGATTTGACAGCACACAAAAAATAATTATCAAAATGAATTAGATCAGATAATATGGACTGCCTCTGCAAACAAACAGACATACTTTTTAATGAAATTCTTAGGCTTATCTCTGTGGGTGGATGCTGACCCCCATTGAATATATAACACCCAATGACATTCCATGTTTATTCTGGATCAGTTTACCTAGAGGACTGTTCAATACCTAAATTATAACACACACCCCTGCCAAGTACATTCTGCTTCCTAACCCATCAGTGTACTGAAACTATTGTAAAATAAGCTTCATATCATACCTGCTGGCTTCAACACAAAATGAACAAAAAGTGAGAAAATTCTTGATAGGGTCAATATCTCCAAGAAGACAGGGAATCCTATTTGTCCAGAAGGGCATATGGAAAAGAAAATTATGCACTTGTTGAACTTATGTCAGAGTCATTAATAGCCTAAGACCTGTCAATACAATCTTGGTGCATAGAACGCTAGTAAGTATCTCATTGTGCCAAATAAAAATGTGCAATATGAATTATTTCGTCCTAACTGAGAATGATAAAAAGTGCTCTCAAGGTGGAACAATGCAGCAGCATTCTCGTTAGTGTTTTCTGGTCTTGAAGTGCTTATTGTGCACTTGCGTTTCTGGGGACCATAAAAATATCCACATACCTGTAAGTAATCCAAATAGCTATCTTGTGATTCCCTGGAAGCCTTGCTTTCGATCAGGGCCTTCTGTGCATCTGAGAATGGCACTGTAGATCAAATCAATCAGCATTTTTAAGGCTGCAATGGCACCTCCTTAATTGCAACAATAATCTCAAAATGCCACTGAGCAGTTCAGTCAGGCTTTAATTCTAACCCCCTCCCCATTTGTAATGGGCCTGCATGTACAAAGAAATTTATGATAGCAATTGACTTAAGAAACTAGGCCCTTATGCAGTTGATTGCACATCTAAAAGCTTCATGAGCTCTCATGGAATTTAGTTACCGTCCCTTTGTGAAACTCAGTAAAACATTAGAGGGAATAGGAGGAGTTTCCTATTGCTACTCTAACCATGCAATCCTATGCAGAGTTACTCCAGTCTAAGCCCATTGAAATGAATTGGCTTTGACTCCTTAGGATTGCACTGTAAGCTTCTCACTGCTATCCCAGCTACAGAGTAGAACCAAAATGTGAATGATTTCCTCCTTGGTTCTCACTTGAGAAGTCCGCCATCTATTTAGTTAGAATGTGTGGATTCCCATTAGAAACCTGGTTGCGACACTGGTCTTCTGTCTGTATCTGTTTGGGAAAGCTGGAAACTAGGTTTCGGGAGGGGAGACTATCAGCAGTTTCCAATTATCTTGAGGCTGACAAAATATTGCTGCAAGGAAATGGCTGTTTGGGGGCATGAGACCTAATGAAATGTGGTTGTTAATTTAAGGTGGATTGATAGTGAACATTTTGGCTCGAGGTAATAAAAGAGTAAAAAAGGGTTGCATGTATTTGTATCTAACTCCATCTTAAAATGAAGGCATATTAACTTGGTCTTGGGTTTTATTGCATTAAGCAGGACAATTTCAGATAAAGAAGCATAGGATTGGCCTATATGGCTGATACTCACAGAGCATTTGCTTCAATGCTCTTGGTGTTTGTCAAAAATCTTCACCTATGTCAGAACAGATTACTTTGCATTTGTCTACACAACACATGGGATAGAGAAATTAAATGGGTTTAATTAAGCAAATAGTTCAGCAAAGAATCAGCTAATTATAGTTTAACAAATTAATATATTGCAATTAGCTAAACATACTCTGCTTAGTAAATGTCAGGATGTGATGTCACCCCATGGGTCAGTAATGACCCAGTGCTTGCACAGGGGACTACCTTTACCTTTAATATGCAATAGCTTGAAGATCACAGATGCTCTTTTTCAGCCAATGGCATTCCTTTAAAACCTTTGGTCACCAAAAGTGACCAAACTTCAAACATTCTTGGACAGATACACCAATTTATGCACTCCTCCCAAAAAGTGTTGCCTTTAACACTTTCCTTAGATCATGGACTTAGCCAACATCACTAGGAAATTCTCTGTGTTCCTATAATATCCACCCTGATTTCCCCCATACATTTTTTGGATTTGCCTCAAGGAGAAGTTACCAAAATCTAAAACTCCCGTTCTTGGCCAACAATGTTTTAAAAGCTTCAGAGGTGTGAGAGAATGTGTATGCATGAAATCGGTAATTGACATTCCATAAAGTGGATGGGAATCATAGATTGTCTACTGTTTTCTCCCTTTTGTTATTTATGTATTAGATTTATAGCTTGCTTGGTCCCATGGGCTCTTCATTCAGATATGAATAACAAAATAACAAAAGAAGCAAAGTAGCTAGTACGAATTGATCCAGCTTTTGTTGGGAGAAGGGAAAATAAATCATCCAGCAAAACCAGTTGTTGATGGGACATAATCTAGCAGGAAGTTCTCTTTCCCTCACCCATTGAAGAGAGCATGAACATGCACGCATGTGACTATCATTTGTTTCAATGGGGTTGGTGAAAGAGAACGTCCTACTACATTTCACCCAGCTCTGCAGTCAGTCAAATGACACAGTAGAAATATAAGCAGTTATACTCCTTTTTTTTTTTACTGTCAAGTCTCAGCTGATTTATGGAAATCACCTAGGGTTTTCAAGGCAAGAGACATTTCAGAGGTGGTTTGCCATTGCCTACCTCCATGTCATACCTCTGTTATTCCTTGGAGGTCTCCCATTCAAATACTAGCCAGAGTCAGGACTGAGAGTGTGTGACTGGGCCAGGGTCACCCAGCAAGTTTCCATGGCAGGGTTGGGATTAGAATCTGGGTTTCTCAGATCTAAGTCCCACACCTTAACCACTACACCATGCTTTAAACAAGCAGCTTACATGTGGTAGGGATTTCAAAAACTAAATGTATTTTTTCTGCGATGCATCCTTGTGTGGTAATGCGTATAGTTTTAAACCGTGGTAAATATCTATCATATTTCTTAGATGATGGGATGATCATTTGTATTAATTATCCATGGTGATGTTAAGGGGGAAAGGCATTCTTCACAAATTATAGAATATCATGGCTGGAAACCTCTTACAAGGAAAAGCTTGTCCTCTTTACTTTTCTTCATAGTTTTCTGATCTCACAATACCAAGTGTGTATGTGCTTAGATACATTAAAATACTTGCAGGGTTTAAAAAAATCATTGATGCATTAATGTGCTTGAAAAAAATTATTTCCTGAGGTGGGATTATGTAAGTAAGTTTGAAGATGCTTAATTTTAATGTGCAAAAGTAAATTTTAAGGTGTTTTCTTCCCTTTTTTTCATTTTACAGAAGTGGTGTCCACAATTGAACAACGATTGACAGTAACTCAAAACCCACTTGAATAATGGGCCTAGATAGAAAATGCTCATGAATTATTTAAATTCTATAGTAATCGGTATGATTGAACTTCCCATCCAACCATCTACTTCTGCAAACGAAGCACCAAGACATAGTGACAAAACGTTGCAGCAGTGTGTGGAGGGACAAGCAGAACCAACAGCTCTACACCTTAGCAACAGAATGAATCAGTAACTAGGTATGAAGAAACAGCAGCTCTGCAGTATTGCAAAGGCAGCCCTGATCATCTGTATTGCAGGGGTTGAGCACACATTTACAAAGAAGCTCCTCATGTTTCCCAAGTGGTAAGCCAGTCATCAGTATTCAGCCATATTCTGCATGCTTAGTATGCATCTGACTTTGTTTTACAATTGATCCTGCCTCAAAGCTGCGTAGTCCTCTGAAATGGAGGAGAATTTCCAAAGCAGTGTGACTAGTCAGGAAAGAAGAAGAAAAAATGACACCAATAAATCCACTTGCACATGTAAGTCTTGGATGAACCTAAAGGAATCCCTTGGATTATAAAGATGTGGATTATGTGCAAACTATGCAGCTGTTCTGGCCTCAGCCTTCTTAGCCCACCAGGCTCCTCAAAAGCAGGAATTTACCCCGCCAACTATGGCTTGGCAGGGTGTAGGAGTGGGCAAGGTATGAAGTGCAAGGCTAGTGCTCTTAATGGACTACATGGTTTAGCAAAGCTTCCTTCCTTGCTCTCACTTTAAATAGGCTGGGGTAGGAAGCAGCCACAGCCATTGTGCAGTCAGCTTCTGGTATTCACCTGACTAGGTAGGGTTGCCAACCTCCAGGTACTAGCTGGAGATCTCCTGCTATTACAACTGATCTCCAGCTGATAGAGATCATTCACCTGGAGAAAATGACCGCTTTGGCAACTGGACCCTCCCCTCCCCAAACCCTGCCCTCTTCAGGCTCCACACCCAAAATCTCCCACACGTAGTGAAGAGGAACTTGGCAGCCCCATGGCTAGGTCCTAATGGGGCCAGAATCCTGCAGCGGATTAATTCAGCCCAGGCTGCTTGCCTGGTACTGCAGGCTGCCTCTGTGTGAGCCCTCTGTCTCTGCTGTGCCTGCTGGGTGGGGGAGAATCCTGCAGGGCTAGGGCTTTGGGCCCTGTGTGGCATAATGGTCTCAGGATCTGGGAGGGCAGCTGGAGGTTTTGGTGGTGCACCCTCAATGGCAGGTTTCTTGGGGTCAGCCCTTGGAGCTGATGGGTCAGGGTCTGAGGGGGCTGCTACAGTTCAGGGGTCTCCCTGACTCGCCTGCTCCTTCTCAAGTAATGTTCCTGGGTCCTCAGCCAATAATTCTGAGCCTGAATCCATGGAGCACCCAGTAGTGGCCATAATAGCAGCTCCACAGCTCTGTGGCCATCATATATGCTGTGAGTCCAAACTATGCAGCTCCAAAACACAATAGGTCTCCCACAGGGTAAACATAATTTTCTCATGAACATATGAAATGGATTATGGAAAGTGGGAATGGAACTCACTTCAGAACTGAAGACTCAAGAATATTGTCTGGAAGATTTCTGCATTTGCCAGATGGCTTGCTCAAGTGCAAGTGTGAAAAAATCTCATGCTAGTCCCGTGCATTCAATTAAACATAGCTTTTCTGCTTGTGCAACACATTGTGCATGCAGTTTTTGGGCAGCATAAGAAGGAAGAAACTTTTTTCTTTACAGCAAAGGTACTGTAAAATGCAAGGTGTAAATACAAGGCCTAGTAATAAATATTTGGACAGTGCCAATTGCAGTGCATTTTCCCAGTTAAAGAATAAAATAGGCAGCTCCAGTACCTGAATGATAGGTTTCATCAGGGACCTAAAATGTGTCATTGACTTGAGAGACATTACCATCCATGACCCTGGGAAAATCAATCTATTATGCAGATGCAAGAGGGGCTACAAGGCAAGGAAATAAAACTTCATTACCTTACCACCACTGCTGCTGAGCTGCAAAATTATTCAGTTTGACTTAGCTGTTTGACTTGGACAGTGGCGATATGAAGAGATCTGATGCTCGTCTCACAAGTGGTCACAGCTATCAAACACCGTATGCCACCCTATCTAAAATGATAGCCACAAATTTTGTAGCGTCCCTAACGCTATTGTTCATTGAAAGAGTCAAAGCATTATGAATATCTTAATGAATAGTCAGTTTAACTACAATACTGGGCAATAGTTTTCCAGTTCCTCACATGGTTCAACAATCTTCTTACCAATAAGAAAGAGGAAAGTATGGAGCTTCCATACAATTTTGTGTTTATAAGTTAATAAAACTTGTGATTTTTTTGAAAATTATATAAGACCATACTATCTGAAAGTATATTCTTTCTGACATTGGAGGGCTGAAAATAATTGCGGTGGTTTCAAGGAAGCTGCTTCCAAGTTGGTATGTTTAAGATTTAGGATATTTGTGAATTAACAAACAATTATCCTCTGTGGTTGAGAATAAAGATTGTTTTTGCCAAGTTTCATTTGTTAAAAACTCTTCAATACCATTCCTCACTTTACAGATCAGTAATTCTTCCTAAATTGAATGCACTTGAAAACTTAAGTGTCACGTTTAATTTGTCTGAGATAGGTACATTCTCATTATTGACAGCCAGATCTAGCTACTTAAGATATCATGGTGATTTTGCTACACATCTTTATATGTTAACTTTAAAAATTCTGTTCCCTAGTCCTTAGTTCCCTAGTCTCCCCCTTCTCCACTTCAATGCTGTTTGAAAGTGTGAAAGTGTATACAGGTGTTGCTAAAGCTAGAAAATAATGAAGAGGTATTGGGGGAAACTGTCTTTGCAGTTCCTTTGTTGTTATTTCCAGCTCTTACTCTTCTTCCATATAGCTCACTGTATCTGCTAAAAATCTATTCCAATTGAGAGTCATCACAGCTCAGAACACAGTGAATGGTAAATGGGTTCATATTTTTATGTAGCAGTTGTTCCATGCAATAAGTCAGTAATATATGTGTGTGTGCTCCACATTTCATATACGCTTTTCAGAAATAATCTCTTTGGGTTCAGTTATAGGACTGATGTATTTTCCCAGCAATCAGACTGCAATGGTTATTATTGTCTGCAATGCAATTATTCCTTCAGCTACTGCATGAAGTTTTGTTACAGTACTGTAAGGAATATGGGTGTGTGCCACTGTTCCCTATTGTTGAAGTGTGACAATGACACTTAACCATTTCTCAGCATTGTGTGAAAGTAGACTTTGATTTCCATTTTGGCACATCAGAATCTGCACACACAATATTATGAAGTTGAAAAAGAGTCACATGGTAATTGTTGGAGACAATTTTCCTTCATTCCACTGGGAGTCAAGGAGGAAAGGAAGGATATTCAACCTAACTAGAGACTGACAAGGCAAAGTCCTCAAACTTTGCTATAGGAATTACTACCAAAAGCAAAGCTGACAACATCACAACACTATCTGGAAGAGTTTTTTTGGTCAGGATATAGTCAGTTTCATTCCATGGCTCCTGTTGCTTCCTTCCTTCTGCATAGGGCATGCATGATTTGCAGTGCAAACCTAAGCAGTTAAACTCTTGTCAGTCCATTGCAGTCAATGGACTTAGAAAGTCTCCCTTTTTAGGACCACACTGTCAGTCTTTGAAAGATAAGCAGGACTAAGAACAGGGTTTCCCCCTGTTCTGTTGGTTTATTGTTCCATGGGCTTTAATCAAGGACAGTTTAATGAGTTTAATCAAGGACAGCCACTGGTGATAAGTCATTTTTGATTGGATGGTATCCATTACCCCAAGCTCCCATTTTGTTCATATACTGCTACCCAGTGACAAGCAGAGAGCCTACCATGCAGTGAGCTGTTCAGATGCATCCAAGCAAATTCGTAAGAATGTTTACATTCATTAGCACGTTTACATTACTTTCTTGCAGCTGCTACCCCCCAGCCCCCATCTGCCATCAAAATGTTTAAAGATACATAGTAAAATGGGGATAGGGAAATATCATTGGAGAGTTTTGAGTTGCACTTTACTACTTAGGCTTTCTGTGTGCCTTTGGTGTCTGCCCATGAACCCAGCTAAAATTGTACTTAGTTCTTGTAATTGCTTCTCAAATAGATGCTGCTGCCCACACAGGCACAAAAAAGGAAGCCAATGTAATTCATTTAATAATGCATCTGACTGCACAGGCACAGAATGGAGGTTAATGTCAAGTGATTCTGAGCTTTACATCTCAGTGAATTCACAGAGTAATGCTAACCAGGGTTAACACTCTCCTAACCTGATTAATACATAAGAGAAACATGCATCTTTTCTGATAATTGAGGTGAATTAATTCTCAGGCAGGGAAAAGCAACTTTGAATGGTAACAACCTGACCCTGTAGTACAAGCAGCTTCTGCACAAGCCAAGCTGCTTAGCAAGGTGCTATGCTTGAGATGAACTTTGCCAGAAAATATTGAAGCAAACTGATCAGGAACTCATTTAATGTAACTGAGGTAGTTTGAAGAAGGTAAATTCACCTGCCAATTCTGTTCATGCCAAAATTGGCACCTTGCCTAGTAAAAAGGTATGGGCCAAAGAAGGTGCACATGGGGCCTATCTCAGAACAACAGATATGCTAACATTCCCTTTGTGTAAGATGAGACAGCAACACAGAAATGTGAGTGTGCATGCACCATAGAGTAGGTGGTTGTTTAGGAAATGCTTGACTATATGGGGAATAATAAGAGAGATAGAATGCATGGAGAGATGGAAAGCAAATGGGGGGGGGGCTAATTGTTTAGAATAAGTGGATATAGCTGAGTTACCAGTTGTTGTCATGGTGAAACTACCTTTAAATAGTGATGTGTTTCATATCACAAAGTTACCTGAACTGTATAGGTTAATCTGTAGAAACTTGGGTGGGGGTTAATCAATTCATGAGTAGGAATTCCTGGCCCTTTGTTGTTTCCCAGGTTTTTGTTTTTTTTTTTAAAGCAAGAGTGACCTGGAAACCCTAAGCATGGTATGGATGTTATCGGCTACAAGGGGAAGGGATGGATGTATTCTGGCTTAAGTGAATGCTGAAAAGACTAAAAGATTGGGACAGTAAAGTGTGTGAAATTATGTCAATACAAGCTCTTTGTATGCCCTTGTGTATAAATTAATATGCAACTCTTCAGCAATACTCTCTGATGATTGGTTGGAGTAATCAGCTTTTCCACTGTTAAGAAGGGGATGGTGGTGGCCCTTTTGACCACCTAAAAGGCTGTGCTAGGGTTAATGGGACCAGTGTGGAAAAAAGTCATGTGGGATTAAGGCTATAGTAAAGAGGAGAGTAAGGTGGAGAATTACTTGATATAGAGCGGAAAAGAATCAGCACTATGTATTGTACTAGGTATCATTAATTGCTCTCTGGGACCATGTTTTTTCCAAATACAAACTGAAAGACAAAACAAAGCACTTGTATTTAAAATGTGGGGATGTTTTGACACCCAGGAGTTATTAGCTGGAGACCATACAATTTTTGGTTGATTCGAAGAATACTCTTTTCCTCTTCTCCACACATTTTCCACCTTCAAATACATTCTTCTGTGCTTAGAAAAGAATCACTTCCACAGTGAAAGGAGACTGAGAATTTTATGCAGGCAGCTAAAATTTCCATACATTTGAGTTATAATCTACCTCTGTCTCTGTACTACAACACTGAACAACTCAGATAGACAATCCAAACAACCAGTCCCTTTCCCTATGGGCTACAATGAATAATATTTATTTACTTGACTAGTCAATGAGAAGATTACAACAATTCAGAGCAAGTAATTCATTTTGGCAAAACTGGTATTATAGAAAACCGCAGCTTACATCTGAATGACTAAAACTCCTGGACATTTTTTTCCCGTACATTCAGCATTTTTCTGTATATTTATGGTCTTTCAGCACACAGCCACACTGCTGAACTGTTGCTGTGTGCATAGTGATAAATGCGAAGCAAGGATCATATAATAGGCAAGTGACCGGACAGAAGCAAAACATAATTGGCCCCACCTGTGACATCTTCTGAGTCAACCACAATACGGGTATTGACTTCAGCCGGAGGTGGCTCCATCGTGAACTGTTGCAAATTGCCTAGCAGTGTTATGGCACTGCAACTACCTGGTGGCATGACTGGGCTCCGCTCATTATTATTTTGTGGGCATGCCTCCCATTCTACTGACAAGTGTGTCATATCATGTCACTAAATAGCAAGGCTGCATTTGAATTTGCAGTGCCCCTGACCTCATTGTTTCCTATTTTTAAAAAAATCCTTAGGAACTATAATCAATTTCTTTTATCTGGGGGTTATAGTGTAATTCTTTTCATAGGGATCATCATTATGTTCCAAAAATATAAAGTTGATTATGCAGAAAGGGAGCTGCAAGCTTCCTTTAATGACCACCAAGTTTGGAGCAAGTTTGCACATTACATATAAAGCAACTCTTCCCTACTATATTGATGTCTCATTAGTTTATGGACCTGTAGCCCTCCAGGGATTGTCACTCACAAATTCACATAATGTTTATGAGCACTAGGCTTTTCATTTGGATCTCTAATATAACCAACAGATGTGGAGGAATCTTATGTAGACAGAGAACTCCCTGGTGATTACAAAGCTGTGGATGCTAAAAAAGAGTAGGAGAAACAGCAACAACACTAAAAAAATATTAAAATGGAGCAGCTGGGAAGAATTGGTTTGATGGAGAGGTAACTGAAATAGTGTGTACATACCATTGTACATTTTAGCATTAATTTGACTGCAAAACTCTGTTTCCAATTCAATATTTTGTTGAGAAAACTGCAGTTCTGTTTTGTTTTAAAATCCCATACCACACATCTATTCTCAACCACCACCATTTAAGATTATTCTGTAGAGGAATACGGCCTCTTACCTCCATAGTTATAGAGTATATGCTGCTATGAAAAGATGTACTTAGTTATAACATTGGTTTGATATCAGATGTAATTATAGGCTACAACAAGCTATTACAGCCCCATCACTAAAGGGTCCCATTCAAGCAAACCAAAAGGCATAACAAAAGCATAGAAATCAGAGCTGAATTATTTGAGTGAGTAAACATGGCAAATTCAACAAAAATCATTTGCAATAATACTTTGTTGCTAATTGTCCATTAATCTGATAGCCAACATTGCTACATCCATGAGGAAATGTTTCTTTCTGCTGTTTTGTGGGAAAAGAAATATTAAACCAATGTCAAGAAACTGCTTTCTTACAATTTTGCTTATGTATAGAAATATTTCTTAATTGGATTTTTAATATATTTGAGATCTCAGTCAATAGTGAATCAATGTTATCATAAGCAGACTTACACGATTCTAAACCAATGGGCTTGGAACAGATGCTCAAGGGCACTGCATAAATTTTATAATATTTTATAAACTATCCATGAATGGCTTACAAAATGACTTACAAAATAGAAAGTTCACTAGTCAGCTCTGGTAATTGTGTGTTTGTGGATTCTAATCCCTAGTTGATATAATCAAATTAGCTGTGTCTTATTTGTTCTTCATAGTTGTATAAGTACTGGCTTTGATGCTTACAATTTGAAATTCCAATCTACAATAAATTCAGCTGAGGAGGCAGGAGGCACAAGAGCAATTAAATGTAGCATTCGGCAGACACGTTTGGAGCAGTGTCTCATCAGAAGGCCAACAGAAAAGATTTCTTAGAAATCACGGATTTCCTGAGATTTTTTAAAAAACTGTAAATTATTGGGGAAACATACAGGGATTGATAGACAATAACAGTGGTGTGTTATCTTCTGCTGGAATTGCAATTTGATAACAATTTGTTAACTGCATTTATTAGTAATAGGGTTCACCAACTTTTCCACTGGTGACAAGGGAGGAGTTTCCCTTTGACCATCAAGAAGGCTATGCTAGAGATCATGGGACTTGCTTGCACAAAAGCCATGTGGGATTGGGGTCTGCAGTAAGGAGGGAAACTAAACAAGCGTGAGTGAAAAAAAGGCTAATCCATAGACTAAAATGAGTTGCTTGTCTAGCTTAATTCCATGATTCAGTGCTCAAAGTGCAGAAGGTTCATTCAAAATTAAGCGTTATTAGTATGGAACTGAGGAAGGGGACATAGCTCAGTAGTAGAGCATTTGCTGTGCATGCAGAAAGTCACAGGTTCACTCCCAAGCCACTTAAAAGGATACAATCGTAGCTGATGTGAAAGACCTAAACATAAGCATCTGGAGAGCTGCTGCCACTCAGAATATGTAATTCTGACCAATTGACCAATAGTCTAACCGTGTGTAAAGAAGCTTTGTATATTCAACCAAGGGGGAAAATAGCTTACATATTGTGGTGTTACCTCTTTATATTATATCTCATTTTAACTATAAATTAAATGCCTAATTCCTTAATACATGACCTGGATAGCCCAGGCTAGCTCAATGTCAGAAGCTAAGCAGGGTCTGCCCTAGCCAGTATTTGGAAGGGAGGCCACCAAGGAATACCAGGGTTGTGCCACAGAGGCAGGCAATGGCAAACCACCACCTATAAGAGTCTCTTGCCTTGAAAACCCCATGGGGTAGCCATAAGTCAGTTGTGTCTTGATTGCAAAAAAGTAAATCAATCAAATTCATGTTCTATACATTACACTTTCTGACATAAAGAAGAGGGGTAAAGCATTTACTCTCCTTCTCCATACTGTTTCTCACTTTCATGCCACTAAGAAGACCAGTCTGGGGAAGCAGGCTCTTACACCAATATCACTTACTTGATCTTGAAGACAGGTGTTGACTGGATGCACATTCAAATATAAATCCAGGATGTGATGACCTCTCCAGGCTTGACTCCATACAACCAGCTTTGGGGACATCTACCACTGCTGTGCTGACAGCCTTCTGCTAATGATGGAAGCGCACAAGCACTTGGGCTTAAAGGATATACATCTAACTGCAGGTCTCTAATGCCAATATTCATAGGCAGTATGAGGTTCAATGTACAGCCCATCCACATCAGTTTTGGAAGGCCTGTTATTTTTATTTGGGCATGTGTCAGGGTCCCCCGCAGAAGGCAGCTTCTTGGCCTGCCCTTTTCTTTCATTTCTGTGTCAGCATGTCGCATAAAGGGAATGCTAATTAATGATAGGAGGATGTTGAAAAAAGCTCATTCAAGTTATTTTAGGTAATGCCTTCATTTTACATTATAAGCTTCTACAAGCTCCCCAACAAACATGAACTGGATGATGTCCAGAGAAGCACATGTATTTTATAGTATTCACAGCAGCAGAAATCCTAACGTTAACACTGAATTCATGTTAAAGTACCATATGCAATTTTTATTGATAGAACAGAGGGGATTTTGATTTGATGCTAATAATAGCTTGAACTGCTTTGATTAAAAATTTGTTACATACCTAAACATGTGGGTGGATTTTCTATAATGCAGTTCATTATGATATTAAAAGATGTTAAGAAGTATTTTAAACAGATTATTTCTAGTAAAATTTGGTGGCTCTAACAGCCTTTAGTTTTTACCAAATGTAGCGGTTATTTTCTGGGATTTATTACACATTATTTTATTGTAATCCCGTTGAGATTAACAGAAGTCATATAATTCCTTCCTAAATTAAGGGAATGTTTACTTGGCAGCCATACAGATCAAATGCTGCATAAACAACCTCCAACATAACTAACAGTGCAAGGCTGTGAAGTTATTCCAGTCTCTATCCATCGAAATCAATGGTCCGAGGCCAGAGTAAATCTGCATAGGAATGCTGTGAAAGGTTTGTTTGCTGTAGAACTAACTATTTTCTGAAAAGCAATTGAGTACATGAAATGAAGAAGTCAGTATAAATTATTTCACCTTTAATAAGCAAGTGATGCTTGAATACAACAAAACATCTGCAAAAGCAAGTTGTAAAACTATTATAATTGGAACTCACTCTCTCTCTCTCTCTCTCTCTCTCTCTCTCTCTCTCTCTCTCTCTCTCTCTCTCTCTCTCTCTCTCTCTGTGTGTGTGTGTGTGTGTGTGTGTGTGTGTGTGTGAAGTGCCATCAGGTCACAGCCACCTTATGGCAATTGCTTATGGGGTTTCAAGGCAAGAGACTAACAGGTGGTTTGCAATTGTCTTCCTCAGCATAGCAACCCTGGTATTCCTTGTTGGTCTCCCATCCAAATACTAACCAGGGCTGAACCCTGTTTATCTTCCGAGATCATATGAGATAGGGCTATACCATGCTGCCTTCCCTCCCAACTGGAACTATAGAGAATGTTTATATGTCTACCTCTAACAGGAAGAGCAAGTGTATATTTGTTAGGAGCCATGAACAACTGTGTTTACAACTCAATCAATGAAGCCAGGACCCTCAGTTTGCAAGACCTGAGCAAGGCTGTTAACGATAGGATGTTTTGTAGGTCATTAATTCATAGGGTTATATAAGCAGGAATTTACTTGATGGCACACACACACACACCTGGAGGACCACCCACTCTCATACCTTCCTGCTTTGATAACCATGCTGTGTGTGCATCCGCATATGGCGGGTGAGTTGAATAGCATTCAGAGACAGAATATTCAGTGGTGGCACACTGATTTTGGAATGTTCCCCCTCTAAAAGCTTGCCTGATGCCTAGCTTATTGTCCTTTCAGCACTAGGTGAAAATGATGTTATTTACCTGGTCCTTAGGCTGAGGTTTCCTGGCTATCTTATCTAGTCTTGCTATCGGCCTCAATAAATATACTGATTTTATGGACTTTCCATTGATACTTCTGTTTATTTATTTTACCCCATCTATTTTTTTATCTGTAGTTATTTTATTAGACTGGGCTTCTTTGATATGAACACATGAAGCTGCCTTAAACTGAGTCAGACCACTGGTTTGTCAAGTACAGTATTGTCTCCTCTGACAGATAACAATTCTCCAGAGACCTCTCTTCAGATTGATATCTTTACTTTCACTTGAAGACACTGGGTATAGAACCTAGGATCTTCTGCATTCAAAGCAGACTTTCTACCACTGAGTTATGTTCCCTCCCCAGAAACTTGCAAAATTCAAAATTCCAAGAGATTTTATATTTCCTCCAGTACTACAGACCTCCATTCTTTGTCTGAAGGTTTTCAGACCAGAGTTCATACAGTTCATGGTAGCTTTCTTGGACTAAGTCCCACTTCAGACTCTGAGTGTGCAATTCTAAGTGGGATTACATCATTCTAAATCCATTGATGTAAAAATAGACTAAATAAATATCGTTGATCATTATCATTCAATAGAATTTCCTACACTCCTATTTCCCACCTATTGTAAGCATAGCTTTTCAAGATTTTTAGCACAAACCAAACATTATCCAGGAAGTTAAGTAATCATTAATTCTGGTCCAACAGGCTGCTGCATAGCTTGCATAGAAAGAGATTCACCTTTGGTTGCTATACTACATCATTCTCCTGGCATATCTTTATTGCAAGTGATCAGGAACACATGTGCTCTGGGCGCATGAATATAATTCTCATTGTGAAATGGGTCTGCATTCATCAGCACTGGCCTAAGAATCCCAAAGTAGAGAAACTTCTCCCCCATAGCTTTTTAACCTACTGTTACCTGTTGAGCTGATTTTAATAATATTTTACTGCATAAACAGTGCAAGTGATAAAGAAATGTAAAGGGGCCAGACAGAATAAAAATCAGAAAAAGGTTTCATAAAGAGAAATAATATAAAACTTCAGAATGGAGGATTTAATCATTGTGGATGAGAATGATTCCAAGTACCAAACTGATGAAGAAAATTACCAACTCAAGCTGGAGTGAAAGAAGGTGGGAGGAGAGGGGGCATTCTTAAACTCAGGAATTAATTACAATAGGTCAAACAAGTGTCTTTTTACATTAGCTGACCCCAAATGTGGACATCTGTAGCAGGATCAAGGAGAAGGAACGTGCCCTAGCTATCCATCATACATACTCAGCCACTCCTCATCACTGCACATTGGTTTCTTTTTCTTTTTATCTTTGATTACAGTATGAGGTTATTAACATCACCCCCTCAACATTCTGCTGAGCGATGACCCTAGGGCACTGAACCTCTGTGTCTTCTTTCATACTCACTATGATGTCTTCTCCTTATAGGCTTCTTCCTCCTATGAAAAAGACCCTGTTCCATTAAGCCTCCCTCCCCTTCCCCTAAGCCTCCTTTGAGTTCACTCTTCTCTCTTTCTGAGTCTCCTTTCCTTTCTTATTCTAACGTAATCTTGTGGCCACTTCTCAGTAATCATTTCACTATTCCTCTTCTTTTACATTTCCCCTCTTTTCCCCTTCACTTATTTCTTCCAGGACCTCTTTGCATTTCCTTTCTCATTATTCTTCTTCATCTCTCCTTGCCTGGAGGTATGTGATCTGACGTTTTTGGAGGTGGGCTCCACCAGCTTTCTGCCACAATAGAGAAGACATGGCCTGTCCCCACATATTATCACCTCAGTTCTTGATGACAGCCACCATGTAGGCTCCCTGTTAGCAGTTTTGGTAAAGATAATGGATATTATATTCTTGGTTGGTTCAACTCAGTCAAAGTGGTAAACAAGCAGATATGTTAATAGAGGCAGGAATAGTCAGGAGGTTCCTAAGTGTGGCCTAATAACCTCTTGAATGCTGATTTTGGGGGTGGGGGTTGCCAATGCTGGCTTGGGAAATTCCTCAGCAACAAAATGGGCATTGGGGATGACAGATAATCTTTTGACTTTTGATTATATCAGCATGTGTAATTCCATAATGGAAGTGCAAACAAACGATGAGTGAACATATATACAAATACACAAATGTGTACACTTTTTATGTGCATGTTTAACGTAATATCTGAATAGGGCTATTGTCTCATATGTATATTATGATATATTACCATAGTAACATGTTCCTGCATATCATGCCCCTGGTAATTTGTTTTTCACTGGCAGTATGCAAATGCCTGTTGCTTACAGCAATACATAAGGGATCAAGGAGAATTTCACAGAGGAAAAAAGAACTGGCAGTTATGCTATACTAAGGACATATTCAAAACTTTCCTGATTGAATGGCTGTATGGAAATTTCAAAAGTAAATTGTAAGAAAACATCTAATGAATAGCAAGAATTTGATCTTACCTCATAATGAAACTTAATTAACTAAATAGTTTCTGCATGACAGTAGATAGCTAGCTGAATCGCAAAAAGATTTTATAAGGACTATTTTATAAGGAAGACCATAAGAACATAGCTTTCGAAACCTGTATCATTTTTCTAATTTGAAGATACTATATGATTTTATGCAGTAATTTAAATCTAATCTAAAGCATGAATTAAGTTGCTATAACAGAATTTATTTTAAGTCCAATAATTTTAAAAAATCAAGTTACAAAATTAACTATACAACTATACAAAACACATCAATTAAAATAATCTACATCAAAGTATGGATTATAGGAAAGGGGTTAAAAATCCCCTTATTATAGTGTGTACTGCTTCAAAGGACTCAGTTTGTTTGCCAGATTTTACTCACTGGAAGTAACCATTTACCCACATTGCTTTAAATCCTGTATTTTTTTATCAGCATCATAAACAAATGTTTCTTAATCCCACATTTTAACATTTATCTTTATTTTTCCTTGCTTTACCCTCATCATTCTTGCCACCATCAGAAATTACACATTTGCTGTTCTGTGGGCTTTTTATTTTTGATAAAATAAACTTGTTGGTTAAATGAAAACTCATTATAACTTTGAAACAGCTTTGAGATTTAAACATCACATTTCCTATCACATTTTTTACAATCATTGAGGAAAAGATTGGTGTTCTTGGATTCTATTATTTTTCACATAATCAAAAAGTTATCAATATATCTCCAAAAAAGTAATTAACCAATTGACCTAAGGTGACTTTTTCACATGCTGAAATCACTAAAGTAGCAATCCTAAACAGGTCTATTCTGAGTAAGTCCCATTTGATTAAACGGGGCTTACTCCTAGGAAACTGATTTTAGGCTTGCATCCTAATTAAGCAAGCTACAACAAAAAAGTTGACAAAATAGTTTCAGAAGAAGTTGATATGCAAAGTCTTTTTTCATATACATCCCACATTTTTTGGACTCATTTGTTTGGTTGTGCTTTATCCTACCTTGTGCCCATTCTTTAAAAGGGACAGATTACTTGAAGTGCTAGCATCCTAGTCAAATTAACATAATTTCTTTCCCCTAGTGACACATTGCTGTGAAGATAATTTGGGCAAACCAATCCTGGGGGTGGGGGCACTTAGAAGTCACCTGGGGATGGGGCAGCTGTGCGACCTCCCAAGCATCTTGCAGCAGTGTACAGGGGAAATAAAACTGATTTTTCCTCTAGCCCTGTGAAATTCACCCATAGAGTTTCATGGGGTTATGACAGGGATTTTGCATGTGTAATTTTACACCTGCAAAATTACACATTCCTGGGGTGAAAGGGCTGCGGAAGCTGCCTAAAGGAATGTCCCGGGAACACTCTTGCCCCAGAAATACATTGCCAAAGAGGCAGCAGTGGTCCATGAAGCTCACACTGCTGTACCACTGTCCATAAATTGCCCTGTGCTAGTGTCCATGCCACACTGGATGGTCCAGAGTGGCATGGATGCCGGCACTGGAGTCATGCCGGCTGCTATGTGGCTCAGTCCCCCCCACTCAGGATTGCCCGGTTTGTAACACTGGGCACTGTTAAATTCCTTTGAAATGTCCAAAGTGTTTTTTAATTTCATTTCTACTGTGTAATTAATCCTAAAAGCAATAACAAAAATATTTGACTTAAATTATTGCAATCGAAGCCATACTTCATATAAATGAAGTAAATACAAGATTATTTTACTTTGGACTACTTAGACATTTTGTATTTCCTTTCAGTGTCTGCTTCTACCTGATGCAGTTAGCTTTTTTTTTGTTTCTAAACATCAGATATTATTGACTAAAATTTGGAAAAATAGCTGAATTCAGATTTTTACAAGGACTTAAGAGGGTGTCTGGATTGCTTGAGCATAGGTGAGTCCTAAAAGAGCCAAACAAGTAGATGTTTGACATTCCTACTTCAGTTTTAAATACCTCTTCTGTGTACTTCTGAGGGACAAAAAAGTCTATGGAGGAAAAGGTGGCATTAAAAAGAACAGTTTTTTCATTGGATGCTGATGCTATGCAGGTTGCCTTTTATAGCATGTATGGCACTCCCTGATTCTGTGTTTGTAAAATGGCTGCCTCATTTCCTGTGGAGATATATGAGAATAGTAATGAATAGTAAGTAACAGCTGCAACATAGTGATCTGATGTCTGTTCATCAGGGGTGTTTGAGTAGCAAGAGCAGTGAGAAGCTGCTTTCATTTTGCATGTTCCAGCTCTCTTCTGAACCCCCATTAATAAACCCCTGATGTCCTATTTCACCTTCTCTAAAAGATAATGCTAGATAGTTATTTTTACTTAGTAAGTACCGCTATCAGCAAGTAACTGCAATATAGAAATCCTAAATAAAATATTTTAAAAGATATTGTGCAACTTTTGATACTGCTTTAATTGTTTTTATGGAACAGAGGGAATCTTTTAAAAGGTTTTCTGCCAGTTGTTTTAACTCTGTTCATTGTTATTTGTTAGTTTTAAATTATGTTATCTTTTGCTAAATTTATTATTGCTACCTGTCACAAGTCACAGGTATCTGGGAGAAAAGTAGGCTTATAAATGTCTTAACTGAATGAATAAAACTATTGTTATTAAAAATATATACAGAACAAACTATATACAGAACAAAATATATACAGAACAAAATATATACAGAACAGCTATCCTTCCCACTGATTATATGTCATTCTCAACTCACTACCGGGCGGGGGGGGGGGGGGGCTTGGAAGGCATGCAGACAACAACATGGATCCAGTAATGCAGAAGCAGAAATATAAATGGATGTAGCACAGTTCATCTTGCGTACACCTAGTGCTTTCATCTTGTATATTACAGTGTCCAGAAAAGGGTTGGGAAAGAAGTTGTGCACACAGAAATGTACATGGGGATACAACAAGTCTGACTTAGCATAAGTGGCCAGTGTGATATTTTTCTTGTGTTTTTGCTTCTGCAAGAGCTCTAACACAAGTGGAAGTTTTACAGTACTGCATACAAACCCAGAAATACAGTTCAAAGAATGCAGGTTGTGGTACTTGTCTCCTATTCAGATAGGTTAAAAAAATACATGTTCCAGAACTCATCATATTTATCCAGGGCTTCCTGCCTCCATTTTTCATCTATTGCTAGATCAAACATGCCTTCTGTTTAACATTCATTTATTGTCACCTTAACATTCCAATGCTGTAAGAATATATACCAAGCCATAAAAGCAGCTCTAGAGAGCAATTCTTGATATCTTATTTTGAGAGGGCTCCTAGATTCAGAAATATAACTTAAAATTAGATATCTGAAAGACAGTCTTGTGTAGGTTGACAGAACCAGGTTAATCTAAATTTCTACTTCATACTAGAATGTTGTAATTTGTGGGCAAAGCCAAAACAAATCTATAAAGTTAGCTTGTTATATTGTATCTCCAAATCAGTTGTTGTCACAAATTCCATATATGAAGAATTTAACTGGATGTCGATAAAATTTAAATACTATTTTTGTCGTATAAGTAGTCTGTGCAGCTGTTTACAAATTATACACTTCATGTGGTTTACAGGTTTGCTGGCTTGGTTTGGCTACAAGTCAGTTAAGATCAGGGCCTGATGTCTCAACACAGCTCAAACAAATAAATCTGTAGCCAAGCAGGGAATATAATACCGTACCCCATCTCCTCCCACTTCAATTTCTAATTCATCTTACATTTGGTCAGTTTAATATCTTGCAGGCTTAATGCCCATCTCCAAACCCATCTCCAGCTCACAAACAGACACCCCAGCATTGGGCAGCACCAGCTGATCTACTGTCAAAACAGTGTGTGTGTGTGTGTGTGTGTGTGTGTGTGTGTGTGTGTGTGTGTGTGTGTGTGTGTGTGTGTGTGTTAAGTGCCATCAAGTCGCTTCCAACTTATGGTGACCCTATGAATGAAAGTCCTCCAAAATGTCCTATCTTTGACAGCCTTGTTCAGATCTTGCAAATTGAAGGCTGTGACTTCTTTTATTGAGTCAATCCATCTCTTGTTGGGTCTTCCTCTTTTCCTGCTGCCCTCAACTTTTCCTAGCATGACTGTCTTTTCCAGTGACTCTTGTTGCCTCATGACGTGACCAAAATGTGATAGCCTCAGTTCATTTTAGCTTCTAGGGTCAGTTCAGGCTTGATTTGATCTATGACCCACTGTTTATTTTTTATTTTTTGGCAGTCCACGGAATCTGTAACACTCTTCTCCAACACCCCATTTCAAAGGAATCTATTTTCTTCCTATCAGCTTTCTTCACTGTCCAGCTTTCACACCGATACATAGTAATAGGGAATACGATGGCATGAATTAATCTAGTCTGGTGGCCAGTAGTCAGTAGCAAACTGTCATATGCTACAACAAATCACAGCCAGGTTGATATTTCAAATACAATCTTTTTTCAGACATTCAGCAGCAACATCCTCCAACATTTGTGACAAATCATGAAGAATTAGTCCTCAAAGGAAAATCATTATGAAATTCATCATCAGAAAGTATATTTTTAAAGGGGGGGAGGTTTTTGTATGCTGAGGTCTGACCTAGGTTCTTTGTGATTGGCCCTCTTTCAAAGTGGCAGGCCCATAAGGGCATCATTGTATATCCACATCTTCGTAGAGATCATGTTCACATGATGACATTTAGGCCAGGGTAAGTAGGCAGTGAGTGGTCAATTACCATGGTCAATTACCTAAGCCTGTTTAGAGACTCGTTGCAAATCTGTGCCTAGCAACTGCCATGATTTTGGACAGTGTAGGCATGGTCCAGCCTGAGTGTGTAGCCTTGCTGGTTGATACATCTAGTTTTAGTTGTTACGGGAGGTTGAATGCAATTTTGAGCATTAGGCATGATTGCAGAGCATGATGATAGCTCCGTTTGACTAGGGTGTGACAGTGGTGACTTTGCTGTGAAAGTTTTTTGTAGCAGTCTAGATTCAAATGTGCACCTAGAATCAGCCATGATTTTAGGTATCATACCTATGGCCTTGGACTACATAAGATGGCCTTGTGCTCAAGGATGCAGTGATTAGGCCAGTTCTGGGGGGGGGATCCTCCCTGAGCCCTACTATGTTGGATATTTTTTGGCCAGTCTCTGCTCTTCCATTCTTGGGTAAGGTGCTAGAGTGGGTGGCTGCTTCTCTGCTCCTGGAGTTCTTGGAAGAGACCGATTTTCTGGATCCATTTCAATCTGGCTTCAGGCCTGTTTTGGAACAGAGATTGCTTTGGTCACCTTAGTTCATTACCTCTATCAATAACTAGACAGAAGGAATCTGACCCTGCTAGTCCTGCTGGATCAATCAGTCCTGCTGGACCCATAGTGGCCTACTGAGCTGCAAGTTTGCACTGGGGCTAAGGGGAACCAGGTTATCATGACTCAAGTTCTATCTGGGGATAGGTCTCAGAAGGTAGTTTGGGGGATTTCTGCTCTGCCCCATGGCTGTTGGTCTGTGGGGTCCCACAGGGTTCCACAGTCACTGGTAGAGGTCATCAAGAAGTATGGGCTGCAGTGTCACCAATATGTGGATGATAAACAGCTCTACCTTTCTTTTCCACCTAATTCCAAGTGTGCTATTGATGTGCTTGGAGTCAGTAATGGGCTGGATGATGGTAAACAAACAATCCTGAAAAGACAGAGGTTCTCTGGGTTGGTAGAAAGGCAGACCAGGGACTTGGATCTCTCCTGTCTTTGATAGGATTAAGCTCCCCATGAAAAGCCAGGTTTGCAGCTTGGGAGTGCTGCTTGACACAAAGATCACCTTAGAAAACCAGATGGCTGTGGCGGCTTGGAGTGCTTTTGCCCAGTTTTGGCTGGCGTCTCAGCGGTGCCATTCCTGGTTCTGTCAGATTTAGCTACAGTGATCCATTGCTTAGTTACATCTACACTGGACAATCAAAGAAGCTAATCTAATGGACACACAAGAGAGGGCCTTTTCAGTGGTAGGCTCATGATTATGGAACAACCTACCTAGGGAGGTGTGCCTAGCTTCCTCATTCCCAGTGTTTAGGACGCAGTTGAAGACAGTTTTAGTAATGATGACTCTTGATTAATTTAGTTTTTTCTAAAAAAAATTATTGGCAGTTTTAATTGAGATTTTAAATTGTGATCTTTTATGCATTTTTATTATTATTGTTTTAGTTACATTGCAAGCCACTTTGATTGATGCAAGGTACAGAGGTGGCTAATAAATGAAATGGTGAATATCAAAAGAAGAATATTACAGAAATGGTGAATATCAGAAGTGGGAATCCAGTTTAGGTTACCAAAAAGTTGAAAGTCAGGAAGTATGGGTATTCCAGGTAGGAGATTAGAATGGTGGGCAGGGATAGAGAGACAGCTGAAATACATCAGTTTGTCAGTTGACTGCTAGTTATTCTGAACCATCTTAATCAAATTGTCATTGGAATAAAATATTCTTAGCTTTGTCATATGATCTCTCAAAAACCTGTCTGCCACCATGTCAAAGAAGCTCTTCCAAAGATAGATTTAGATGTACTTGTGTGACAAATGTGGCAGATGACCAACCAAGAGAGGGGTGTTAAAGTTGTTCTTTATTACTACATCTGTAGTCACAAAAAGTAGTAACAAGTCAGGGATTTGTATTTCCATATTTTGTCTTTTGCCAATATTCCCTAGAATGTTTTAGGAATGCATGAGATTTTTATATCTGTGTTATGTATGAGTACTCCATGCATTATTTTAGAACAGACAGATTGTCAAATAATATCACAAAGGCAAGAACAGGTGAACCACTATGGAGAAGTTAATGGTTTTACTATACCTGAGCACCGCTTCAATTGGCTATCCTGGAACACACTATGTGCCAAACTCCAGCATTCTTTGAGAGTTTCTACCAAATCTCCCCTAATGCAAAATGTAAAGTCTTCCTAGTAATGCTTACCAACTCTCTGCATCCTATGTTCTATGTAGACTGGCGGGGTGGGGGGAGGAGAGAGAGAGTCTGAATTCCTTGATCTGTCATTCTTCAGTTTTGATCTATGGATTTGATTTAGGTTTCTATGTAGTGTTCACTTTGTAG
The DNA here is from genome assembly GCF_029931775.1 of Euleptes europaea. NCBI lineage: Eukaryota > Metazoa > Chordata > Lepidosauria > Squamata > Sphaerodactylidae > Euleptes > Euleptes europaea. The sequence continues at coordinate 57,145,374 of NC_079320.1, forward strand.
CAACTTTTTCATATTACCTGTGCACATCAGCACACACATGAATAATCATATCACTGTGATTTAATCACTGCTCATGCACGTATGTTCTTGAGCAAAAAATACAAGGAATTTTAAAGGAAGCAAACATTTGTCTTGATAAAACTAATATTTCATAGGGAAGAGAGGAGCGACAATATTTTGACTAACATAGCAGATCCATTTAATATAAGATAATATTATGTCAAATAGTATAAGATGGAATGATTATCCTTTTGTGCTAGTATGTCCAATAATAAATATTTCTGTACAATTGTATTTGTGTGTGTGTGGCACTATGATTGTTAAACTTGTCTCATCCCTTCTCATTACTAGTATATTTTATAGGTAAACTCACAACAAAGCTATTGTGCTTCCTGATCAAAATGGAAATTGATGCTAGGGTATAATAAGCAATTTAATTTTTAATGAGTTTATTTGGGCCAAAGTCATAAAGAAGGGTATAAGGTGCAAAAAACAGCCTAAACATTAATAACAAAATCCTCTCTTACAATGCTAATGACAGTGACCAAAGAACAACCAAAGTAGAATTATAGTCCATAGAAAAAATGTAAAGCATGTTCCAACATAATATTTTTATTTGCTTTGTAACTATGACTATGAGTAAGCAAGACATAGCATATTAAATAACAGGAATATATACAAATGTGTGATCTTTTTTTCTTAAAAACCCAATTAAGCAATTTGTTCAATTTCAACTGTCCAAAACATATGTTCAAACACTGATACATACACAGGCATATATCCAATGAGTCCTTTGTTCCTAGTGGCCATCAGCAAACTCCTTAATATTAGGTCTGTTATCTATTTTAAATGTGCCATTCTTAAATGGCCTCTGGGAGAAAACTAGGATCTGGGATTTTATCTTCAGTGTAAGATAAGTGATAATAAACAACTCTCATTTGCTTGCTGGTAGAAGTCATTGTAAAGAAGAAGCCATTGGGAAGAAGAGGCTGCCTAAAATCTTAAATGTCCCAAAGTTCTGAATGTCTTCCCAAGATTTGTAGATCATTTATTAGAGGGGCATATGGCCTATGTCAGCAATCACTGACATAACAATTCTGGTGCAGGAGAGGTATCATTTTTGTTAAATGTAGTTTTACTAATGTAATTTGAAAAGAGCCCAATCAGGGTTCAAAGAGGACTTCTCAAGCCGGAGGATTGTCAAACTTCAGCTGTAATCAAAGGTACAGTTATACGGCTGTTTACAGCTAGCTGTTCTGGACTGTTTGGGACCCACTTCCCAGCACTGCTCTTTTCATAGGAGGCCACACCACAAACCAGGCTAGAGCACCAACAATTCTGTTCCCACCAAGCACATTGTGAGGCAGATGTTATCATCTAGGCATCAGTGCTATCTTAAGCACAGTTATACCTTTCCATGCCCATTAACTTTAGTGAACACAGAAAGGTATAACTCTGCTTAAGATGACACTTATACAGTCCAATCCTAAAGAAAGTTACTCCTGTCTAAGCCCATTTATTTCAATTTCAGACTTCATAGGATTGCAATGATAGTTACTTTATAGTTGATGAGGACATAATTGTCTTTTTCAGTAACAAACTCATGGCTTGGCTTGAACTACATGCAGGCAGCAGGAAGAGGACTAGGATTGCCAGGTCCCTCTTTGCAACCAGCGGGAGTTTTTTTGGGGTGGGTCCTGAGGAGGGCAGGGTTTGGGGAGGGGAGGGATTTCAATGCCATAGAGTCCACTTGCCAAAGCGGCCATTTTCTGCAGGTGAACTGATCTCTATCGGCTGGAGATCAGTTGTAACAGCAGGAGATCTCCAGTTATTACCTGGAGGTTGTCAACCCTAGTGTGATGACATCACTTCCAGAAGTGATGCCATCACACAAGTGATGACAGGGAAGACACTCTGGTATTTGGGCAAAACTCTATGGTAAAACAGCTTCTACCAAATCGTTTTTGCCCAAATACCAGAGTGTCATTCTCATTGTCATCACGCAGGTGATGTTGAGGCCTAGGACTCAATTTAAGACTGCCCCCCCCATGGGTGAGTGAGTGAATCCAATGTGGTCTGATTCAGCAAGCCAGCTTTTATGTCCTTACATCCTTTCATCATAGTCATAAGTATGCCTTATAAATAATCTTATTCTTTTTTTTTAATTGGTGGTCATGATGAACAAAATGGAAAATTGAGATGCATACAGCCACTGCTGCACAGGTAGGAGGATCAGACTCCTTTGCATTGTGTTGAGGCCATTTCCAAAAAGCACCCAAGTTTTGGGAGCAGCTTATTGATAGTACAGGTAATTGCATTCTAAAGGAAGCTTCACAAAGAGACACATGAATGAAGTTCCTTGCATGGCCTTTTGGATCACCTTTGGGTCACTATCTGAAGTGAATGAACATTCACATACCAAAATATTAGTTTTAATGTGCTATCAGGCATTGTAGATGATACATTCAAAAAATCTAAGGGCTATCCATTAGGCTTTTATAATGTGTTATCTTTTTCTCAGTGCATGGGCCTTGTTGCATGAAAGCAGGGTATTTGCTTAGCAGTTTAGGTTTTTATGCCTCTTTCTTCACATCTGAAGTATCTATTCTCTCTTATCACAATGGTTGCTGTAGAAACAAATTTGGATGTCTCAGATGAAGGATTATGACTTCAGGTAAAATGGATAGAGAGCAGCACAAGTCAAGACAATATTGTTGGAGAGAATTTAAGCTGCTAACAGAAATAAATAAAATATCTGACAGGGGATTGGGAGATAAGACCTGAAACCCTACCCTACCTATTTCTGCTACCAGATAAAGAATTCATATATGTACTATAAAAGTTCTGAACTAGATTAGGCAGTACAATAAGCTGCTTCAGGCTTTCCCTGTGATCTAAGGAACAACTGTAGTCTAATAAGGAATAGAATATAGCTGGGATATTCCTGTGAATCATTTCAAATCCTTTGAAAGTTTATCATCTTACTACTGACAGCTGTAACTCTGCAACAATCATGTATATTTTAAAGCTCTAAAACTGTCCTTCTCAAGGTCTCAAGACAAGTAACAGGTTAAAACACAGCACACATAGAAAACCCATTAAACTATCTCCTGTATCATTTTATTGATTGACAGACATGGGGGTTGACCCCATGCATATTTAGTCAGTAGCAAGTCCCAGTGTGTTCAAAGGGTCCTAATCCCTTTAGAATGGTCTGCCCTTAGAAGCTGATCCATCCCTGTCTTCTCATTGGAAGATTTTGATGTTGGCCTGGTTGGAAGTTCTATTGAACCTTTAGGTAATCTCTGAAATTGAAAGGTGGCCCAGGCATTGTGGATAATCAGTCCTAGGAATCCTGTCCCACAGAGTGGAACTGGGTTTGCTCCTTAACTTTCAGAGAAAATGAGGCAATGGGATGACAGATACAGTGGCTTGAGTGGTGATGGCAAAAAAACCAAAAAAACAATTTGGAATTAATCCATTCAGATTAGATCCCATTTTAAAGCCTTCTTGATTGCAATTAAAATTTACTTTGTTTGTTGTTTGTTTGTTTAAAACATTTTTATGCCTCCTTTCTACCCAATCATGGTCTACCAGGCAGTAAACATAATATTAAAAGTACAGTTAAAAAATTTAAATTAAATTAAAACACATAAACAATTATAGGAGGACCAATAACTGTTGTTGAGAGTATGCCAGATGAAACAAAAAAGTTTTCACCTGTTGGTGAAAGACACTAATAGAGGGAGAATTTGACCCCTTACCCAAACATTCGCTAAACATGGGGTTCTTCTAAGGAGAATCACCTGCAGCTATGCTGAACATTTAGTGCTTCTATCTTGAAAAACAGACTTTAAAAATCCCCATAGGGTATAATGGAGCTGAAAATTTTTGAATATCCAAGAAAAAGCTGAAAATTCCCATTTACCAATATGGGTATTCGGCTTTTTTCAGCTTTCCCAAAAAATTTCCAATAAACCTGAATTTGAAAAATACCGGAGGGAAATGGTGCACATCCCTGGTAGTAATCATTCCTGGAGGTCAGAACATAAGAAGAGCCTGCTGGATGAGACCAGTGGTTCATCTAATCCAGCATCTTGTTTTACACAGTGACCATCTTGTTTTATGCAGTGACCACAGTGACTGCAGGGCAAACAGAGCATAGAGGGTGAGGGTCTCCTGCTGTTGCCTGCCAGCACTGGTATTCAGAGGTCTACTTCCTTTGGATATAGATACTCCACAAGGAGACATCATCTGAATATCTGGACAGAAATCAGTATGCTGATTATACTTTTTTATTAGATCATGTGGGAAAATTGAAATATTGAAGCAGTGTCTGAAATGTATGTTTGATTGTTGTTGTTGTTGTTTTTGATTAATTGGTTTTATTGTTTAATTCGGAAATTTTTATAAGCTGCTTTGGGGAGAAAAGTAATATAGAAATACCAAAATAAATACATATAAATTCCTCATTGATGGACTAGATGGAAGATCACACATGTTCAGTGTTGCAATGGGACTCTCATTAGGCCCCCAATGATGTAAAATAGATGCTGTAATTTGCTAAGCATTTAGCTGATAATAGTACTAGTGCTCATCACACCTTGAATGCCACTGGTTTGTCAGTTCAGAATGTGATCAGAATTCAGATTAGTCATATCACTCAGATGTGTCAGTTACCAACGGTTGAAGATGTGGACCAATAGTTTGCCTCTTGTGCATCTTGTGTCATCTTGTGTCATCTTGCTTTGGAGATTGCCCAGGAGTAGTGAACACTTCACTAAAAGAGGTGGTCACCTGAATCCAAATGGTCTTAGCTATAGACTTGTGGCAAAACATCCATTTGGAGGCATAGTATTCAAACAGTTGCTAACTTGGTAAAGACGTTTATCTTAACCCATTGTAATTCAACTTCCAGACGTGATTTTGATGCAAAAGCTATTGATGGATTTGATCAACATTTACTATGAGAAATAAGGGACAGGGAATAAGTGAATCTCTCATCAACTTTTGATGCCATCAACCAAGTTATCATTCTTGTCCTACTCTGGTCCTATCTGGCTGATCTGGTCTTCCTATGGTGCTGGTGAGAGAAACAGCTATTCAGCTCCATAGTATTACACCAGGCCTGCAGAAGGAGAAGCAATCAGCAAAAATCTCCCCTTTTCTGTTAGCAGAAATTGTTCATAGGATCCAAACCTATGAGTGCTGCAAGCCACTGCTAAATTCTCCTGATTTCATTCATTGATATTACTTGCGCAGCAGAATGTATGTCTGCTGGGAAAAGTGTGATCAAGCCTAGGCAATCTTATGATTGCACATTTTTGATTGTGCAAATGACAGAGCCCTCTGACTCTTTCTCCAACACCCACCTCCCTTCAGAGTCATATTGTCCTGACTCTGTAAAGGTACCGTATGTGATTTTAAGAAAGAAGACACTATTGGTAGTAAATGATAATAGTACAGGTAATATATTAGCAGTGAGAATATTTGAATTGTTAAATCCCAGTGGATTTGGAAAAGATTAATCGCAGGGAAGTATTTACTGGTGCCATGACATGATGTTTGTTTGGAACATATATGAAATGGTACCTTTTTATTGTACCTTTGCAGAAGAGGACATTTTTAGAAGGTTTTTGTTGTTGTTTAAGAATGCACTTTTACAGGATTGCATTTTTTAATTTGGTGGAGGCCCTAAATAATGAGCCAGAAACCAGCATAATACAATTTCTCAATAAATGGCAGCCAGTAATAAGCTTGGGATTGGAATGCCAATCATGTGAAGTGGAGGTAAGGTGTTTGTGTGGATTAAGAACTGGCTAAAATGTAGAAAAGAGAGAATTAAAAGGATCATTTCTTGTTACAGAATAAATTGCTAACAGCTGGTGGTCTGTGGGTCAGCTTTAGAATAACAGTAATTACACAAGTAGCAATACTGCCAGACAAAAGCAGAATTAAATGTAGGGAGCTACTTTGCCTTTTCAAAAAGGAAAGTCATCAACTTCTTCCTCAGTGGGATTCAACTCTCTGGAGTCCCCTGTTCTCTTCCACTGACTGCCCATTCATTCTTTGCACTACTTAAATCCTGCTCAATGAATCCTCAAATACAACATTACCAGAAAGAAAGCATAACATTTGCCTTTTCTTTCAAAGAGGTACCATTGAATGGTCCAGTGGACAAGTCAAGAAATGTAGACTGAAGGACTAGGTTATCTCTGGTTATGCTGTTGTACTTAAAATCTCCCTCTTCTTCCTTGTACAGAAAGGAAGGAAAGTGTACTTTTTCAATGTACAAATTTAAAAGCAATGCATATTTGAAATCTAAAACCTTTGTTTGATTCCACTGATGAGTGGCACTTGTTTCCATCCCAAGCAGACAGAGTCCTGCATGCTCATCTCCTTCCAGGAAATAAGAAAGCTCTAACTGCACATGATTTTACAGATAACAGCTTCTACATTATTTCATTGGGATGCATTATCATGTACGGTATTTAAAATCTTGGTGTTAAGTAATATTTCAGATGCACAGAAGTATTATGGTATGGAGAATCTATACGTAAATCTATGCCACATTTTAAAAGCATGTAATACAAGCCATTCAATGTTAATTGCTTTAAAAATCAAGCTGTAATCATATGCATAGTTATGTGCATTTAAGTTATATTGTCTTTATTTCAGTAGAGAAACCATCCTGATATTCCTTTCATATAACTGCACATTTACCCTCCATCTCTCAGCTTGATCTTCCAGTATGCATGCCTGTTCAGTCTACACACCTACTCTAGATGATTAAAGTTCTTTGGATGTGTGAAACATGGGATTAGTTTGCTTTCTTCTATATGATTTTAATCTAAATTCCAGGACTCCCCAATGGACTAAACTGTTGTCCAACCCTTCAGTATAGCAAAGTTCCTGCTTACTTTGGGTCTAGAGAATGACAGAAAGGAAGCAAGCCTAAGCAGTTCTACTCAGGTTATTTAACAGGTATTACTCCCAGGAATGTGTCCTAAGGGTTGCAGTGAAAGCCACCAAATTTGGAGTATGATGGATACACTTTTAATCATGTATTCCCTTTCAGCCTGGATAATGAAAGACTACGGTATATCAAGTTGTTCATGGTGAGGAACCTTAAAAGAACTGTCCCTGGGAATGCAAGTACATCTGATTGTACCTTAGTTATCTGTAGAACATAGTACCTCCTTTCATGCTAGAACCAGAGCTGTGGCTGGATTGTCGAAGGCTTTCACGGTCAGAGTTCATTGGTTCTTGTAGAACATAGTAGCTCCTTTCATGCTAGAACCAGAGCTGTGGCTGGTCTTGGTATTTTCTTTCCTGACATTTCGCCAGTAGCTGTGGCAGGCATCTTCAGAGGAGTAACACTGAAGTAACACTGTCCTTCAGTGGTTCTCGTAGGTTATCCGGGCTGTGTAACCGTGGTCTTGGTATTTTCTTTCCTGACCACGGTTACACAGCCCGGATAACCTACGAGAACCAATGAACTCTGACCGTGAAAGCCTTCGACAATATACTGTCCTTCAGTGTTACTCCTCTGAAGATGCCTGCCACAGCTGCTGGCAAAACGTCAGGAAAGAAAATACCAAGACCATGGTCACGCTGCCCGGATAACCCACAAGAACCAATGTGGCTGGATTATTTATGGATTCTTTACCTCAGGGCCAAACTAGATGTTACATTTTTTAAAGAGCTAGGTCTGGGTTTCCCACTCTGTCGCGGTTCGGGCCGTTAAATGCCTACACTCTTAGAAAGGACCCCTTCCTGAGAAGGGATATGTTATCTTATTCAGCGAGACACCACTAGACCGGAATCAATGGTTCCTAGAAACTTGTTATTGCTCCTAGAACATCTCTTGAACACGCCAATAAATTTATAATAATGGACAAGAGTAGAAGTATATAAGAAACACATTTATTTACATTATATAATATATGCTTTTTAGTTGCAAAGCCATAAAATATCATATAAGGATAGACATCATTAGTCTTAAACATGTTTATGTAGCAAGTAATCATTCACATTCTCTATGCCTCCATAAAGGAGTATCTTAGTCAGAATATACTCCTAAAGTATCCTTAGTGCAATGCACTTTCATTCAGAATATAAAGTTACAGAAATCCTGTCAAAATATGGTTAATTCTTTGGAGAAAGATTTGGTTAGAAGCATCCTAACTTAAATCATTCAAAACATCATAATATTTCAGTACAGAAAACACACTATACCTTGCTGTGTTATCTGTATCATCTGGAGTCCTCTAAGAATCTAAGCTCTATGAGAACATATGAAGTTATCCCAGAGTATCTGTATTTAAGTCTTGAATCCTTTAAAGACTTCTATTAATATTCTTGATCATCATTAAGATCAGGCATTGTGTATGTACATGCTATGCATGCTCTTTCTAGTTTTAGACAGCAATGCTGAATATATAAATACTATGTGTTAGCTTAAAGCTGTTTACAGTCTTTTTGACTGTGCCAATCTGTGTATGCACTGTACAATGTATCAGCATTGTGCATATCTCACAGAGTACAGAGAGTCTCCTTTCCCTTCAGGAACATCTCTGGTCTCTTGCTCTGAGGAGGTTCAGAAGTCCCTCTGTTAAGTAGAGGACGTTCTGACACAATCTCAGAGGTCTAGCTATTAGCCCTGTGTTCAGGATGCTTCCTAGCATTGGTAAGCCAAATAGGTTTAGTTTGTAAGAATCCATAAATCCAATGGACTCTCAGTGTTCCAATATATGGAAAGATCACTGCACTTAGATTCCCATTCAAAGGATAGGAATTCTAAGGGTCTCTATTCCCTTCTAGAAATAGAGCAGTCTCACAAGAAGACTGTAAGTAAGATATGTTGAAATATCCAGATCTTGATACTTCAAGATACCTCAGAGAACTGCTGTCCACGCAAGGATCAGAGTTTCAGTGTTTTACATCTCAAGCCTTTTGAGATGGAGACATGTTACTCCAGACAGCTGCAGTCTGCCAGTAATAACACTCTGAAATACTGGCTGTACTGTAGCTGTATTTATACAGTTTCTAGACTCATTAAGAGTTAAAAGAGCTCCTTTATCCCCTCCTTCTTATCCTTCCAGAGGGGTGCCTTTATTTCCTCTTATCAGATGTCAGGAGCAGTGTAGAAATGGCTTAGTACCCAGCTGCTCCTGTCTTCTGATGTCTTATGTCCAAATATGGACTTCCTTTCCTTTTAGTCCACTTTGCTTAAAGTATAAACACTCATTTCTGAGTTACATGATCATGTTATATACATTATTTGTATACCATCCTCTTTGTTAGGACTATACACATTAAATGAGACTACTTAGAAATCTGTAGCACAACATTTAACTATATAACTCATAAAACACAATTATAGCTGACATTGTCACTTGCAAAGTGTCTTGTTTACAGTAGTTAGTAGCATTGCCTCTAGCGAGATTACAGAAGAGCAAGAAAGCGTATTACTCATATCTTTAAGAGAACTTTAATGCCTTTAAGCTATATTAAGCACAGTTTCAGCTATTAAGACCTTGAAAAGGACTAGTGTTCTGCCTTTGAGATTCTGACATCTGGCAGCTGAGTCAGAAAGGTGAATTTAGTCAACCCTGGTCTGATAAGGGAAGGTACCCTGCGCTGCCCCTTCAAGGACAAAGCCAGAGTAACTTTAGTTAGCTTTTGATAGAGCTGACCTTGGAGTATTCTGTCAGCCTTTTGTAAGCTGACAGGCTTTTCATTACATATTACACAAACCTCTGCAGTGGCTCAGTTTGCATGATGTGTTTAAGCTCTATATGGAATTAATTCTGCACATGTTCACAGAATACCATGATTATGTCAGAGACTGTTACAACTCTACCCACAGCAGATGTGAGGAATGTCTCTTTAAAAATGAGGGAGAGCCCGATTCAGCTTGGAACTGCAATGTGTATGGGGGGGAGAGGGACCCTTGCCCCTTCCCTGCAACATTTTCCTGAGCCCAAATGGCACAAGGGTCCACAGACCCAACTTTTAAAAAGATGTATCATCTGGTTTGGTCCTTAGTGAAGAAGTTTTAAACAGATAGAGCCAGGGAATTTGTTTCACTGTGGGAGTATCTTTACATAGTCTTAGATTTAGAGGGCAATGAAAACAAGATGGTGCTCCAAAATGTTCACACCATTCTGTAATATAAGCTATCAGTTGGTTATGGGCTTTAGTGCACTACAGGAAACTTAGTTTTTCACATGCAGAGGTGGTGTAGAATTGTAACACAGAGCCAGGTGCGGCATGTGAAATGGCTTCTATTTTTTTTTTTACATACATCAGTCCATATTAATCTCAGTTATATTCCAGAGAGTTTTTTCTTCCTGTTCTTGATGTTTCAATCTTAAAATAATTAAAGTTGGCATTTTAATATATGATTATTAATTTTGTACGTACCAAAGAGCTGAAAAAGTGAGTATAATGATAGTGAAGTAGACAATGGCAGGGAATTCAATACAGCAACTCAGGGAATTTTCAAAGGAATATCCTTACTTAGCCTGTCTAATTCTCTTATCTTTTGTTCTCTTTTACTTCATGGTCTTTGCACTTTTTTTGTTTCCTTTGCTTCAGCTATCGGCTTCTTTTTTCTCTACTCTTATCCCTGATTCTTAAACTCTTTTTAGGGTGAGACTGTTGCCATCGAGACTCCACTGTTGTTGGCTTTTTTCTTGCCTTTAATGGTGATAAGGCCAGCTTTTTATGGCCAGACCCATAAAGTCTGAAAAGCAAGTTTTGGGCCATTTTCCAAGAAAAAGGCTGAGGGCCAGCAGAGAAGGGACAAGATTGGGCCTACCTGAATCTTATCAAGCTCACTGTGGGAACAAAGGTAGTTAAATGGTTCCTCCTTTGCTTAGTTCTAGATCATTGATCAAGAACCCTCAGAAATCAGTCAAGATACAAAACCATGCATCTTGTTGCATTAACATTTCTGCTAAAGAAGACATAGGCTCACATTTTTGACTAATTTTTTTACCATCAGTACTGATCCAATTTTGATAGGTTTACTCTATTACATGTGAGAGTCAGTGTGGAATAAGGGTTAAGGTGACAGACTAGGACCTGGGAAACCGAGGTTCAAATTCTGCCATGGAAGCTTGCTGGGTGGCCTTGGGCCAGTCACACACTCTCAACTCTGACCCTGGCTAGTATTTGGAAGGGAGACCTGCAAGGAATACCAGGGTTGAGATGTGGAGGCAGGCAATGGCAAACTACCTCCGAACATCTCTTGCCTTGAAAACTCTATGGGGTTGCCATAAGTCAACGGTGACTTGACTGCAAAACAAAACTCTTATTTCTTTATTTAGAAATCTTCTGAAGACTTGATTACTCTTTCCTTCTCACCTTCAGTCAATAAGGAAGTATACATGTGATATGAACTGGATCCCCTTCCCCCAAGCCCAGGAAAAATAAATCTTTGCTTTTTGACTTTTTAAATTGACTTTTTCCTGAAGGCCCCAAATTGTGCTCAGCTTCTGAGGTGCTTGTGATCCGCAAAATCTTTTTCTCTGTATACCCTGACTGCGACACCTTCACATGCTTAGCTTTCCTGCTTTTTCTTCTGGGTTTATTTTTAAAAGTACTGGCCACCCATTTGTTGGTACTCCCACCTGAGAATTTGGATGTCTGTCTAGTGTTCTTTAAATCTCTGCTTTACCCTCTTGCCTCCCCTTCATGAGTGCTACATGTTGCACTGTGCATGTGTGTACATGCTCACATTTGAGTATAAAAACATTAAGTACAGCCTGCTGGATCAGACCAGTGGTCCATCTGGTCCAAGCATACTGTTTCGGACAGTGTTCAGCCAGTTGTCCTGCACAGCCAATAAACATGACATAGATGCTGGGGCATTCCTAATGCTGCCTCCTAACAATGGTATTCAGATGTTTGCTGCCTCTGGATGTGGAGGTTCCCTTTAGTCAACATAGCAAGTAACCATTGATGGACTTCTCCTCCGTGAATCTGACTAACCCCCTTTTAAACTCTTGTATGCTCATGGCCATCATTCCTCCTCTGGAAATGAATTCCAGAGTTTAATTACCCATTGAGAAAAGAAGTATTTCATTTTGTCCATCCTGAACCTGTTTCCCAACAACTTCATTGGGTGCACTTGAATTCTAGTATTATGGGAGAGGAGGCAAAAGCTCTCTCTGTTCACTTTCTCTGTGTGTGTAAAGGGCCATCAAGTCGCAGCCGGCTTATGGTGACCCCTTATGGGGTTTTCATGGCAAGAGACTAACAGAGGTGGTTTGCCAGTGCCTTCCTCTGCACAGCAACCCTGGTATTCCTTGGTGGTCTCCCATCCAAATACTAACCAGGGCTGACCTTGCTTAGCTTCCGAGATCTGACCAGATCAGGCTGTACCATGCTGCCTTCCCTCCTATTCACTTTCTCTACCCCTTTCATAATTTTATAGACCTCTACAGTGTCACTCCGTAGCACTCTTATTTCTAGACCGAAAGGTCCCAGACTCTCCAAACTTTCATTATAGGAAAGGCATTCAACATCAATATTGAAATATTTGTAAATATTGGAATATTTGCATCTTAACATGGAGATTCTGGTATTTTGTACTGATGTTGTATACCTGGTACTGTGACTTCTTAAATCCACTGATCTTTCTCGCAATAAAGTCATCTCTGTTTTCATCATATTCAAGGTCTCAAACTAGTTCTGAATGCATGTAAGAATCCTTTGTCAAAGGATTCCTCAGTTACTGTTTGTATTGATCTTTGCCCCTTCAAGCCAGGCGTAAATGTAAACCAGAAGTTCTTGAGAGTGCAAGGCAGCAGAAGAAAGACTTTCTACCTTATGCTCAGGCTACCTTAGTGTGAAATTGGGGCCAAATTGGAAAGCAGGCCCACTTACACAGACAGGTGTATAAGGTATACATGTCTCTTTGTGCACAGTAGCAGAATCTATTTGCTTTACTTCAGTGAACAGTCTGTTAAATTCAGTCAGCATTTCAGATTACTAAAACAAAATACTTTGAGCCTTATATCTATCTAAATAATTGAATAGAAGGGTAGCAGTAGTAGCATCACCAAACTTCCAATACACAAGCTGTTGGAAAGTGGCTTATTTTTAACTCAGATAATATTTTAGGTGAGGCCTGCACTTTTTGCTCTTCATTTACAGTATTCACATGACTTCTGCATTGTCATCCACTGCACTGCAAACTGTATGGAAGTAACTTGAAGATTCATACCACCATTTAATTAATAGTAAGAACAGTGGTAACAGAACATGGTAAGAATATGGCAACAGAATGTGTTTGCGTGATATAATCCTGTAGCGTATCAAGTCAGGAAGTCAATGTATATAATCATGATTGATAAAAACTCAGTAGTAGGATAACTAATGTTCCTGTTCCATATACAAACTTATTCATAAGTAAAAAGGTAAAGGTGGGTCTCCGTGCAAGCACCAGGTCATTACTGATCCATGGGGTGATGTCACATCTCAACATTTACTAGGCAGACTTAGTTTATGTGGTGGTTTGCCATTGCCTTCCCCCGTTGTCTACACTTTACCCCCAGCAAGCTGGTTACTCATTTTACCTAACTCAGAAGGTTGGAAGGCTGAGTCAACCTTGAGCCAGCTGCCTGAAACTGACTTCCATCCAGATCGAACTCAGGTCATGAGCAGATCTTTTGACTACAGGACTCTGTGCCACGGGGCTCCTCTACTATTCATAAGTAGGGTAGTTCAAATAACTTGAGCCTGTTCACATTTCAGTATATTTACTATGATTGATGGGTTTCCACACCCACAAAATCTGGTGATCTGAATCTAGGTATATACTCTCAATACAATCTGAATACATACAACTGCGTCTAAATTATCCTAAGACTCAATTCTTCAGTGTGTGTAAAAATGCCACTGCTTCAATTAGCATTTGGATTTAAAATCCTCTGAAGATAATTTATATGAAGCACCAGTAATGCATTTATTTAATTCATATCAAAACAGGTTAAAGTTGGATAACAAAATTTATATGTTGAAATATCCAAACATTGTCACAAATTGTTGGTGACTACCTCATGCTCCCATCATTTAATCAAGGTTTATAGGTCCAATTGTGAACCTGACAGCAGAAAGTTATGCTCACCAAGTATGATTCAAGTTTGTTGTTATAATTGTATAAGGAAGCTAATGAGAAAAATGATGTACTCATAACTAAATTTGAACATGCAGAAGCAGCAAGAGATTGTGCAAATATTTCCATGCATGTGGTACATACTGATGCTCAGCTCAGGTCAATTTAACACTTTTATAAAAGCTAGTTCTAGCAATGCCCACATTAGTGTGGCTACTTAATTGCAGAAGAAACTCAAAATACCAATTTATGTGTAATATAAGGAAAATATTAGTTTATTTACTTAGATATTGACAGAATTGTTTACCTCCCAATTCCACTGTTGAATTTCTGTTTATCTACCACTTTTATTGGTGCTAGTTTGGATGGTTCTTGTAGATACCCCCACAACCAACAGATATATCTATCACTGCAGATAGTGATAGCGAAGGACTGAAACAACTACTGAAAGTTAAAGGAGAAAGTGCCAAAGCACGACTATAGGTTAACAACAAGAAGACAAAAGTAACGACTACTAGATAATTACTCAACTGTAAGGTGAACAACGAGGAAATTGAAATTGTTCAGACTTTCTATTCCTTGGCCCCATCATCAACTAAAAGGGAAACTACAAACCAAGAAATTAGAAGGAGATTGAGACTGGGAAGGGCAGCCATGAAGGAGCTAGAAAACATTCTTAAGTGTAAGGATGTGTCACTGGCAACCAAGATCAAGTTAATTCATCCCATAGTATTCCCTATTACTATGTATGGGTGTGAAAGTTGGACAATGCAGAAAGCTGACAGGAAGAAAATAGATTCCTTTGAAATGTGGTTGGAAGAGAGTTACGGATACTGTGGACCACCCAAAAAACAAGTAAGTGGGTTCTAGATCAAATGAAGCCTGAACTGTCCCTAAAAGCTAAAATGACTAAACTGAGGCTATTGTACTTTGGCCACATTTAGAGAAGACAAGAGTCACTGGAAAATACAATAATCCTAGGAAAAGTTGAAGGTAGCAGGAAAAGAGGAAGACCCTCAATTTGCATGACCTGAGCAAGGCTAACGATAAGATGTTTTGGAGGACACTGATTCATAGGGTCGCCATGAGTTGGAAGTGACTTGACAGCACTTAACACACACACACATAGATAAGCACACATCACAAAAAAGCAATGTATTTTGGTAAAATGCACTTTATTAAAAATAACAATAAAAATGTCTGGCAATTAACACAGTTTATGTCATGCAGAGTAGTAAACAACTGGAAAACAAGCAAAAAGACATGTGAAAGTACAAAGAAATGTTTTGCTCAAAAGTCAATATGGGAATAATCCGAAGCAAGTTTCATTGGAAGTATATTCCCTTGTAATTCATTGGCCTTACTTCCAGGAAAGTATTCTTAGAACTGCATTCTATCTTTGCACACTTTTATAATGTATTAAAATCCAGTAAAAACTTTTCTCCACTAGCATGGATGGTGGATTCCTTGCAAACATATTCCTGATGTTACATATACTAGCCATGGTGTGTATCTCTAAATACAGAAGCAACAAATCTTTGAATACCAGTGCTAAGAGGCAGAATGTCTTGGCCTCTGTGCCATGCTTCTTTGGCCCTGTAGGGCAACTGTTGTGGCTGCTACATGAAAGAGATAGGACTAGATAAGGCATTGGTCTGATCCAACAGGGCTCTTCTTATGTTCTTGGATTATTTTTTTCAGTATTAATGGTGCAAGTCACCTGCTAGTTATGTAACCTACTGTGAACTCTGAAAAGATCATAATATCAGTAAGCTCACAGGTTTCCAAGTTCACACTTTAAAAAGCTCTTTACTTGACTACTACAATATTCTGTTTATTGGCCTTCCAGTTTCTGGCATTCCTCTCATTTTAATCATTCTGGAGTTTATTTGCTATTTTTTATCTATTACAGTTATGACCTTGTCTCTAGTTCTGTGCCTGCAATGATTTTCTCCCTAACTTTCCAAAAAATAGTAACTTCTATTCCTTATGTAAGGTTGAACCAGCCTGCACACAGCAAACGCCAGTTGTTCTTGCTCTGCTTATCTGTCATTGTTCTCCTTTGTTTCCCCTCCTACCTCTGTTCTTTCTCAGGCAGCTCCCTATACCTAGAACTACTTTCTTCATGAACACCTTTAAAAACCTGTCTTGATGGATTCCCCCTTTGAATCCTTACTAGTGTACCTCAGATTCATTTGTTTTAGCTATGTGAGCAAGCAACTCCTACCCTCTGTTATCTCTTTCCCTTTATGAAAGCCTTTTTCTTCTACTTGTACATCTCCCAAGCATCCAAATCCAATATACATAAGTTTGGCCATATACACACTACTACAGTCTCAAGGGTATGAATCCTATCACCACGGCATTCTGTACAACCTCTTCTTTACAATGGGTAACTACATTTTAATAGTCATAACTTTCAGAAATCTTTAACTTCTGTATTACTTGATGGGAGACTGCTGTGCTAGAGGCTGAAAGTATTAGGGGTTATGTGGGAAAGGACAGACTACTGTTTATACTGGCTGTATTACATGGCAAACACAAGACGTTCTTACCAGGGCATCTAAGATTAATACAGTGAATATGTAAATGCAGACTTCAAGAGAATCTACGATAATTATACAACTAAAGCTTCATCTGCTGAAGTATCGTTGTCCTTGAAGTCCAACAGTGTCAACATAAAAGATGAAACCCTACCTTTTAAAAGAGATTAGGTAAAACAACTTAAATAGGTTATTGTTTAGAACTGTATGCCACTCTTTTCTTTCCTACTGTTCTGTTCCATTCCTGCAGAGAAAGTAAACTGAATAAACCCAAAGGGTTTCCATAGTTAACTTTCATGCTTTCTGTTAAGTGGCAGTGACCGCTAGACTGACAAGTAGAGCAATTGCCTCTGAGGAGTGATTTCTAAGGATGTTAGGAGTATGAACTGATTTCCTTTTAAACATCTTCTTAAATAGATGCCTCAAAACAAAGTAAATGATTGATCAGCTCTTTGAATAAAAGGGTGGGTTTTTTTGCATTTGACAATCTGCTTTATCACTGAGAAGAAAACATGCATTTATCTTTTGCTGTTTGTTGTTGTCTGACTATAGGGGAGCTACAAAGTTATTATGCAAAGAACCTTTGGTATTCTGTTCAGAAAGGTAAATCTATGCAAACTCATTGACTTGCTGCTAGGATAAAAGAATTCTTTAGATTACCCATGCAGTATTCTCAGAAAAGGTATAAGGACAGATTACCATGATAGTTGTATTTGAACAACTACTTAATCTATGGTAAGATTTAACTGCTTATATCATTTCCCAGACTTGGGTGGGGGAAGGGGGGTTCATGAAGAATGTTTATTGCTGTGGACTGCAGAACAGGTATTAAAAGATTCTCTACAATTTTGTTACACCAATCTTGCAGTTCTCTCATTGGGGCTGCTGTTTCCTCACATAATCTCAATTAAAAGAAAACCCCCTCCTTCTAATCTAAGCAATTGTACATGAAGACGAAAACAAGAAGAAAACTGAAGGGCCAAACTGGCTTTATTCACATGCTTTGTGGATAATGATAGTGTATTTAAAGACAGGAGAAACTGAAGCCACGCTGTCCTCCCTTCCATCTTTGCTTAAGCCACAATAATGCATTTTCCCCTGAGATAATGGAAATTGTATGTGAGCACTGAAAACTGCCTTGATGAGCCTTGCTCTACTTGGTCATCAGAAGTACTGAAAATCCAGCGAATAGTTGTCCCCCCTCCCCCATTTTCCAATACTGCAAATCAGAAGTCAAATAAGGGCTGTTTGCTGTGAGGCTCACATGAGTTGTAGAAAATATAAAGCCTTGACACACAGTTCAGTGCTGCAGATCTACCTTAATTCAACTTGCAAACAAACAACATATGTAACTGTTTATCACAACCTAGCATCAGAACAAGCTACTTTGATTTTTTTAAATCCTTCTTTTAAGGGAAGATAGTAAAGTAAAAAAGCAGTAATACCCGAAATATGGGAAATGTTAGCAAGGCTTTGAATCTGTTGTGTTATACAGGGCAATGCCTCATAGTTGCTTTTAAAAATAATGATTCACTCTAGATTGATAGATTAGCCAATGAAAAGATTGTACATTATCTCTTCCTTCTCTTACATATATTTGGCTGGTGGGAGCTGGACTACATTATCACTTTACACTCTTCCAAGAGTCTTGAATTTTTAATTAGTTTGCCAAGACCAGCTTCTACTGGGGTGGGGGGATTTTGTAAGAAAATATCAAACAGAGACCAGAAAAAGGAACATGAGAAGAAAGTTATGAGAAATAGCTATATATTACTGTAAAAACTTTGTCATAGGTCTATAACGGAGAACACTCCATAAGCATAAAGTCACATAAATTTAATATATGTACATTCTTTAATATATTTTGGTCACTGTATACAGACCTCTTAACTCCCTATGAGATCTGTGAAAAAACTGCAGAAAAAAAAGAGAAGTCGTATATATGTTGCTGCTCTTGCTGCCTCAAGGATCTTATAACAATATGAGTTAATGCTTTTATTTCTTTCCCTATGACAGAGATGGACTTATGTTTCCATTACTCCACCCGATCCCAAATATCTTCTTGTCGGGTCTATCAAACAAATTAGCACTGTGACTCCAGTAGACTCTCATATTTTGTATTGCCTCCAGAGATTCTATAGTGAATCTCTCTGCCAACTGAGAATAACACTTCATGTTTCTAATGAAGTGGGCTCTAGTGCACAAACTCTTATGCCACAATAAATCTTGCCTTTCAGGTGCACAAGACTGATGTTTTTCTCCAGGCCTGCACATGTGAGGATGGTTTCTGGCTTTACCACCAGTGATGAAAATGCATTTAAGTTTCAGGGATGAACTCTGATACTGAAAAGTGGCAAGAGATCATTTTGTTTACACAGTAACTACAACTCTGTGTGCGCATCCAAGTCACAGCTGATTTATGATGACCCCATTTTCAAGACAAGAGATGTTCAGAGGTGGCTTGCCATTGCTTGCCTCCGCTGGGCTGAGAGAGTTCTGAGAGAACTGTGACTGGCCCAAGGTCACCCAGCAGGCTTTAAGTCAAGGAGTGGGAAATCAAACCCTGTTCTCCAGATCAGAGTCTGTCATTCTTAACCACTACACCACGCTGGCTCTCAATTACAGCTGCTTAGGTTTAAACATGGCAAGTCACAGAAGGCCACTTTTTAGGGCTGAGCAAGCACTCGGATGTCTATTTCCCAGAAACACTAGGCACTGTGCTACAACTTTCAGTTACCTTCCACTTCTGCAACTTATCACAAGTCATACTGCTAACTTTTCTCCATTTGTTAAGTTTATGTAACTTCATGCTTTCACTTGGGTAGAGGATCTTACTGCTTACGACCTACTATAATGTCATATTCCCAAATTTGGGTACTTCGTTAGAGTCATACCATGCTCGTCCATGATCTCTCACGGGAGGCATATCTGAATTACCCCCAGGGTCATTTCATGCCATTATTCATTTTTCATTCGGCCACCCACCAGGTACCCTCCATAAAATCTTCCACCTTGGGGAATTCCACTGTCGTTCTTCCTGCTTTGCAGTCTGCCTTCTGTGGGATGGCACTTACCGTGTTATCCCATACCCGTCCTCTTGTTTTCTCCTTTACACATTGCCACGCTTTGTTCTCATTCTCTCTCAACTGTGTGCCAGCCTGGCCAATTCCAGCTTGTTATTCCCCATCTTCTCTAAAACACACCTCAAGAGCCACCTATCACCTGATGTTCTGCTGGTTTCTTATTCTCATCATCAAAATCCAGCATGGTGTAGTGGTTAGGAGTGATGGTTTGGAGCGGTGGAGCCTGATCTGGAGTTGTTTCCCGGCTCTTCCACTTGAAGCCAGCTGGGTGACCTTGGGCTAGTCACAACTCCTTGGAGCTCTCTCAGTCCCACCTATCTCCAGGGTGTCTGTTGTGGGGAGGGGAAGATGATTGTAAGCCAGTTTGATTCTTCCTTAAGTGGTAGAGAAAGTTGGCATATAAAAACCAACACTTCTCCTTCTTCCTCTTTCCCTACTCTACCGCCAGCAGCGTTACACCTGTCCAAGCACACGAGACCCGGGCCATTTATGCATGGGAAGATTTCCCTCGCATTTTCCGCTCTCTAGATGCACATTTTTTTCCCATCCAAATTCTCAAAACTCAAAGGGAAGCCCCCATGCAGTTTGGAGAATTCGGATGGGGAAAATGTGCATCTAGAGAGCGGCAAACGCAAGGGAAAACCTCCCATACATAAATGGCCCCGACTCACGCCCTTGAGCCCTGACCTGGATGGCCCAGGTTAGCCTGATCTCGTCAGATCTCAGAAGCTAAGCAGGGGCAGCCCTGGTTAGTATTTGGATGGGAGACCACCAAGGGATGCCAGGGTTGCTGTGCAGAGGAAGGCACTGGCAAACCACCTCTGTTAGTCTCTTGCCCTGAAAACCCCCCAAAAGGGTTCGCCATAAGTCGGCTGCGTCTTGACGGCACTTCACACACGCACACGCCTTGACACCAGCCATTCCTCTCCCCACAGCTACTTTGGGGCTTCTTCTCCCCACCCCCGAAGCCTCCTCGCCGTTCCACTCGCCCCTTCGTAGAGCCGCATCCCTTCCCCCCCCCTCGACTCCACGGACGCCGGCTGGCATCGCCCTCCGAGCCCCGCACAGGCACCGCCACCCCTCCCCGGCCATGCCCACCCGCCTCCCGGAAGCCGACCAGGGCAGGAAGCCAGCCCCGGGCCACGCGCCCTCCCCGCCTCCTCCCACGGGCTCGCGCTGCCCCACTGGCAACCGCGCCGGACGCCGCGCGGCACTATGCCTTTAAGGCACGCGGGGGGAGAGCGCGCGCGAGAAGCCCCGCCGGCGCATCCCTCATAGCCCCCCCCCCCACACACACACACGTTAACAAGTGCCAACTCGCCTCCGCCGGGAGGCGTTCTGGTGGGAGAGGGTCCCACCGAGGGGAGCGGGCAGGAGCTCGCCGGCTGGGGGGAAGAGGAGGAGGAGGAGGAAGAAGGGGGAAAGGAGAGAGGAGAAGCTCCCAGCAGCGGCAGCGCTCGCATGTCGGCAGGCGGCGGCGGCGGCAGCAGCAGCCGAGCGCCGGCTCCTCCCGCAGAGTCTGTGCGTGCGCCTCGCCAGTCCAGCCCTCGGGTGCCGGCGGAGCTGCTCGCCTCTCCCGCGTCAGGCACCTGGAAGGAGCCGCAGCCCGAGCCCCGCGGCTCCCTTCGCTTCTCGCTCTCGCTCTGCGCCTCAGTCAAGCCCTCGCAAGCCGCCTCAGCCCCTTCTCAGTCCTCCTCTTCCCGAACCTCACCTTGGAGCCGCCGCGGGGCGGGAGCGAGCGGGTGGAGACTTGAGGGACCGAGCGGGGCTCTGAACTGACGGCCTCAGCAGGACCAAGAGGAGAGGAGGAGGGCTGGTTCTCCCTGAGGGAGGGGAGCGCGTCCCCTCAGGCGCGCGGGGGCGCCGGGGCCGGCAGGTGAGCCCCCCGGACTGATTGCGCCGCCTGGGCGTGACTGACGCGCGTCAAGTTCGGCAGCCGCCGTCCCTCGACGGGGGAGACAGGTACGTTGCTTTGGGGCTCTGCGGGCGGGCAGGAGAGGGGGGGGGGAGAGAGAGAGCGCGCGCGCGTCAATCAGCCCCGCGTCCCTCTCGCGCGCGCCGGGCGGGTGGCTCGCGCGTGTCAAAGTTTGCCTCTGAGCGCCACGCGCGCTGTTGCCGGCGCGACTGCCCTGGGGGAAAGCGCCCGCGCTCGAGGAGGAGCCAAGACCCTCCTCCCCGGCAGGAGCCGCTCCAGCCCGCTGGTATATAGACGCCGCGCGAGAATCACCCGGGCTTTGCCGGGCTCGCTTGCTCGGCGCCGATTCGCCGCGCTTTGCTGGTTGCTCCTTGCGAGAGTTCGGGAGGGGAGGCAGGCAAGTTTGGAAGCCGCATGCCAAGGTACGGGGGGAGAGCCAACTTTGTCATCGCTGTTGTTTGATTCTAGCTGTGTGTGTGTGTGTGTGTGTGTGTGTGTGTTTGGGGGGAGGTTGGTTGGTTCTTGCTTTGCTCCCTCCCTGCCAACTTGTCTGAAACCTGGTCAGCAGAGAAGAAAATCGCCTTTTGAAATAAAACACACACACACACACAATCGACTTCTTGTAGACACGTTGACATGGAACCAGTGTCTTAGCCAAATGGCTTTAGGTGAAGAAGTCTTTTCGAAAGCATAGTGTGTTTCGGGGTAGCATGATTGGTGCCTGCAGGCAGATGAATGTCTGATGCTAATATAAGTGCAAACCCCCCCCCCCACTGCTAATGTGCACGTGTTGTTTAAAAACATGCGGTTTGGCTAGTGGGAAGTTTTTGTTTTTTGTTTTGTCTTGGAAATTGGGCTGGTTTTGACGCAGGTTCTGGTAACCGTTTGAAAGCTCTGTCTTGAATGCTGTTTTTAAAAGGCTGAGTGGGTTTTCGGTAACAACTTGGTGGGGTATTAGAAGACTGATGAAGCCACCTGCTGAATTGTTGGATGCTACTTCTTTCAAGGTAGGGAGTTAGTTGCTAGCATCATACAGGCATCCAGCAGATGGAGCAATGGAAAACTGTACCAGAACTCAGTTTATTATATGCGATCATTGTCTCATCATAGCTAAATAAAAGATTGTTTTGCATGCTTTTCAAGAAGGGTGTGTGTCCCTAACTGCTGATAAAATTGATTATTGATATGCTTAATCTTCCGTTTTAACATGGGGTTGTATTATGTGGCTGGTGAAAAACAATTCTCATGTCTGTCTGCCTTGGGTCTATTTATTTTGTATTCATAAACTCCTGTATGTCTATGTGTAGGGAGCTGTTGCAATAGTGAAAGAGTTATGTAGCGGTTAGAATGCTAATGCTCTGTGGCAACTACAGGAGTACAATTCTCAAAGCTAAGAGAATAGGTGCCTGCAATTCTTGCAAGTATAATTGGAAAACATGTCAGGTTGCTTCAGTTAGTTTCAAGTGGCTACTCTCATTAAATAGTTAATTTGGTATCACACCAGTGTTTGTCCCGACAAGGGAGTGACATCAATGTTGGTTGCTATGTTACAGCAGTGCACACTTCTAAAAAGAAAAGATTGCCACAACTATGGAAATGACCATGATTGGAAATTGAGTGTGGATTTTTCCATTAGTCAGTTAGGCCATTTATATATTACCATGACAATAAATATAATCACCTTAACTTTGGTATTATTCTATAAATTAGTTCTAATACTGCCTTTTAAGTTTAAAAAGTTAGTGGTTGAGAGAAAAAAGTGTGGCTTCACTTTTTAATGTTAGGTGGTATGTATAGTGGAAGGAACAATACACAAGAAATCCAGTTCATTTTTTGTTGTACAATTTTGCATTTTCTTTCTAAAACCTCATTTGTCATCTTCTAATATTATAGACTTGTTACATTTGCTGCCCCAAATGGAATGTTAAATGGCATGTTAAAAACTGGATTTTAAATGTCATCACAGAATATATATCACACTCTGTTAAGGACTGCTAGAGGGAATAATGTATTACATTTTTTTTTCAGAGCTGATGCGTCCCGTAATATTTCCTTAAGAAATTTTAAGATGAAATTTTCTTACTAAATATATGAGAAGTCATCAGATGCACTTTCAAACTAACATTTGCCATTTGAACTTAACACGACACTGCTCCTATAGGTACTAAATAGGTTTTGTTCAAAATATTGTATCTGTATTGTTACTTTTGTATATTAGTATATAGGTATTGTTTAAGTCTATTGGAATCCAGAATCCTTCTCAAAGTTCACACCATTTCCAGTCTCATTCCATAAACATGAAAAAGTTATTTGTTATGGTTATCTGAAAGTAACTATTTCGTTCTAGTTGCTAATGTTATGTGTGAAGATGCATTGCATGCAGAGTGGTGGCATGTGCAGAAATATGTGCTGCTAAAAAAATATTTGGAAATTCCTTTTCATTGCTATGAGAAAAATAATTGTACATAGAGTTCTTTGTGCTCCATTGGTTTGTACATGTCTGGAACTGTACATGGTGGCTGGAATAGATGTGAGAGATGTTGTGTAGAGTGGTCCAACTTGAATCCTCAAAAAGCTGATGTTTGAGAAGATCATAGGAAGTTCTAAATATCTTTGTAGAGTATCTTAATGCCTTCAGTTACAGCGAGACTTGAAGCTTGGACTGTAGCAAAACCAAGGAGTAATTACATATCACTTCGATCTTATCCATTGTGGGCAGAGCAGAATTCACAAAAAGCATTTTGATATTTTCCTTGTTACCATTGAAGTCTCACACATGAACACACACATGGAGACACATGGAGCTGCTGTATACTGGATCAGACCATTGGTCCATCACGGTCAGTATTGTTTACTCAGACTGCTATCTGCAGCAGCTATCCAGGGTCTCAGTTAGAGGTCTTTCATGTGATGTATCACCTGATACTTTTAGCTGAAAGTACCAGGGATTGAACCTGGGAACTTCTGTATGCTAAACAGATGCTTTCCCACTGAGCCACAACCCCTCCTAATCCCCCCCCTTTTCCAACATCTAAAGAAGCCTTGAAATAAGGTACTGCAAGTGTGTATGTGAGGGCAGGGTAGGAATTGCACACTTGTCTGAGCTTCTGTGCTGTTTATGGAAGATCTTGTCTCAAGCTTTATGGTGGGGGGGTGACCTGCTGATTGTGCTCTAGCTTCAGTGCCCCCATGATGCATTCTATGTTGGCTTAAGGATCTCCCAACTCTCAGTAGTCATTTTTTTGGGGGGGAACCTCAGGGGGTACTCCGGGGGTGCTCCAGAAGGTTAGAGATGACATGAATCCCTCCGCGTAATTCTCTTCTGTTAGTGATTCTTAGGATACAAACCACTGATAACCGTTTGTAAAGCATTCACTTTTAATATGTCAATTATGAACAATTATGAGCTAACCTAAGTTGCACTTCTATGCTTCACTGATCGTTAGATACTTACTTTGATATTCCATAAACCTATAAGTACATAAGAAATATTTTATAAGAATGTTACTGATCCATAATAATATGAAGTACTGCAATTGTTGACTTTTTTCATAAAGGATGATTTGTGTTTCTTGGAATAAAATAGATGTTATTCTCCATTATCTATCTTTTTGGCTTCTGTACAATGAAACAAAAATACAGACTCATGTTATTTTTTAAAAAAAAATCTTCCACATATTTCCGTCTTTGATTTTATTTGAGACTTTTATTCCATCTGATCTTGAAAGCTGCAACTGTGTAACATGTGCCACTTAATTCTGACAGAGTATTTAAACTGCTTTCATTTCAGTTCTACTGATCTGATATTGAAACAGACTTACTTGCCCCTACATTACTCCAGTTTAAATGTTTGCTTGTTCTTCTGTGGTAGAAGTTTTCAAACCATTCTTTCTAGAGAAACTTGTGTGCTTTCAGATAAAGTGCTTGATCAATAGCTTGAAGGATTTCTGGTGAAGATCTAGCATGGGAGTTGAAATGATTTTCAGCCCAGTCCCTTAATTCTCAGAAGTCAACCCATCTATGGTCAATAGGGCTTACTTGCAGAGAAACATGCGTAGGATTGCAACCTTAGAGCGGTACTGCTGTTATGTCAGCAGGACATAGGATTTAGTACCAGGTTCCTATAGCTTGCACAAACGATGGATTATCTCTTTGGAATGTCTTATATTGTATGTTTCAGTGCATGTGCGTACAAGGGTGGAATTGAAGGGTTTTTAATTTTCATTTTAAACCTACATGATAAAAATATAGTGTTAGCATTGTAAAACTTGTGTTTGATACAGATTTATAGAGTTGGGGTGGGACCCTGGAATAAGTGCATGATACAGAGCAGCAATGCACTTGCTCCCAAAAAACGTTCAAAGGTCTGCCTCGCTGTCAAGTCTACCTTGGCTGAGACTCCTTGTTATCTGCATGCCTATATGGGGGAAAGATTCTAAAGAATCTAATTGCATGTGGCAATGCAGTGGCTTGGTACCAAACATAAGATGAAACCATGTTTTATCTTAACTGTTTTTTAGTTTGTGAAATCATGATTTGGCTTGCAGATCATTCAGATCCTTGTATGACAAACTTTGGTTTCCTTGATTAGCTCTTTCTTCTGCAGAGGTTTAGCAGGAATACCAACCTGCACTACAGTGAGGGTAGTACGGGGCAGCAACCTATAATGTCTGCATTTGTGTATTATGAAAACTCATCGTTTATTCGGACTTTGGTATGTAAGCGAACTTCAAACCACGGTGCACAACATGGTTTGACATTCTCTAGCCATAGTTAGAGAAGTTGTGTATGATCAGACAATCATAGTATCTGTAGTTTTATTTAATCATGGTTTCATGTGGCAGACATGAACCACTCCACTGACTATGGTCAGGGTATGCCAAACCAGAACATTAAACTATGGCTTATTAACCACAGTTAATCTTAACGATGGATTTGCTGGTGAATGAAAGCAGACATCTAGGGTTTCCATTAAGCACTGCCCTTGCACATGCTCTGGGCTGCAGAGGTCTAGTTAGAACAGCTCAAAATCAAAACCTCTCTTACCTTTACCTCTTCTTGTTACCATGCTTCCTGACTGATGGAACCAATATTTGTGGATACAAGCCAGTATCTGAATGATGTTCTTCAAACAGCACCCTTGTTTCACAAAGTAATTATTATCCAAATTTATTTGTGTTGTCTCTGAACTGAGCCAAGGCCACGTAAGTTATCTGTAGAACAAGAAGAAGAGTTGGTTTTATATGCCAGCTTTCTCTACCTTTTAAGGAGAATCAAACCGGCTTACAATCACCTTCCCTTCCTCTCCCCACAAGAAGACACCGTGTGTGGAAGGTTGGGATGAGAGAGTTCGCACAGAACTGTGACTAGCCCAAGGTCACCCAGCAGGCTTCATGTGTAGGAGTGAGGAAACCAACCCTGTTCACCACCTCATGTGGAGGAGCAGGGAATCAAACCCAGTTCTCCAGGTTGGAATCTGCCGCTCCTAACCACTACACCACACTGGCTTCCCAGGACTATTTACACAGAATGGAGTAGGAGTGGGGGAACAGGAGCTGAGCTGCTTCTGACTGGAACTGCTCCAAGGATCATTCCTCAGTCCCTGATATGATAAGGTGTAAGGGAAATTGGAGATGAAACCTGGCACAAATGTAATTTGTAAGGGCAAATGATACTGTGGTAGGCAGGGCACTCCAGGGACAAGCATACATGGTGTCTTTAAATAAAGGGGGGAAATATGTGAGTTTAAAAATCTGGATATTTACTCTAAATAGGATGAACACCTGAACTTGACAGCTGACAGAAAAGTGTTGTTATTCAGTTACCACACCAGTTTTGCTCAGTTTCCTTGATAGAGCTTTTTATATGTCATACACAGTGATTTGCAAAAGATTTGTACTATTCAAGCAACATATTGTAGTGTTCTGTCATATTTAAGGCAAGTATTATTCTATAAGGAAAATCAACATTTTGTACAAAATTATGCTTAAAAGATCATATTAATATATCCTAAAGTGGATTATGCAAAAATCGTACTATCATTCTTCCTTGCGCATTGTTAGTAATCTTTTGTTCTTTAAAAGTAGCCAATGTTGGTATAATTGTGGTATCTGTGGAATATTTTGCATTGCTCATAGATATGAAGAACATTAAAATGAGGAATATAGGTAATACAGTTTTTACTCAGTTTTTACACCAATTAATACAGTACGTGGAAAATATTTTGCATATGTTTTATGTGGATTGTTTTAAGCTTGATTTATGAAATCTGGGATTTTATCAGTTTTAGATTTCTCCTCTCAAAGAAGCGTTGTGTCAAAAGAAGATGGATAATAACTGGAGACCATGACAGAGAAACAGGTGCATCTTCCCAATGCATGCAGTTGCCATTTGTCTGAAAGAAGCAATACACTTATTTTCAGCTACATGACATGCAGGGTTCTGGTATCTGTGTATTGATGCTGAAAATACACATATTGCCCTTTTCAGTCAAAACAGAAATCAAATGTAGTTTGCTCTCTTGGTACATGTGCTAAAATATAATGACTAAATTGTGTACACTGGCCAAGAGTTCTTTATTCTTTTAAGACATGGTGACCTGCTTAGGACCTCTCTGCCTCATAAGGTTCATCTGATCACATCTCTTATCTCCTTTAGAGAACAGGTTGTGTGTGTAAAGTGCCGTCAAGTCGCAGCCGACTTATGGCAACCCCTTTTGGGGTTTTCATGGCAAGAGACTAACAGAGGTGGTTTGCCAGTGCCTTCCTCTGCACAGCAACCCTGGTATTCCTTGGTGGTCTCCCATCCAAATACTAACCAGGGCTGACCCTGCTTAGCTTCTGAGATCTGACCAGATCAGGCTAGCCTGGGCCATCCAGGTCAGGGCAGAAATCAGGTTACTATACTGTTATTTGTCCTAGATAATGTTTGAATTTCTTTGAGTTCCTTGAGTGACCCTCTTATACTGCTTTTTTTGTGTGTGCTTATTTTTATGTGATTGTGGAATTATTTGAACTGAATTTTAGTGTGATTGTTAGCCACCTGTATAGTCTCTTTTGTGCATGAAAGTGGGGGAGTATTTTAATAAATTCAGGGACTAGTTTAATTTTAGTAAGCAGATGAAAAGATCAGTACAAATTATATTTAATGCCAATGAGCATCTCTTACATTTGAGCAAGAGGATGATATCCTTTTCTTGCTAATATTTGATAGCAAATACAGTATTTACTGTTTTGTATATCTAAAAACAGCTGGGTTTTTAGATGTAATCTAGAACTCTCGAGGATGGATTCTAATGGCTTTTAAATGTTTCAGCGTTAATTAAGAGATAATGTGAATAGAATAGTCTGTTATGACAGGATAATTTCCTACTGAATGTAAATTAGACAGTTTAATTTTTTTTAAAGAAATAAATGCTGTAAATGCAAAGCCAAAATATAGACTGTACTTGATGATTAAACAAAGTGCATTAATGCATGGCCATTTTGCCCGGCGAATCTCCTGCAATTGTAGCGAATTGCGGAAGTCTGCACGCATGGCTGCCTTCCTCTCATGGGATCAACCCACCTTCCCCCGAAACTAAACAGGGTTTTCCCAACCCTGCCTTCTCGCAATTAAAAACAACACACGATACAATTGTGTTCTCCTGTGTGTGTACCTGTGGATTCGACTCCCCTTCCTTCCTTCCGTCACCGAAGCACCCAGTGCCACGGGAGGAGGAGAAGGCCTAGAGGGAGAGAAGTGGTGGCAGATGAAGAGCATTGACAGCAGCCCACCTGGAGCCCACACCCCTCTCTCTCCCTCACTCTGCTTGGCAACCTCAGTAGGGGGGAGGCAAGCCTTCTTGACCATGCATTCAAGTATAGTTATTCCAATATTTAACAGAAATAATAAACAGTACCTCAACAACTATCATCCCAGGAGTCTGTTAGATATTGCTTTCCTTCCAGCCAGCAGGGAAAAGACCAGAAGAATTTATCTGGGTACAAAAACAAAAAAACTACCTTCCCCCCCACATCCCCAGTGACCCCCTACTTCATGCCCAAAGAAAGGTGAAAAAGGTGAAAAGGTTAGAAAGGTGAAAAGGGGCTGTGTTCCCTTCCCCTCTTTTCAATCTCTATATTAATATCACCAAGAGGCTCTCAGGTGCTGACCTCTTTTCCCCTCGCCTTGGAAAATATCAGCCCATCTATATGCAGACAACATGGTCTTGTTGTTGATGACTCATATTGGGCTGAAAAGGATGCTGTCCAGACTCAGTGACTACAGAAAAAAGGGATTGTTAACCATCAATTATTCTAGAACCAAGGTAATAGTATTTGGTATCTATGTTTTCTTAGTATAATATTGTTGTCTCTGACTATTTCAGGTCTTCCAGCACTCTTTTTACATAGATTTGGCACAGGAGAAGTTAGTTACTTTGCAATTAATTGTATATTTTGATATCTACAAGGGGAGCACAGCTCTACCTGTTTTCAGTGTGTTAAAATTTAAAAGAAACTTAAAAGGAATGCAGACATTTACCAGATGTCATTTGATGATTTGTCTGTGGCACGTTTGGGAGGGGGGGATGGTGATGACCATTACAAAATCTTAGCGAGACATGGTAGTACATTCCTTAATTTTTAAAAACAGTTTGTCATGAATTCTTAAGGAACCAAGACGGTAATAATTGGTGGGTTTTTTGGTATTTTTTTTACTATTAAGGTTTCTGGGACATATAACCTACCTCAGTCTTCTCATTTTGGAAAGCAGTTGTGTGGTTTGTAAAAGACACAGACCAATGGAATAGTGTTACAACAAAATATTCAACAAATATTATTGGATTAGTAAATACACCTAATTTATATGCATATATCATTTTTGAATTGCTACTTCCACCCTCACCCCCCTGGAGGTGTCGTTAGTTGCATCATCAACTGCTTCAGTATACAAAAGGCAGAAATTTAACATATGCTATATCCCCTGCATGGAAATGAAGTAACAGAAGAAAATCTGAGCCTTTCCAACATTAGCCTATCACGGAGCTCTTAATAATATAGTTACTACTTCAGGGAAACAATGAAGAATCCCAGAATATATCTTCACCAAAAAGAAAAACAAATCCTGGCATGCTATATGAAGAGTACTCTGTTGGTTATGGATGAGTGGAAGGAAGGGATGAATCAAATATGAATTTCCCCAAAGGCACATACTAACTATCATTGTGTCTGTTTCTGTGTATCTGACAAACTTGTTCAGCTATACCTGATGGTTCCTTTATCCAGTCATCTCACAGTAAGGATCGTCATATGCAGAGACATTAGTGTGACAATTTATTTTATTATACAGTAGAAAATAATGATGGCAGAATTGCAGCTAAAATAAAAGTTACTTCTTTTTCCAGGCTAACACAAGGTAAGTTAACTTCTGTTTGTAAATCAGCATTTGGATTTGGGGTAATGGGTACAAGGGAAAGATCTTGTTTTTACGAGCCAACAATGACATTTTACACATGGGCCTTAAAAGTACATGGGAAAATATTCCAGATGCAAGATGTTTGTACATGCTTTGGTGCTAAAAATGGAAAGCTTTGCAGTTGGCATCTTGGTGTTCTTTAAAACACAGATATATGCTTTGTGATCTAATAACTTTTGTGAAAGCTTGCTGCAGTGTAACCAAGTCACAGCAGGATGGCCCCATTGTAGCCAGAATACTTGTAGAGGTTCCTCCATTAGTAGTTCCTCCTCTCTTTTTCTCCCTTCTTGGTCCACTGCACACCTGCTTATGATACAAAACAACTTTCTGCAATGCCACAGGGCTTGTTTACTAATATTGGCTTTTCTTGACATAATATGTGCTCTTATGTCAGTTTATATGAGAACTTGCTGGCTTGGAAGGAATGCAACTTTTTATTATCATGCTTACCAGCTTTAAAAGCTTTCCAACTTCAAATAAGCATTTATCAAATGTTGAAGAGAGAATCATAAAAGTAAAAAATTCTGTAATATACATGCCACAGTTATATAACACAAAGGGGGAGAAACCGCGATGCGAGCGTGGTCTCGCGAGAAGGTGACGGGTGGCACCCCAGCCTGGTGGAGACCTCTCCCGTTTTCTTGCATCCTGCCCGGTAAGTCCACAATGGGGGGACTTGTTTAGTCAAGTCCCCCTTTTTTTTGGATAGCGATGAATTCTGACCCTGCAATAATCCTTCTCAAATCCAAAGGGAAGTTCTTTCATCCCAAATAACACTTATTCAATGTGACACTATTAACATAGATTAACATAAAATCCCAAGTCGTCATTGAAAGCATGAAACCATGGCTGGTTCTAGGTTTCTGTGAGCTCTGGGTGTCAGAAACTGTTGACCCTTTCCCCTCTAGCACAGCCACTTTTTACTCTAACCACATCCCTTTCATTTGGCCCCTTCCTTTTGGTTCTAACCATTCTTCTTTAACCACTCAATTTTCCATTTCAATTTGCTTACTCGGATAAAGAATATCATACACAATTTTGCTTTCTTGGTTACGTTTTATTACTTTGTATAAAACCTGAGAGAAGAAAACATACCTTTCATGATACTATTTGGAGTGCTATTCGATCAAATTGGCATCTGGCTTTTGCCCGGCCGGAGCTGTCTGCAAACTGCACCAACACAAGATTCCAGCTGTGGGTAGGGCAAAATACAAAGAACGCCTGATGATCTTTTTCTAGAACAATGGCTTGCACTCCTTTGGTGTCATTATCATAGCACTGGCTAGAAATATAAGACACCAACAACCTATACTTTTCCGCCAACACGATGCTCGCAAGACTTTTTTGTTACCCGAAATGCTCTTTAATTGGGGAATTAGCTGAGTAGATCAGTAACTTTAATATTTATAAAGCAAGATCAACCAGAGCCCATTAACTGTGACCTTAAGAATAAAGACAGACAAGGGATTTCCGAATTAAAAGTGTTTATGTTGTTTCAAGCATTCAGTGGTGCAACACAAACATACACAGAGCTAAGAATTTAAAAGATAGTAGAATACAGATAGATGCCCATTTGGCAGGGATCGTTGGTGGAGTAATATTTACTGTTATTGAAGAGGAGATGTCCAAGTTCCAGTAGACTAAGATAGCAGAAAATAAGAGCAAAGGTGGGGGCAAGGGTTCCCGTAGACTTGGCCAGCAAGGCGGGAGGGAGCGTGGTCAGGCTGCGAAAAATCAGACCAACAGAGTAACGGCATAGAAGCCAGGAAAGACCTAAGGTAACATTATGGGCTGGGGGCACCCCAGATATACTGTTTTTCTGGGGGTGGGGAGAGGGGATTTGCCCCTCCTAGGTTTTCAGGTGACAAAAGGTGACAAAAGGATTAATCTTCGGCTGCCAGGATGGGGTAGTGAGAATTTGGAAATCTATTCTGATTCCAATGGCTTTTGCAACCCGGGAGGAACCGGAAGATCTCTGCTGAAGTGATTAACGTTCTCAGACAAAAGGCGCGATCTCTGCTAACGTCTGGGGATCGCTGCTGCATAGCTGGAGGAACGACTCATTGCTGATATCAGGATTGCTGTTGATTGCCTATTAAGCTGCTGATGTTGCAATGGGAAAGGGGGGTGTTGGCACTGACTACGTGACTGTCTGCTTTCCACGACATGGCTGCGGCTGGAACAGAGTTTGCACAGGAACATGGAGTCTCTCAGGTTCACTGGAGGTTGCCCTTGCTTCTGCTTCCTAGCTGCCGGCTGCACGGAGTGCACCAGAGCGGCCGTGTCAGTTTCAACGGAGCGCGCAGCGACCGTCCCAGTAGCGTGTGGGGCGGGCGCACGGCTAGAACAGTAGTCGTGTGCCTGCATATCGGGTTGCCATGTCCAGTCCGGGAGTTTAGGCGGCCCGTATGCTTACATTTTCCTATTGTGTCTGTGAAATACAGAAATTCCAAAAACTCCTTGCTGTCTACTGATTTGCATTTAACAAACATCCTGTTCATAAGTTAGTGACCGTGCATACAATCTGTGATTTTTCTTTATACATGCATTGATTAATTCACATGTTACAGACAATGTACATAGCAGCTGAATGTGTGATTGAAACCACACATTTATCCAGGTACTGGTCTTCTTGTCAACTGTAAAATGGAGGTGGGTTGAATCTTTCTTACAAACAGATGCACACACATACATTCAGGATGTATGTATGTTCATTGTAACGTGTGGACAGGACTAGTGAGAAGGGGAGTGTGTGTGATTAGAGTGGGCAGATTGTATCTTGGTGGGAGCTTAGCTAATGCTTGCTTTCTTAAACAATCCATCACCATAAAATAATAACGTTGACATTCTTCACTTTACTGCGGTGTGAAGTATGCAAGTTTTTAGTAAAGAAAAACAATTATTTCACAGCAGGGGTAGGTCTCAGCATCTGCCCCACCTCAGCCAATGCTGGCACCGCATGAGACACCTTAAATAGTTCAAGCCTTGCACACTAGTAACAGATTTCAGTCAGAGAAAAGGCTTTGTAGCTTTAGCCTTAAACTAAGGTTTTGATCAAATTAAGTTTATAATAGCAAATACAGAAGCTATATATAAAATAAGACAATTCTATATGGGAAAGGTCCACAGGTTAGACACAAAGACTTAAAATATGGGCTTGGCTGTATCAACCTGATTTATGGTCAGCGTTGCTTTCTGTAGGAATATGCCTTATCAGAAGTGAGGCATATAGTGAAATTAGGGTTGCTGTCCATGGCTGGCAGCTGGTTGGGGATGGCAAGGACATGGGGGTGTCATAATTATACAGTGTGTGATGTCATGTCTAGGCAAAACCAGAAGTGACATCACATCATTCTAGGAATCACTGGAAACTCCACAGGTTTGACAAGTGAGGTTAATGCTAGGGCCTGTAAAATATAACAGAAATGAGGTGAAAAGCAAGATTGTTGCTATTTTTAAAGCCTCCCCCCCCAATTTTCCAACAGAAAAATTAGTCTATAGGAACTCTGAAAAGAGACTCCTATTGAATACTTACAGTGCATTCCTAAAGTGAGTTACTTCAGTCAAAAAGCCCATTCATTTCAATGGGCTTAGACTGGAGTAACTCTCTTTAGGAATGCACTGTTAATCTTCTAGAAAGACTAAAATGCTTCTAAGGCAAGATTTTTCATACTCAAAATATGTAGTTTTTCCAGTGGAAAATTTGAGAAATCTTGGGGAGCAATGGGATTTTTTTTTACCGTAGTCATATACAATGATTTCAATATTTTTTTTGTTTACATGTAAACAAAGTTTAGCTTAATATCCAACATGATGGCACCAGTACTCAGTAGTAGCAGTGAGTACACTGCCACAAAAAAGCCCTGGATATAGTTGCAGTTTTTCTTAGTTTTTCTTATAGAAAATGAAGATATTCTTGTAAATTCTTTAAAAATGCTAAAATAGTACAATTCAATATGTTAAGTTATGATTCATTTTGTGTTGGTAAATCAATAAAAAGTTTAAATTTCTGGGAGGGGATTGTTTCCCCCATTGTCAAGAACCTCCAATCCAGCAGGCTCCTGTTATGGGTCAGGCAGTATTCAAAATTTGCAAAACACCTGGGGTGCAAGCCCTTACACCTCAGGAGGGAAGCTGCTACCAGTCCCTTTCTCTAACCCAACCAGCCAGAAGCCAAGCGACAGACTTCTAACCTTCCTGGGCTTGAGAAAAGAAAGTCACCCCGTGATGTTGGCCACCGGCAGTGTGAGTTACACCAATTAATTACCTGATAGGTGTAGCCCTTTGGTCAAGGTACTGAAATTAGATCGAAGCCACCCAAAGACATAAAAACTACATGCAAATATAAGTAGGGAATTTATTAAAATTGTGCAAGAATATTTATAAGAGGACATAACCAAGTAAGGTCTTTAAAAATAACAAAACCTAGAGCAAGTAGCACTAGCTAAACAGTCAAACACTAATTCAAGAAGCAAGATACAAAATTTAGTTCAGAATTTAAAATGTTACCCATTGAAAGGTCTACTGAAAATAAAATGTCCAGACTTGCAATGTCTTTGTAAAGAGCTATGACCCCATTTGGATACTGTTCTGGGGGCTGAATTTCAATAAGCATATTACAGGGCTGGGAAAAAGTGCAGAAAGGGCAACCAAAATGATGGGGTGAGGTGGGGTTTGAAGCCCCTTTCCTATAAGGAAAGGCTAAATACTTTGGAACTTTTAAGCTCAGAAAAAAAGGCAGGTAAGTAGAGGCACAACTGAGTTTTTTAAAAGTATGCTTGAGGTGGAGAATGTGGACAGGAAGAGCTTTCTCCCTATTCCAAAAAAAACATGACTCGGGGACACCTAATAAGATTGGTGGGCAATTGGTTGAGAACAGACAAAAAGAAACACCATATTACTCAATGTATACTTCAGTTGTAGAATATGCTGCCAGCAGACAGTGATGGCTACAAGCCTAGATGGCTTTAAGAGGGAATTAGGCAGATTTATGGTGGGATAGGTCCATCAATGGCTACTAGCCATGGGGGTTAAAGGGAATCTCCATGGTCAGAGTCAGCAGACCTCTGAATACTAGTGTTAGGAGGCAACATCAGAGCCTTGACCTGAATGCTTTTTGTTGGTCCACCAGCTGTGGGAAACATCATGCTGGACTAGATACCCCAGCTGTCTAATCCAGTGAGGTGGTTCTTAATGCTCTTAACATAAAACATCTTAAATACAGTATTACGTTGTTACTGCGACTTAATGAATGAGACTGTTTGAGGTCAAAAGATAGCATGAAAGTACCAATACACTTCTAAAATGCATAAAATTAATTTGATTGAATCAAATAGCTGAAACTTGTACTGCCGTAGTGAGAACCATTGGGGCTACTCACATTAAGTAGTTTGGAGATTATTTACTAGGATTGATTTTTGCCTTTGAAAATCTAGTCACTTGAAAGCCTTTAAAGTCTAATCATGCTGTTCTCTGGCACAACAATAATTTAGGCACTGATTTGGTGCAACATGTTTTTTCCCTTTAAGATTTTTTAAAAATTGTTTTTCCATGTAGGATAGTAGGCTGTACCAAATCAACAAACTGTAAGCAGTTGCTACTGCAGTTACCAACAACTGCAAATTTTCATCGACCTATTTTTGTAATTTTGGAAACCAAAATCTGTTTTTAATTCTTACTTGTAAGCTAATAATTGTATCATTTTTACTGTGATGAATATAATTTTGGCAATGAGTCAGACTTCAACAATGAAACATATGGTCTGGTCTCAAGCACATAAGCAGTCCTTGAGAATGCGTTAACATATAATTTCTTCTTGGAAACAAATAATTAGCATCATCTACAGCATGCTATTTTGCATATATGTATTCACATAATGAAGTAGACATTAAAAAAGCATTAAGGTTATAAGCATATCCATAAAAGCAAATTAAAAATAAAGAATTAGTCATAACTAGTCAGAAAGGAGTTCACTAGGGTTTGATTGTGCAATAAAACTTTGCTTCCATCCAAGACACCCTTTAAAAAAAGACAAAAGGCAGCAGTTTGGATTTAACTGGGATACAACTTGATAAAACAAATAAAAATGTGTAACAGGATAGTCAAAACCAAATCAACCTATTGTCATCAGACATGGGCCATTCTAATTGTTCTCAGTCCCTGTTTCCACACAGAGAATCACAGTGATAAGCAGAGCTAGTTTTCTCCCTTGTAGTCACAATTGCAACCACAAACAGGGCTATCAAAGGACTGCCGTTCATTGCCTGGCAGCAAAATCAAGGCTACAAACAATTGAAAACTATCAATGTGGGCTACAAAATGACTGGCCACTGCCATGTTTGTCAACTTCCAGGTGGGACCTGGAGATCTTCCAGAAGTACAACTGATCTCCAGATAACAGAGATCTATTCCCCTGCAGAAAATGGCAGCTTTGGCAGATGGAATTATACTCTGCTGAGGTTCCTCCTCTCCCCAAACTCCATCCTCCTATGGCTTCACCTCCAAATCTCCAGGAATTTCCCAACCCAGAGTTGGGAGCCCTACCTGCCTGACTACAGAAAGGTGGGTTGCAACAGTTCTAATCCATCAGTGCCATGTCCCCATTTGGCATGTACCTAGAATAATGGTGCAATGTATTAAGGGCACCTGTGCTGGAAGTCAAATAACTGTTCCCTCCTTTTGAGGCACATTCTCAACACTCTCCCTGTGAAAGTAGAAAAGACCCCATTTTGGTCAGTTGTCTGTCCTCATAAATGGCACTACATGACACAAATCATGTTAAGAATTTTAATATGTACTGTAAAAGAAAGTGTCTGCGCTAACCTTACAGTTTGATTTCTGTTTACATTGAAACAGCAGTACAGTCTCTTTAGATATGACACTTCTGGTATAAATTCGTGACATTCATGATTGAAAATGGTGTAGTAGTGGTGGTGGTTGCCTTAGTGATACCTAGTAATTAGGGTAATAAAATAGGCAAAACAATTACTTCCAGTGAAACACTTAATGAGATTTCAATTACGAATGAGGTTTTGAAGGATTCAAAAACCAAAATGGACAGGAAAATGATTTTTTTGTACAGAGCCTACATTAATAACAGAAAATATATTTGACAATGACTCAAGTCTGTCAGTTACTTTTAGCTTTTCGTATTTGTTCTATTTTCACTATATGCCAAGTACCCTTTGTTGTATGACTAACATGCTTGAAAATTAAAGCAAAAGTTTTTTTAACCTACACTGTATGAGATGCTTGTAGATAAAAACCTGTGGTGTATAAAGACGAACTATTGCTTTCTATCTCCCAACTTTGTTGAACCTGTAAATGTTTGGGGGATTTTAAGAAAAGGGTAGTAGGCACCACCAGAAAGTCCTGTCTTGGGTGTCAAGAAGGCTCAAATCCTGAAGTCCACCTATGATGAAGCCAGCTGCCTCCAAATTTGTGCTTCCTGCACAAACCAATATGATGCTGCCATGTTTTTTCTGAAGCACTGCCTGCTTCAAGAAGGTGAACGGAAGCTGGATTGATTCTTTGCTTAAGGGAAAAATGCTGTTTGGGTTTTCCCCCCTAAAAGAGCGTTTATGCAGCTCTAGGGAGAAGTTTCCAAGCCCCCTCAAAACAAGAATGTCTGTGAGCATCCTAAATATGTACAACTGATATTCCTGCTGACTCTTGGATGAGCTGAGCACTTTTCTAGTCATCCTGCTGGTAGGGAGATACTCTACCTTTCTCTTGTATTCAAGAGCCTTTGTATTTAATCCCCAAGATTTAAAAAGCAAAGGTATGCCAAGAGACACACTGAAGGGAATCATGGCACCCATGTTCACCATAATGGAGGATCGCTGATCGAGTTGTTAGATGTAATTTAAGAAAGTAGTCTAAATTATGTTCAACTCATGGAACGTCCTGTCGTTACTTGGTAGAGAAGGAAAGCAAGAGAAATGTTAGGATGTATTATAAGTTGCTGAATATGTCTCAAAATGTTTTGCCTTGTACAATACCCTGCATATTAATTTTAATAAGATTCTCTGAGGAATTTTAATAATTGACTCTTTGTTATACTTTATGATTAAGCCCTCAGAGTCTACCACTGTGTTGTTAAACAAACATTGCAAACGAAATGAACTGCTTCTACAGCACAACACTGTTACACATGCTGTCAGCACTCGACAAAATATCTAAACAAAGTTTTAAAGGTTAATCAAAATTTCTGCTGATTGAGATTATAAGGTTATCATATTATAAAATACTCAGTGCACAGCTATTCCATGGGGATTTAAAGCCTATTATTTACTCAGAAAGCACAACTGATACCATTGATCAGCAGCATTCACTACAGCATTCATGATCACAACTCCTTTTGGGCATATGCCAGAGACAGTCAAACTTTTCTCGAGGAGACCTAATCATGATATTTTCTTTACTTGGAATTTGTTTGTAATCCAATAAATCATGCAAAAAGGAAAACCTTTATGCTATTACTTTGGCAAACTGGTGACATGCAACCCCTCCCCCAGTAATTCCTGATACTCTATCCCCCATTTGGATTATTCCCCAGGGGAAAAGAAAAAAAAACCTTTTAGGACACAGCAGTCAAGCCCATTTTCTTTTGCTGTTGGTCACCGATTTTATACTCTGTTTCTTTCATCATTATTATGCCAAGTCTGTGCAAATGGGATCCTGGGTTTCTCTTTCACTCTTCAAAATATATCCCTTAATTTAAAAAAAAAAAAACTTTATGAACAACAAAAATCAAAATAGCATCTCAGCCCCTCCCCACAGATATTTAGTATAATCTTCCCCAGGTGTATTTCTCTAGGCTGCAGCATTTCCATTTTAGAAGTCCAATCTGATATTTGGTGATGTATGTTTGACATGTAAAATGAATAAATGATACCACAAACCTTTAAGAAAGGATCTTTCTAAGGCCACTTTGATGTTGCTGTACTTCACCTACTCTGGAGAACACAGGCAACACACTCCAGAAAGAATATGATTTGTTCTTTAGTTTATTAATATATAATGTTTACTTGTCAATTGCTAATGAATTTGCCATAAGCCTAATGATAGCCTTAAAGCCTCTTATTGAGTACGTTATTACCAGGCTTCACCATTTCATTAGGGGAAAAGTGGTTGCTCTTCTGGTTTATTGCTATTGTGGCACTAAACTCCCAGAGGGCTGAGATCCTTTTTGTGAATGCTGGCCATCAGGGACATGCATTTTTTCATGGTAGAAATTGTACATGTAGTGTATAGTGCCATACTCACAGGGGCATTTTTAGATTGCTGGAAAGTGATTACAATCTAGCTTTTACCACACTGAAAGTCTTACAGCATTTGTTGCAGTTCCTTAGAAAATAATATGGGTCACTTCTACTTTCCTCCTATATCCTCAAAGGAACAGGTTTTTTAAAGGTAACAGTTCAAGGGGAGCAAAACCCTGTTCTTACACCTCAACACTGTGGGATAGGATATAGAAGGAGATGTTAGACTATGGCTTACCCCTCTTTTTTTAGTGCGATCATTTGATATACAGAAGGTTGCTGAAAGTTCCATTTCCTCTTACTTATATGTTAAAGGCACTGAATATAACCTTTGTCACTGCCTCTTGAGAGCTCTCACACGAAGCCATTTTCAACTAAATTGAAAGCTTCTCATAGTCAATAATCACTTTATATTGAGGTCATACATCTTATCTAGTGGTTCAGCTATCACATTAAGGTGCTTTATTGTGGAGAATTCCTTTAGATGAGCTGCTTGATCTTGTTTGGTTGAAATCCAACAATGTAGTGAATCAGTCACTTAATATCTACATAAAAAGCTGAACTGTAGGCAGGTGTGATTAGGTCTTTAAGTCTTTCAGCGATACTTGCAGCTGTCCAAGCAAGAAGTATGGCATTAAAGTGATTTTCTGTATCACTGTTTCCTTTCCAATTGGAAAAATAAAAATACTAGCAGCAGCTGAGAAGTGTCTCAAATAACAACTTTCTAAAATACTATAGCTCAAATGTGTTGGGGGGGCATTTTGTGGAACATTTTGTGCAGTTCTAACCATTTTAAAATTGATCTGTTGAACCTGCCTGGTACCATGTGAAATAGCAAGCTGATTAGTGCTAAAATGACCACTAGTCTAGCACAAATCTAGAATCCTGCAATGAAAAACTAGTCACTAGAAGTGTTTTTTTTTTTTTTTTAACAAATCATTGTACTAGCTCACATTTTGGACAGTAGCAGGCCAGTAAGTACCATGACAGAGGGATTGTGCTATAGTAAAATAGTAAATCAGTTTATTAATCATTCCTTTCTTTTACAAGACAACTTTCTTCCTATTTTTAAATTGTCAGCATAAGCCATGTTTTTTTTGGTGTACTTTAAAAGAACAGAAAAAAATGCTGGGTTAGTCACTGCCACCTTAACCTATTTCACAGAGATGTTGGAGGATAAAATGGAGGAGAGGAGAATGATGTGAGTCACTTTGGGTCCCCATTAGGGGAGAAAGGTGGGATATAAATAAATTAATCACAAATAAATTAGAAACACAGTATTGCCAGCCTTAAAGCCACGGTTTCTGTCAGGAGGGGTGAGGGCCCTTCCCAAGGCTGTTTTGGCCTTTGATGGAGGAGTCAACAGAGCTAGGCCTAGCAGCAACCACTGGGCAACTTGCTATCATATGACTTGCATGACTCACCCAGGCCCCGTTGCTTGCTACTGTTCAACAGCAGCCACCCATGAAAGCCAATATGGTGTAATGTTTAGAGTTTTAGACTAGGATTTGGGAGACTTAGGTTCAAATGTACACTCTGCTATGGAGTCTCTTTGGGTGACCTTGGGTCAGTCAAACACTCTCAGCCTAACCTAACTCATAGGGTTGAGAGGAGAATGATGCAACCTGCTTTGAGTCTCTGTTGTGGAGAAAAGCAGAGAATGTGTGTGTGAAGTGCTGTCAAGTCACAGCCAACTTTGCCGACCCCAGCAAGAGGCTTTCCAGGCAGGTGATTAAGCAGAGGTGGTTTGCTATTGCCTTTTTCTGCAGAGTCTTCTTTGGTGGTCTCCTTTCCAAGTACTGACCCTGCTTAGCTTTCAATATCTGATAATATCAGGCTATACCATGCCACCTTCCCTCTCAAAGCAGGGCATAAATGAAGTAAATAAATATAGCTGAAGATGGGGGTGGCAGACAAAAGATAGGTTGATTGATGGATGGCAAGTAGACAAGGAAGCCCAGAAAGGTGAGGTTATGAGGGCCACCTGGATGATTGCAGAGAAAATAATTATGTCTGTGCATTAGATGTAAGAGGCAACATGTATGCCTGAAAGCAGAGTGTTAGTGCTGTTGTGTGGTGCTCCACCCCCAGTGAACTCCTGCAGACAGCTCACCAATCAGTCAATGATAAATCTGTGACATTTGCAACTGGTGAGTACTAGAAGATCTGAACTCACAGGAGTTCAAGCATCCCTAGATCAGCTGAGTCAAGGTGAGGAATCATCTTCCAGGCTAAATGGAAGAAAGAGGGTTTGTTTTTTTGCAGCTTTATTAACTTTCTTTTCCCGAAGTAATGCTGGGTCCAGTATTATCCTATGGCTCTTAACTGAGTCTGCAATGGTCAGCTGAACCCCATTGAATGTGAAGAACATTGTCCTTCAAGGACTCAGCTTTCCCAACCAGTATTACATCCTTCTTGTGAAGATTCAGTTTCAACTTGTTCACTCTTAGCCATTTGAGCAGAGCAGTCGGTCAGTGCCTCAAGACTTTTGCTGCATCCAGGAGATTGAGATAAGGAGCTATAGAGATGGAGGAAACAAGCCTAATTTTTGCAGAAATGTTTAATTTTACATTCTAGTTGGGAAAAATGCAAGGTGGCTAGGAGCAGCCTGTATTGATACTGTGACAAGTCCAATGGTAGAGTTAATCCTGAACTGAAACAGGTCCAATATTGATAAATCCATAATAAGTATCTTCTAGTGAAAGGCTATTCTGTAGCAAGAACGATAAAGCAGCCTGCTCATCCAGAATCATATTGATCATTTGGTCACTGGCTGTGTGCAGGCAGTACATTGTCCGAGTGACAGAAAAGATGCTGCTTCAGGGGATAGTGGACCTAAACACCAAGACAATGATTCCTTAGTATTCTGCAAGTAGGGTGTTGTCCATGACATTGGATTATTTATGTAGTCACTGTCAATATGCACATATACTTTGATGTAAATTATTAAGTGGAATATTCTTTAGTGTGTTTAATGGTCTCATAATACCATTACCAAGGAAGATGAATGAAGGGAAACAACTTCTAAAAATGAAAATGACTACAGTGTTTATTGCATGTGGCATGTTTCTCAGACTAGTTTAAAGCTCTGTCTTTTGGGGCTGCCATAAATTAGGGAGGATATTCATTTGAAAACCAGTTAAGAACATATGAAGAACAAGGTCTTCACCTGATGACAAAAGACACCAGTAGAGGGGAGACAGACAAATCTCCCTGGCAAGGGAGTGCTGAAATTTTGGTGCCACAACAGAGAATGATCTCTATCGGCTAGAGATCAGTTGTAATAGCAGGAGATCTCCAGCTAGTACCTGGAGGTTGGCAACCCTTGTTCCAGGCTATACAGGCTCATTCTTTATTGTATTTAAATCCTTTATTTTTTGTTCTTAATCTTTCTGCCAACATCGTTTCCTACTTTTTGAAGAACTAGATGCTGGACTCCATTTGCTTCAGTATTTACCTTTGTTCTCTGCCCTTACTATCACTGCTCAGTTTCATTTTCTATCTTCAACTTTTCCTCCATTGATGAAATGCTTTGTTATTCACCCATCTGACCCATTTTTTTTTCTTTTCACAGGTGTTAGACAACTCTTACAAAAATCAGAAACGATATTCTGGCTACTTAAATCTAAGAGTTTCTAACCCACTGTTATTCTGCTTGATCCCTTGGAAGCTTTTAATGCAGATGATCACTTTTATTTTTACTAACTTCACTCTACAAGTTTTATTGCCTCTACTTGACTGGCTCTGTTCATTTTATGATAAGTTTTGTCATTTTTTGTTGAGGTTTCATATATTTCTTTCTGTCAACCTGTTGATGTACACTGGAGATTAGTTCTTGTGCCACTCCTATTTTCCTCTCCAATACACACTGTCTTAATGTGATTAAGATCATAAGAGCATTGCTGTCTCATACCAGTGTTCCAACTAGTCCAATATTCTGTCTCACAGTGGCCAACATATTAGTATGGAAGGCCAGCAGCACCACTATCCTGTTTCTTGGCCACAGTGCAAATTGGGAATTTCAGGGGGTAGAGGGATTACTCATTAAATTTGCAGGTGGCACCAAATTGGGAGAAGCAACAAACAAACAAAGAAGATAAAGATATAATTCAATG
The DNA here is from genome assembly GCF_029931775.1 of Euleptes europaea. Taxonomy (NCBI): domain Eukaryota; kingdom Metazoa; phylum Chordata; class Lepidosauria; order Squamata; family Sphaerodactylidae; genus Euleptes; species Euleptes europaea. Next base: position 57,189,877 of record NC_079320.1, read on the forward strand.
ATATCAATCTGAACATACTGGAAAAGTGGGCAGATGTGAACAAGATGCAATTCAATAAGGACAAGTGCGATGTTCTACATCTGGATAATAAAAATAAGCAAGCATATTGGATGGGGGATATGCTCCTGAGTAACACTATGTGTGCACAAGATCTAGGGGTACAGATGGACTGTAAGCTAAATATGAGCAGTCATTGTGATGCAATGGCAAAAAAGGCTAATGCTGTCTTGGGGTGTATCAACAGGGGCATAACATCCAAATCGCAAGATGTCAGTTCCGCTGTAAACTGCATTGATCAGGCTGCATCTGGAGTACTGTGTGCAGTTCTGGAGGCCTCACTTCAGAAAGGATGTGGACAGAAGGGAGCAGGTTCAAAGGAAAGCAACAAGGATGATAAGGGACCTGGAGACCAAGCCCTACAAGGAAAAGCTGAGGGACTTGGGAATGTTTAGTTTGGAAAAGAGGTTGAGGGGAGACATGATTGCTCTTTTTAAGTATTTGAAAGGGCAGGGAGCTCTTCCTGTTGGCAGCACAGGATAGGACTAGCAATAATGGGTTTAAATGATGGGCAAAAACATATCAGCTGTACATTAGGAAACTTTTTTTTATAGTGAGAGTAATTCAGCACTGGAATTGGCTGCCTAGGGCAGTAGGGAGCTCCCCCTCTCCGGCAGTCTTCAAGCAACGGCTGGAAGAATACTTGTCAGGAATACTTTAGGCTGACTCTGCATTGAGCAGGGGGTTGGACTAGATGGCCTGTATGGACCCTTCTGTGATTCTATGAATTTTGTATTCCTAGTTCTATTGCATTGTTCATTATATATATTACAAGCAGCAATCTCCAAGGAGTTGCGGGGGATCTCATTCCCCCTCTCCGCTATTTCCTCTGTTACTTCCCTAAAAGCCCTCATAGTCTTTCCTCTTTCCCCTTCTCTCCTTCCACCCAACAGCCACTTTTATCTGCCTTTTTGTTTTCAGGCTTACTTCCCCCTCAGTAGCCTCTATCTAAGAAAACTATGGCACAGTTGTGTGGTGCTGGCTATTGGGCCAGGCCAACTTGCCTGGTAGGAAACCCTCAATGACTTATGAGGGACACCACTTTTTCCTTTAACCTCCTTTCCACACTATTTCCTCTCCCCTTCTCCTGTCTACCCCCATGTTCACTCCCCTTTCCCTGCCTCATCCTTGCCTTTTCAGCCCTTTACCAAGGTCCCTTTTATCTGCCTCCCATCTTCAGCTATATTTATTATTTATTTACTTCATTTATACCTTACTTTTCTCCACTGTGGGGACCAAAGCAGCTTATTTTATTATTCTTGCTTCCTTTTTTCTCCTCACAACTCTGTGATGTAGGTTAAATTGAAAGTATGTGACTGGTCCAAAATCCCCCAGTGAGCTTCATCAGTAAGATGGAGATTTGAACCTGGGCCCTACTCTGAAGCTCTAACTGCTGTACCACAGTTGGTTTGATAGGGTGGCTGTCCTATCAGTAGTAAGTAGCCAGGCCTTGGTGAATCATGCAAGTCAGGTGGTATCAAGGCACCCAGAAGTTGCTTCCGGGCCTAGTGTTGCCAACCTCCAGGTAAGACCTGGAGATCACCCAGAATTACAGCTGAACTCTAGATGACAGATATCTGCCCCCCTGGAGAAAATGGCTAGTTTGGAGGATGGACTCTATGACATTATATTCGGCCTCATCCCTCTCCAAACCCTGCTCTTCTCTTAAGAGAAGGTCCCCTGTGCAAGCACCATGTCATTCCTGACCCATGGGGTAATGTCACATCCCGACGTTTACTAGGCAGACTTTGTTCACGGGGTGGTTTGGAAGGATGGAAGGCTGAGTCAACCTTGAGCCGGCTACCTGAAACCAACTTCTGTCGGGATCAAATTCAGGTCGTGAGCAGAGCTTGGACTGCAGTACTGCAGCTTAACACTCTGTGCCACGGGGATCCTGCCCTTCTCTTAGTCTATCACAAAATCCCCAGGAATTTCCCAAGCTGGAGCTGGCAACCCAAGGACTGAGGCCTGGTCCCAATGAGTCCTCCCTCAAGGGCCAAAATAGGCCCTGCCCCTCCCCCTGCCTTTTACTGAGAGAATCAAGCCTGGAATACTGTGCTTGCCTAGCAACAACCACTGAGAAAAATTGTTACTTAAAGCTACAAGTGCTCCTTTTATCATTTTTGGGTTTTTAAACCCTCATGTCCTTTTTGTAGATTTCACATTTTGCTGCAAATCTGGGGACCTTTTCAGGTTTATAGAAAGATCTGTCTTGCCCATTCACAGCTTCAGTCACCGGATTTAAGTATCCTTAGATTTGGCAGACTTCGCTATTAGAACATAAGATGAAGATGATACTGTATGGTCACATTATTGCTTGCTTGTTCAGTTTTGTGCTTCTGATGTCCTATACTGTATTGATTACTTTTCTCTTTCCCCATACTCTGGAATCCACCTTGAGTCTCAGTGAGAAAGGTGGGCTGTAAATAAGCTAAATAAATAAAATAATTGTGTATACAGATACTGAGGATAGTTAGTGTGAAGATGAAGAACTCTTGTGGTCTTTATTGGATTTCTTCATGATTTCTGTCTCTCGCCCTCTGCTTTTTAGGTCAGTTGTTTACTGAGGAAGTAATCAAGTTGCTGCCTGTGAAAACTTCCTCACAGTATGTTAAATTAAGTAGCACAATAATAATGCAAAATGTATTACTTTCAATAACCTTTAGATGGATAGGTATTCACATCTCCATGGAATTTAACAGCAAATTAATTATGGCATCACTTCACTGAGTTAATGGGTTTCAAAATCTAAGAGGGGAGGGGAAAGCAGGTGTTGTCTCTTACTTTAAGAAATTAATAGACATTTTGTTAGGAAGCAGATAGTACATGAGCACCATGCAGTAAAATGAGAGTAGATAACTTATTTTTGTACCATAGAATATAATTCAACTTCTTGAAAGAACAGGCTGTTTTAAGCAACAAAATAGTTAGCAGCTGGAAAAAGGACAAAGTTAATATATATATACAGTGTCTATTGGCCTGGAGGCTATTTGAAACACAGTGCTAGAGGTGCAGATGGCATTGGATCTCAAATGTAAAAAAAATTAAGGGAGAATTGAGCTAGAAAAGCAGCTACTTGCTAGAAGAATGCATGCTGGATTTTGTGTTGGGACTTATAATGCTATCACACATGGAATGTCTACTTTAAACAACATAAAACATTTATTAGAGGCTTCATGGACTTGCATTGCTCACAAGGCAGGGTCAGAGCCTAGAAAATGTTAGGCACACCCATTTTTCACACATTAGACATAGGTCAAGGGATCAAGAAGTGATAAGCTGCATCAACATCCTTTACTAGTATTAATACTGTGATCAAAGTATATATAAAGTTGCTTGGACAATCATATGAAACAGAGTATAGAGTAAAATTTGTTATTGAAAAGTAGAATTATTAGGGAATTATATCCTGGAGTTCTCCTGGAATCACAATTGGCTACAGAGATCATTTCCCCTGGAGGAAATGGCATCTTTGGAGGATGGACTCGTGGCATTACATCCATGCTAAGGCATCTCCAAACATAGTCCCTAAATCTCCCAGAGCTTTCCCAGGATGGAGTTGGCAAGCCTAATAACTCCTATTAAAATGCTTTCAAAATTGTGCAATACAATGTACATAATAATAATGAAAGAGAACAAATAGAGGGTTTGAATGTTTGCCTGCCCCCTCCTAAAGTATTGCTCTATCTGTAAATAGTACAGATTCAGAGTAGGTTTTTTATTATTTTGCAACCTCAAATAATTTGTATTTTAAATCCTTAACATAGATGGGGTAATACCCTTTTCCTGTAATTATCTTACCTTCATATCTGCTTTAAACTCTTGAGTGATGATATAAATGTGGCAACAGGAATGGGGGAAATCAATCCATCTCAGCTTAGAATAGGGAGGCTATAGCAGGACCACATTATAGAAGTGAGGTGAAACTAAAGAAAGGTTTGGGATGGAACGGGGTTAATAGGGTGCTTTTAAAAAATGCACAGGAGAATAAGGATCTCAAAAAGAGAATGGACACTGTGGAAATGTCACTGGAAGCATCCCATGAGAGAAATGAAAAACAAGAGGACCAAATGGCAATGATTGAACTTAAGATTAAGGAAAATTCAATCCGTATCCGTGGTTTGAAAGAAAAAGCAGGAGGAGACTTAAAAGGATACCTAAAAGTACTTTTAGCAGATTTTTTTGCAAGAAGAGGAGGAAGTGGTTGAAGGGATGATTATAACGGCTTACAGAATTAACTCATATGCAACTAAAAATAAAGTACCAAGAGATTGCCTAGTTCAACTCTTCTCCAGGAGTCACCGTGATTTAATTCTCAGCACCCACCATAAACTTCCACTGACAATAGAGGGTACCCCTCTGAGACTGATGAAGGAAATTCCAGGAAGACTCCTAAGAAAAAGAAAAGATTTCTCATAGATTGTAGAACTACTCAGGCTCAATGGGTTCCAATTCAGATGGGAATTTCCACAAGGAGTCTCTTTTCTATTCAAGGCTAAAAGATGCAAAATTACGGATACCAGCAAGGCTGAACAATTTCTAAGAAGACATGATTCAGAGCTTTTCAAACCAGCTAAACCAGATAAACAACCATCTGCCAAAGAACTTACTGAAGAGGAGAAGGCCTCAGAAGCAAGTGGTGGGGCCCTGCCAACTGAATCAGCAGAGGACTCCCTGTCAGATGATAAAGAGGGCTAAACAACTATGAACCAAACTTAAGGGGAACAAGGGGGGAGGGAGGGGGTTATGGGTTATAAGTTGAATTTATATGGATAATATTTTTGGGATTAAAGAATGTAAAATTTAAAATGGGTTTAACTGAATTTTAATATGTTATAGGTACTCTCATGGAATATCAATAGTTTGAATTCTCTTAACAAGAGGAAAAAAGTATTTTATCACCTTCAAAAATCTAAAGCTAACATTGTTTGTTTACAGGAAACACATATTTTACAGAAGGATATATTTAGATTGGAACAATCAAGGTTAGGTAAACTTTTTGCATCTTGCAATGAGAAAAAAAAACTAATGGTATAGCTATGTATTTACCTTTGGCATTTGAACCTAAAATTATTTTTCAAGATAAAGAAGGAAGAATCTTGATGGTAGAAATAACTTGTGGTTTTCAAAAAATTATGTTGGTGGGAATTTATGCACCTAACACAAATCAAAAAATTTTTAAATAATAATTTAACTACAATTTTGGCTGAATATGCTTCAGAAAAAATGATTTGGATGGGGGACTTTAATGGGGTAATGGATCCTAAGATAGATAGGTCTGCAAAGAAAAAAAAGGGAAAATGCGAGGGTAAACTACCGGGTAATTTTAACACTCTTACAGATCAATGGGATATGTTTGATGTCTGGAGATTGACCCATGGTAACAAAAAGGGATATACATTTTTTTCCTCTAGACACCTCACATGTTCTAGAATAGACATGCTATGGCTTTCTAAAGGACTTATAAATGTATCAGAGAATCCAGAGATTCTACCAAGGGTACTATCAGACCATAATGCTGTAACAATAAGAGTTAAAATAGGAGATAGGACAAATAAACCTTGGGTATTAAATGAATTTTTATTAAAAAATAAAAAGATAGTGGATAAATTAAAGGTAGATATACAGAACTATTTTCTGGAAAATACACATAAGGGAACCCAGGAAGATATAGTATGGGATGCTGGTAAAGCAGTGATTAGAGGATTGTTAATACAACAAAATACAAGATGGTTCAAAGAGAGAGAGGCACACAAGAAAAATATTTTAGAGGAAATTAGGCAAAGCAGAAAGACAGCTTAAAAAGTACAAGATAAATAATTAAAACAGGAACAGCTTAACAATTTGAAAAAATGGCAACATCAATATGAATTTTTAATAACAGATGAAATTGAAAAAAATATTTTTAATAAACAAAGATTCTTTGAACATGCAAATAAACCGGGTAAAATGTTAGCATGGCAAGTTAATCATAAACAGAAAAATTACCAATACTAAAAATTAAAAGGAAGGGTAAGAAAACAAATGATAAACAAAAAATTATGGAAACATTTGTAGAGTATTATACAGATTTATATAGGGAAAATTTCGTATCAGAGAAAGAAATGGAGGTATATCTCAGTCAATTTGACTGGGAAAAACTAACACAAGAAAATAGGGAATTATTGGACTCTCTAATATCTACGGAAGAATTAAAGGAGGCAATAGGGAAAAGTAAATTAAACAAATCACCGGGGGCGGATGGGTTCACAGCATCTTATTATAAAACATTTCAAGAGCAATTAGCTCCTTATTCAGTGGAAGTAATGAATTCTTGTTTGCAAAATGGATTCATTCCTCAAACATAGAAGCAAGCGAATATAGTACTAATACCTAAACCAAATTCGGATTTATTGGAAGTAAAAAATTATAGACCTATCTCACTATTAAATAATGATTGTAAATTATTTGTTATGATTTTAGCAACTAGGTAAAAAAGGGTATTAAATCAAATCATACATGAAGACCAAGCTGGATTTTTACCAGGAAGATTGATCAGTCAAAATGTAAGAGTAGTAATAGATCTTTTGGAATATGCTGAACACACTACAATTCCAGTAGCTATGATATTTTTAGATGCCGAAAAGCATTTGATAATGTCAACTGGAAATTTATGGAAAAAATATTAGAAGTTATGGGTTTTGGTTTAAATTTTAAGACAGCTATAGAAATTATCTATACTTATCAATCGGCTAGTTTATTGATAAACGGTATATTATCATCACGATTTGAAATTCAAAGGGGAACGAGACAAGGATGGCCTCTTTCCCCTTTGTTGTTTATTTTAGTATTAGAAGTCCTATTAAAAAAGATTAGAAAATCTACTGAACTAACTGGATTTCAAATTGGGAGAAATCATTATAAAATTAAAGCATATGCAGATGACGTATGTTTTTTGACAGACCCTATTGAACAAATAGATAATTGGAACAGAACTTTGGAGGTTTATGGAAAACTTGCAGGTTTTAAAATAAATAAAAATAAAACCAAATTATTGGTTTAAAATATGACTATCACATCAACAAGTATTAATAAAAAAGACAGGATTTAATATCGAACATAAAGTAAAATATTTGGGTATATGGATATCACCAAATAATCTTAATTTGTTTCAGAACAACTACATTAAACAATAACAGCAGATAATAATAGATCTCACAAATTGGGAAAAAATACCATTGTCATTATGGGGTCGAATAGCAGTTATTAAAATGATGGTACTGCTAAAGATGCTTTTTTTGTTTCAAAACCTACCGATTTTGAAAGGATCACAGATATTTACAAACTGGAAGAAAGATATTTTAAATTTTTTATGGGGTAAGGAGAGACATAGGATAGCGCATAATAATTTAATTGAATTAAAAGAAACAGGAGGTCTCGGATTACCAGATTTGAGAATGTACTATCAAGCAGCTTGTTTCACCTGGTTAAAAAACTGGATTTTGTTAGAGAATCCTAAAATATTAGAATTGGAGGGATTCAATTTACGTTTTGGGTGGCATGCATATTTATGGTATGAAAGTAAATAAAGAATTTAATTCTCATGTTATTAGAGGTGGTTTACTCCAAATTTGGAAGTAATATAAAGGATTCTTGGAATGTAAAACCCCGGGTTGGGTTAACCCAGTAGAAGCCTTTATGAAGAGAGGGGTACAATTAAATTTAGATATTGATATTTATAGAGAAATTATAGAATGTAAGGAAGGGGTTTGGTCGTTAAAGACTAGAGAAGAGCTTAAAATTAAAGATTGGTTTATGTACTATAAATTAAGGGATATATTTAATAAAGATAATGTGAGGGGATTTAATCAAAATAAATCTAAATTTGAAATAATATTAACTAAGGTAAACAAAGGATTGATAGGAAGAATCTGTAAGCTATTAATTGAAGTGAATTTGGAACAAGAAAGAATAAAACCAGTTATGGTAAAATGGATGGAGTTAGGATATAATATAGATTTGGAAATATGGGAAAACTTGTGGAAGAGGGTATACAAATTTACAATTACCAATGAAATACCGTATATACTCGCGTATAAGCCGAGTTTTTCAGCCCCAAAAATGGGCTAAAAAAGCCGGCCTCGGCTTATACGCGAGTCAATACGGGGGGAGGGAGGGAGGAGGGAGGGGGGAAACTTACCGCAGCCGCCGCCGCCGCCGGGCCCGTGCCGCTTCCTGCCGCCGGGAGCGGCCTGGGGCAGCCTCCTGCAGCCGCAGGAAGGCTGCCCCAGCCCCCCGGCCCCCGCCGCCATTTTTCCCGGCCGGGAGGGGCCTTGGGCAGCCTCCTGCAGTTGCAGGAAGGCTGCCCCGGCCCTTCCCGGCCCCCGCCGCCATTTTTCCCGGCCGGGAGGGGCCATGGGAAGCCTCCTGCAGCCGCAGGAAAGCTGCCCCGGCCCTCCCCGGCCCCCGCCGCCATTTTTCCCGGCTGGGAGGGGCCTTGGGCAGCCTCCTGCAGCCACAGGAAGGCTGCCCCGGCCCTCCCCGGCCCCCGCCGCCATTTTTCCCGGCCGGGAGGGGCCTTGGGCAGCCTCCTGCAGCCGAAGGAAGGCTGCCCCGCCCCCCCCGGCCCCCCGGCCCCCGCCGCCATTTTTCCCGGCCGGGAGGGGCCTTGGGCAGCCTCGTGCAGCCGCAGGAAGGCTGCCCCGGCCCTTCCCGGGCCCTGCCGCCATTTTTCCCGGCTGGGAGGGGCCTTGGGCAGCCTCCTGCAGCCGCAGGAAGGCTGCCCCGCCCCCCGGCCCCCGCCGCCATTTTTCCTGGCCGGGAGGGGCCTTGGGCAGCCTCCTGCAGCCGCAGGAAGGCTGCCCCGGCCCTTCCCGGCCCCCGCCGCCATTTTTCCCGGCCGGGAGGGGCCTTGGGCAGCCTCCTGCAGCCACAGGAAGGCTGCCCCGGCTGCCCCCGCCGCCATTTTTCCCGGCCGGGAGGGGCCTTGGGCAGCCTCCTGCAGCCGCAGGAAGGCTGCCCCGGCCCTCCCCGGCCCCCGCCGCCATTTTTCCCGGCCGGGAGGGGCCTTGGGCAGCCTCCTGCAGCCACAGGAAGGCTGCCCCGGGTCCCTCTGGGCCGCGCCGCCATTTTTCCCGGACGGGAGGGGCCATGGAAAGCCTCCTGCAGCCGCAGGAAGGCTGCTCCGGGTCCCCCTGGGCCTCGCCGCCGCTTCCTCCTGCCGGGAGCGGCCTGGGGCAGCCTCCTGCAGCCGCAGGAAGGCTGCCCAGGCCCGCCCGGGCCACGCCGCCACTGGACCCTCGCCGCTGGAGAGCCCTGTCAGGTAAGCCTGCGGGGGGGAGGGGTTATAAGCCGACCCTCGGCTTATACGCGGGTGCCTAATTTTTCCCCATTTTTGGGGAGAAATTAGGCACCTCGGCTTATACGCGGGTCGGCTTATACATGGGTATATACGATAAGAGAAAACTTATATAAGATGTTTTATGGATGGTACATAACTCAGATACTGTTAAGTAAAATGAAGAAGGATGGTATGGGTTTACGTTGGAAGTGTGGAACCGAAAAGGACACATTTATGCATGCATGGTGGTACTGTAAGAAAATTAGGAGATTTTGGAGATTAATAATAAAGGAAACTAATAATTTGATTAGTACAAAACTAAAAAAAGATCCTGCATTTTGTTTATTGGGAATTCCTTAAAAGAATATGGATAAATATGATAGAGTTATATGCCAATATAGCTTTGCAGCAGCAAGAACTACAATAGCAAAAAACTGGAAACAATTAAATAAACCTTCATTTAAGGACTGGAGAGAGAAACTGTGGATGTACAAGCGGATGGCCAAACTTACAGATTCTTTACATGGTAAAGATATGGAAGAGTTCAAAAAAACTTGGCTAAAGGCCATCGCATTTTGGGATGAACTGGCAGTAATGAATTTTACAAGTATAGTTAATGAATTATAGATAAAGTGTAATGTTGTTTATATAATAACAGTATAAGGTAATTTTAAATACTGTCAGAATACTTCTCCGGAAGTCTATTGGTGGTGGGATACACATTTAAGGTGGGTGGTGGGTATTTGGGCACTGTTTATTCTTTAATATTATAATAGATGATGTAAAACTGTAGTATAAGTGCTCCTTTTGTATTTTTGTTTTCTTTTTATGTGACTTATAATTTGTTATATTTTTCTTATAAAAACTAATAAAAATTTATAAAAAAAGAGGACTCTTTTGGAAACGGCTTGGTAATAAATTCATTCCCAACTAGGGTTTCCAGTAGGGTTGTCAGCCTCCAGGTGGTGGCTAGAGATCTCCCACTATTACAGCAGATCTCCAGGTGACAGAGATCAATTCACTTGGAGAAAATGGCTGCTTTGGAAGGGGGACTCTGTGGCATTATATTCCGTTGAAGTCCTTCCCCCCGATATCCCACTTTCCTCAGGCTCCACCCCTGAAACCTCCAGATATTTCCCAACCCGGAACAGGCAACTCTAGTTCTCTTTAGGTACAATTGTGTGCGGGTGGGGTGTTCACCATAGAGTTTTGGCCAGATCCTAGAGCCTCTCCTTAATGTGATGACATCACTTTGGGTTTGGTGCTGGAAGTAATGTAGTGTGCTTGTCCCTGCCCCCCAATTGCTCTAGTTAGCCAGCTGTGGTTGGCAACCCTAATCTGAAAGAGTTCTCTGGCAGTTTAGAAAGAACGAGCTCCCTGTTTAGCCCTCTTCCATCTCAAATCTTCATTTCCTTAGTTTTATCCCTTTCCCCCTTCCATTTACCTAACTTGGATTTCATGAAGGGAAAAGGACAAGAGCTACAAGAGGTATTTCTCCACTGCTTTCGCTATTAAGCCATCCCAATGCCACTGTGAGTCCTCACTCTTTTTCATTTTTGCAAAACTTGCCTTGTAGCAGCACTGGCAGAGCCTGCAAGAGCCTACAACCCTCAGGGATTTTTACACTGGAAAGTTTCTTTTCAGGTCTTAATTTTAATGAAGGTCCTGCCACCTTTATGCTCCTCTCATCTTTGCTTTCAAAAGGCAACTTTTGGTTAAAAGGTTGCAAAGAAGTTTATTAAGTCTAGCGAAGATTCAACAGAATTTTATCTGGGTTTGTAAATAAGCTAAGTATGAGGACTAGGGTTGCCAACCTCCAGGTAGTACTACCTGCAGGTAGTAGTGGGAGATCTCCAGCTTATAGAGATCAATTCACCTGGAGAAAATGGCATTGGAGTTCCTCCCCCCAAACCCCACCGTCCTTAGGCTCCACCCCAAAACCCTCCCACCGGTAGCGAAGAGGGACCTGGCAACCCTAATGAGAATAGTGTTTTTTTTAAGCATTTAATTTTCAAAGCTCAGAGCATCTATATATTGTGGAGATATGAGAAGAAACAACATACTTGAAGCTGGCCTAATTTTCGTTATATTGAGTAGGAAAAAAATTAAGTGTTGTTCAGCTCTTTCCTGGCTTGATTTCTAAAATTCTGTCAGCACGGGGGCAATGGCTCATTCAAATTAATGGCTCTAACGTTAAGGCAAATTAAAGGAAATACAACTGCCTGTTTGTTACATAATGCCAGTCTGTACAGCTTGGGTTATTTTTCATGTATTCACTTCCATGAATTCAGGCAGATGCATCAATCAGTCTTGCCAACTTTTGCTGCTGCAGTGCATTTGTTTCTCTTGGTTCCTTGTCTAATCTTCAAGCTTCATTCCATTTTTCTTGAAAGTACAGAAATAGCTTCCCTACAGGATTGGTACAGGGGAACCTTAAAGCAATAGCATACGCAGATTGCTATATGATAAAATGCAATTATTATATAATGGTTTTTGTGCTCCTGTTGCTAAGAATGATTTACCATAGTAGCTCAGAGCCTATACCAAGCGGAAGCATGGTGTTAGGAAAAGAGGTAACGATATACACATAGGAACAATAATAAATACAAGAAAACAAAAATATTCCATGTAATCTATAATATAATACAAAATGTCTGATAAATTAAATCTTGTATCTCATTTTCCAAAGAGAAAATCATACATGTTTTTAAAGCATAAATTCTATGCCATAAGCATCGTCTGTTATTCTGTGCTCATGGTCTATTATCCTGTGCTCACAGACCTTTCCAAACCGATGCATGCAACAGCCTTGAGAGAGGATAAGAGGTGAGAACCAAGGACCATCAGACTTGGGTCTATTTCTCATGGAAGTAGTAAACCTATGGCTGAGACATATCACTTTAGAAGGCCAGAGGTGTGTGTCATGTAATTGAATGCTGCTCCATGCAAACATTTGTTGCATATAGAACAGAATTGTTCTGTTTGCCCATACAAATATATGTAGTATTGTGAACCTGCCTTGCAGTAGGGAAAAGCACATTTTTAATTTCCCATTGAGATCAAAAGGGACTCATGCCTTGATCCCTTTTTGATCTTGGTGGGAAAGGTATACATATGTCTGAATTCTTATTTCTTGAAAAGGTTTAAAATGCTTAAGTCTGCTATGTAAATAGAGGTGCGATTAAAATATTTAAAATAAATTAATTAAATTTAGCTGGGTCACTGATATGTGATACTGAAATGAGGAAGTACTTGCTACCCAATTACAATTTTAATTATTCTCATAGTAATATTGTACATAGGGAAAAATCACTGTTTGAATTTGCTACACATACTGCAGTACATGATTGTGTTAAAAACACTTTTTAAAAAGTGTATGAAGAGTGAAAGCAGATTTGAATGATTACAGGAAATGGGGGGGGGGTACAAATGTGATAGATCTATAAACCAAGCTGTTCTGGTTTGATTTAGCACATTTTATATGTCCCCAAAGAGACAATGAAGTGTGAAATATTCAGAGCATAACAAATGCTGCATACAGGATAGTGAATGCCCATCTTCCTAAAGGGGCAGCTGAAACATTCTGCTTAACCTGGATCTTGTGGAATTCTTTAATTTTCAGTGTGTTAACAAAGCAAACATAACATTACTGGAGGGCAAGCAAGCTAATACCAGAGAATGTACTTTTCCATGGTGGGAGTCCAGGCCTTGGATTCTCTCTCCAGAGGTGTTTTCTTGGTGCATGCATGTATATGAGAGAGTAAAGAGCATTTTGGAGTATGGAATCAAGAACTGGAATTGACAAAGTGAAGAAACTTAAAATGCAAGAACTCTTTCTCTCAGGTTGTGATTTGAGGTCAGGCTTACCAGTGGAGGTTGTTGCTAAATTATGCCTTCATTTTCTCTAGGAGAGCAATATAGGTTTTTTATTTAATCTTAAGAGTTCAAAAATGGTTTGATCTGGCATGGAGATGTGTTGTGCCATTGCCCAATGGATCAGGTCTGGTGGTGAATTCCCCAGCCTCCTGCCCTTGAGAAATAGAGGAGCTGGCAAAAACCAGGCTTCTGCCGTGATGTTCTATGAATTTGTACTAGTCTCTATGGTCTTCACCGTAGAAATTGAGGGAAGTTCCTATAGTGCCATCTGGAATTAACAGCATATCCCCTCCAAACTCCATCATCTTTTGGCACTAGAGTTGCCAGGTCCAGATTGGGAAACTTCTGGAGATTTGGTGATAGAGCCTGAGAATGACAGAGATCTCAGTGGGGTACAATGTCATAGAGTCCACCCTTCAAGCCATCCATTTTCTCTTGGAGAATTGACCTCAGTAGTCTGGAGATGTGATGTAATTCCAAGGGATCCTTGGGTGCCATCTGGAGGCTGACATCTCTATTTGGCACCCCCACCCCCAATCTCTTGGCATCTGCCTAGGCAGTGTTGGGAACCGTACACCAAGATAACAGGCTAGAGGTCCCACTGGAGATATGGGCATGTTTAACATAGTTTTGTTGAGTGTTATCTTTCATATTACAAGTAACCTGATAGTTTTTTTTTACATAACCTCATAAATTTCTCATAAATTTAAGTTTTGTTAGTGTGTTTAATGGTAACAGGACAGGGAAGAATGGTAAAGCATATTCTAGACACAAAATTATACATAAGAGGGAGAGAGACAGATTGCTCAGTTTTGATAAATTATTACAGGAAAAGAATAAAGTTTTATTTTGTTAAAGCCATGGTTCAAGTTCCATAGGGATGTAGTTTGGAAAAGTCAAAGCCAGCTTCAGTTACGGAATCAATGAAGTAACTAATGTCGACTAGCCAGACCTTTAAAAGTGTACATTTTCTTCTTGTTAATGTGTTTTTTTTGCTTTGTCAGGCTATTGTAATTCTGAGTCACTACTGGAAGGTAAATTTCTAGGATGATCTACCCTCTAAAAGTACTAAAGCTAGTAATTCAAAATATCGGTCTTGCTGCCAAAATTCTCTAGGCTGGTACTTTTTAAATTAAGTGAACCTTGGTAATATTAGTACCTTGAGTAATGTTATTCATCTCACAGGGATAGAATATAAGATATTTTTTGCAGTGGAACTCTTGGTTTAGCTCCCATTTTTATGAAACAGTTCAATGAGGTTATGTCAATACAAACATTGTAGTGAATGTTTTGGCAGTTGGCCCAAATGATGTCAGTTGAGTGTTACTAAAAGACTTAAAATGCAAAAAGCAGAAGAAAAAGAGGTTACAGTAATGTGAAGTGAGAAAAAATATTATAATTATTACATACCTATTGAAAAGTCATTTACAGCCCATTCCTGAGCTGAGCGTACAGGGACGGTGGGGAAGAGGCGCGGCGCCTCTTCCTAAGCCGTTTCTCCAACACCGTTAAACAAAAAAAAAGCCGTTTCGTGGCTTATTTTTGTTTGTTTAACTGGGTTTTTTTGCCCCATTGAAAACAGTAAGGCTGTGCCTGCTAAATGTTCCGACCACCGGCGCAAGTGGCCGAAAGGGGGTAGGAAGCCGACCAAGCAGCAGCTCCTCCCCCCGGCCCACCCCCCTGCGCTGGCGTGGCCTCTCCACGCCATTGCCGGCGCCACAGAGAAGCCACGCTGGTGGAGGGGGTGGCACAGTCCCATGGTGCTAGGCCACTGGCGGGACTGGCCTCGCTGGCGGCATGAATGCGTGTAATCGCGTGATTACACGCATTTACCCCGGCGGCGCGGTCATGCCGCCTCCTATCAACTTTCAGCCCCATTCTCAGGAATGGGCTGTTAGTGAATGTAGTTGTTAGGATGAAGATCTGATGAATCAGGTTACAAGAATAAATAACATGTTGATTAATTCCCAGGGACTAATATTAATGAGAACTGCAGCATAAGGCCACCCTTGCTTTTGTTACAGGTTCTCTTGGTTCTGCTGTGTCAACTTCTTCAGGAAATGAAAAATAACCATATAGAATTATATAATCATTAGGAGTAGGTAGATTTTGTGAAAATTGTGAGGTATTTTGTACTCGGATAAAGAATTAGGAGACATCTGTATTGTATTTTTACCATACAGTTTTGTCAGAATCATAAAGCATTGCATAGACATCCCACCAGCGACATGACATCACTTCCAGGTATTCCCCAGAACTGACACTACACCGTTGGCACAAAATCATTTTCCCCATCTCTGTCTCCTTCCCCTCCTGCTCAAACTGGTTGCTAGCTGATGACTGGCAACTCTATTTCCTTGTAAACAAATAAAGTTTGTGGGACCTCAGATCTATTGTAGCATAAATAATTACTAAATTAGAATTTAATTGTTGATTTAATTATACTAACCAGGGTTACCAGCCTCAAGGTGGGGCCAGGAGTTCTCCTGTAAGTACAACTGATCTCCATACTACAGAATCAATTCCCCTGTAGGAACTTACTTTAGAAGGCAGACTGAATGGCAACACATCCCTTCTCAGCTCCCTCCCCAAACTCTACCCTCCCCAGGCACTACCCCCTAATCGCCAGAAAGGTCAAAGGGTGGAGTTGGCAACCCTAATACTAATCAGGGCTTAAATTAACACTTATAGCTTTTGTGAATGGATACTGTTGCATAGAAATTTAACTGAATATTTTTCATTTCATAGATTTTTAATCCCACTGTTCATGGTTTTTCACTTCTATATCTATGTGCTGACTGAAGTTTCATTTGATGAAATAGGTTCCAGCAATTAAGGTTATGCTATAGTAAATCCTTTAAAGTGTTACAAAACTTCTTTTTGGTTTTATTACAAATGATTAGCATGGAGTTGTGTTCAACTCCAGGACTGAGTGCTACAAGATAAAGTATCCATGAACATGCACAGTGTACCTTTCTTCAGCAGTAACTGCCTCCTGAAACATTTAATCATTCAGGATGCCTCCAGGCATACATTTAGGTAGGATACAAATTTAAAGGATCATTTCCTGGAGACCCCTCCCCCCCTCAATTTTCTACCTCTCCCCTTTATCCAGCTTCTTTCAGCTCAAAAAAATGAAGTTTTTTAAAAACAACTTGTGAGTATAGAAAAATAAAGCAACATTACTTTCAAAATATGAATTGATGTTTTATCACTTTTATCAATGAATAAACTCTGTGCAGAAGTCTGAAACAAGTCCATTCCCATGTGGGAATCCTAAGCAGAGTTGCATCCTTCTAAGTCAATTGAATCTTTGGATTGCACTATTGGTTAGCTAGAGGATCCAAGGGTCCATTTTGGTATATATTTGCTATATGAGCCTGGTTTCCCCCCCACACACACACGGTGTATAAAATGAAACTTCTATAGATTTCATTTGTACCTTTGCAAAGAATAAATCCAGCTGAAGGAAAAATATAATTAGTGTCCTTAAGACAATTTATTGCTATGCTACACTAGTGACATCAGTCATCATGAGGCCTAATGCATGTAATTGGCATCTCATACTTCATGCCAATTGACACCCACCATGTTGCTACAGACAGCTTTTCAGCCAAGATAAATGTGTACTCTGCCAAGAGCTATTACTACTTTGCTGAGTTGGACATAGGTGGATATATTATGGCAAAAGCACAAGAGTAAATTTTGTTATTGCTAAAGTGTCAGGATTCGCAGACTGTTGACAACAACCCTTTGAATAGACATAAAAAAAAATCCTTGGTGATTTGACCATAAACTCTTCTCAAGTATATTTTGTTCTATTCTAGAAAATTAATTTGATGAGTTAGTGGAGGCCATTTCAGCCTTCACAGTGGCATAAATACTCAAGCAGTGCTACCATAGTGGCACATTTTCAAGTTGCAAATAGTAGCCCATCATAATTAGTCAAGTAAGGCATAATATATTGTTGCAAGCGCTAGAAGGTCTTTAGTAATAAAGATGAAATAATTTGAGATGTAATGAAAAACATTTTCCATCATGATATTTTATTTGGTGTCTAGGCTACAATTAATTTGCAAATATAGGCAAACTTAGAGAGAACTATAATTGAAAGCATCGTTGAAAGCAGTGTTGCTAATTTATACAGTGATGTATTGTGTTAGACTGTTAATACTTAGGTAACAAACGAGTTGAAATTGTGTATCATTAAATTTATGTTAAGCTGATGAATATAAATAAAAATAAACTTCACTGTCACATTTAAATAGGGGTACGCTGTCTCAAAGTTCAGCTGACATTCCAGATCTCTTGTTTTCAGGTTACTGCCACAGCTATAGCTTTGGAAATGAAAATTGGTATAATGGAATCTGATTTACTAAGGAGTGGTATTTGTAGTCATGTATGTGTAGCAGGTTATTCTCTCAATTATTTATTTGTACTGATCAAAATTCCAAGTAGTCTGGTTGTGCAGGGAGTATCAACAATCCTTCTATTAACAAAATTACTATCTGGGGAAGATTAGACAATGATGGAAATTGGACATTCTGAGAAGTGGTCTTTCCCAGAGGCTACGTACATTCTGATAATTCCCGAGTTCTTTCAAGGAATTCCTTGCTGGCATGGCTTGCATTCCTGTAGATTGGCCTGTGGAATATAAGGTTGACACAGGCTGATGATTTACAGCACAGTCCTGAATTGGGGGGGGGGTATTTGGGTTGGGCCTGGGGACAGCACAGCCGTACTGCCTCCTGAGCAGCTTGCTGTCTTGGCGCAGCAAGACAACAATGTTATTTTGCAAGACACCATTAAACTGCTCCATGCAGTTTAACAAGGCTACACCACCCTTTTGCAGGTTCTCCCCAGCAAAAGGGGTGTTCCTGGAGTGATAGGACATGAGTTGACTAAAGTCAGTCTTGCCCCTGGGAATGCCACCTTTGGCACCAGTGTGAGCCCTTGCACTGGGGAAACACTGCCAGTGAGGCTGCGCCAGTGCTCATGGCTCATGCTGCTGCTCTGTTCCCTGAAGCCGGTGTAAGTGACCCTACACGGGTGTTAGTGCCAGTATAGCTGCCGCAATTGGCACTAACGCCAGCTCAGAGGTCGTGCCGATTCCTATCCCCTTTCCCCCCTCTTCAGGATTGCTCTGCCCATCATTCTTATGTGCCTTCCACCATTCTGTTGATGTGCATATATACCTTGAGTGAATGCTTCAGCAAATCTGATGTGGAGTCTTGATGGGATTGAGATAAGATTATATTCTTTTTGAGATGTATATTCTTTTTGTGTGGTGTTCCTATGTACGCCTATAAAACGTCACACACAAGTCTTGACAGAGTCATACAAGGTTTTTTTTAAGGTAAATAAGGCAAGTGAACTTAAATGACATGAAAGACACATTAATCTATGCATAATACAATGTAATTCATTTAGAGATTATTTTGGTTAAGTCAGAACAGACGACAAGTGGTCCTCAACACTGGAGGAGTAATGGAATGGGAAAACCCATTTGCCTCTATGATCTACTTTGATCTGGATTCTTCTGCTTCAGCAGATCAATCCCTTACTTTCATCAGATTACAGAAATTGTAATTGCTTGGATAACTAAGTTGTACCCTAAAAATACTGGAAGTTGCTTGAAGAAGTGTTTTAAAGGTAGGTTCAATGTCCTTCTTTTTTGTTGTGTGTCTTTTAAGAATCAAAAGATGAAAAGATGAAGCATGAACTGGGTCGAGAAGGAATGGGGAGCGCCTTCCGGATGATTTTAACGCTTTCACTGTCAAAAGACAGTTTCTTCAGCCATCAGCTTGTTGTTTTTTTCAAACAACAATTTATGAAGCTGATGGCTGAAGAAGCTGTCTTTTGACAGTGAAAACGTTAAAATCATCTGGAAGGCGCTCCACATTCCTTCTCGATCCAGTTCATGCTTCATCTTTTCATCTTTTGATTCTTAAAAGACACACAACAAAAAAGAAGGACATTGAACCTACCTTTGGAATATTTTGAAACTTACCATCTTTAGTGGTAGCTTGTTAGCTACACTTTCTGTTCCAGTCTTGTCACTTATATGTCTAGTTCGTTGTGATTGTGTCACTGTAGGTTATTAGTATTTGGTATATAATATATGTCACACCTTTGCATAATTTTTGAGAGCTGAGTACTATTATTTGATACAGCTTGTCTATTTAGTATTGTTGCTTACTTTTTTGCTAACTGAAGAAGTGTTTTGGCATCCATATTTTGACTATTTCCCAGTGTAGCTTAATCTGGCCAGAGATGGTTGTAGGGAGAAATCCAGGCAATAGTTTGAGACTTTGTAATATTCCAGTAACTTTGAAGGACAAAGTTATTAAATCTCAACCCCCTTTTCTGTAGTAGTTCAAATGATATGAACTACTACAGACCAGGGGTAAATCTCTTTTTGATGGCTAAAGTACATCAGCTGTGGCATTTCCTTGAGAAGCAAGACTTGCACATGCTTATCTACACAATGACCACATCCACATTAAATTGCTGAAATGCACTTATGAGGCTGCCTTTTATAGGGCATTTTGAAGCTTCGGTGGATTCAAGACATAGCAGCAAGGTTGCTAGTTTCCATGGATTATGGGAACTCTTCTGTTTAAAATTCCACTGGCTACCTGTAAGTTTCTGTGCACAGTTTGAAATTTTGGTTCTTATTTTTGCATGGTCCTGGGTATGAATAGCTGAAGTCTGTGAGCTCCTTTATTGATTTATTGATTTATTTGTTTTGTCAGTCAGTCACAGAGTTAAAAGGTCATCTAGTCCAGCCAATGCAACTCAAATTTAGACAAAACCTCCTTTGCTGCAATTAGGGTTGCCAGGTCCCTTTTTGCAACCGGCGGTTGCAATTAGTGATTAAATACTTTGTAGTGAGTTTGGGATTATCACATACATTTTCCACAAGAGATTTCCTTTAAATCCACTAGTGGTTTGTAACCAGTATAGATACTTTAACATGAGCATACTATCCTCATTGTGCTGGGTCGTTCATTATCATACTACTGTGGTTTGAACCAGCTAAACTTTCTGGGTAGTTTTGCATCATTTTAGCATAACATTGATGCAAGATTATCCCTAGTGCCACAGCCATAATTCTAACCTCTGTATGCCACTTAAATATCCATAGTAAATGCTGGCTCCAGAAGCATCTCCCAAGTAATGCATCTGCTCCTTAAAGAAGAGTGCTGTCCCATCCAGAACAGGTTGAGAACCATGCCCTTCCCAGCAGTATTTTCACTTCACCTCCTCAGACTTTATTCGCAGTCATAGACCATTAAGTCTCCAAACAAATCAAAGTTAAACACACACACACATAATTAGGGAATAATCATATAATATAAATAATAAAAATGAAGCAGAAATTAAAACTGGGGTAAAAAGATAAAATCCTCAAAAATACACATAAAACAGTACAGATTCTAATCACAGATTGATTATTTCACAGTCATAAGTACATTTTGTCTTATTGTAGTTGCCATCCAGGCAAATCTGGCCATACTAACAGATAAATTTGGTACTGTATCTGACAAAAGGAGCACTAGAAAATGTTTTCTGAGAGGTCTGGGGTAATCCACTAACAAAGGAATCAAAGGGCATGTGTGTATATGATCGTATAACATGCACTCAAAAAGGGCAAGAGTCCAGTAGCACCTTAAAGACTAACAAAAATATTTTGTGGTAGGGTATGAACTTTCGTGAGCCACAGTTCACTTCTTCAGCTGTGGAGCTGTGGCTCACAAAAGCTCATACCCTACCAGAAAATATTTTTGTTAGTCTTTAAGGTGCTACTGGACTCTTGCCCTTTTCTACTACTGCAGACAGACTAACACGGCTACCCACTGTGGATGCACTCAAAAAGAACGTGTTCAGTAGCTTCTAACGCATCCTGGCTGCATATACATTTTTGTGCATCCATTGGCCATTTATAATATATACCTTCAAGAAACTTAGAGGGAAGAGCATTATATCGAAGGAGCATAACATCCCTACGGTATTCATGGTTTGTAATATCTAATAAATAAGGCATAATGATGTTCCTAATAAGCAGGTCCTTTCTGAAGAGGGGATTCTGAATCTTATTCAGATCATGCTGCCTCTCTACCTCAAAGACTCTGGTCTTAGTAAGTTCTTTAGCTGATTCATGCATCATTGATTGGAGGAGCTGACAAGAGAGCCCATAGTGGCCCAATTTTTTATTAAGATATAATTGTCAGGGTGTGTTAATATCAGGTTTATCAACCTTTTTTGTTTTTGTTTAACAACCTTAGCCAAAACATGAAGGTGATAATCCAGAGACTGGCCTGAACCATGGTCATCCCAGACTCAATCCTCAATGCTGCATTTGAGATGTTATTCGGGGCCTGAAAGAATTTTCTAAGGAATTTAGATTGCACTCTCTGCAGGCTGGTTGTATTGCCAGTAATGCTCAGAGGGGCACCACAAATTATTTGGGTGAGTGGCTTGGCTCTAAAGATCGTAATTGCAGTCAGAATATGCAATGTTTTCTTATCTGGACTGAAGTACAGTTCATATGGCCCTTAATAATTCTAGGCATGTGTTCAGTGCATCTACTACATCTGAGCAGATGAAAAAGAGAAATAGTTGGGTGTCATTTACATATAGATGGCATCTCAGATGAAATCTTCAGATGACCTTTCTCAACAGGGATGTGTAGAAAAATACTCTGGATTTAGTTTTTATGTAATTTATTTTTTTTCTTCAGTATTAGCATTTAAAGCTGTTCTTATTGGGAAAACAGTTCATTACTAATTTCCATTGGTTTCAAGGGAAAATATATTTCCAGGTATAACTTCCCTTCTTCCATTCATGGGCAATGAAGTTCTCAAGGACTGCTCCCTGTTTTTATAGCCCGTTAAAATTCTCATTTGCAGAGCAGATGAAGGGAAGAATTAATTTGTCTGTGAGTGTGTTTTCTTCCTTTCCTGGGATTGTCAAGTAATGTACCTTGCCACACTGTTTTTCCCCACGAACTTTCTTCCAGACAAACTGAGTCTGGCATGGAGAAAATGTATTGCAAACATCAGAGTGCAGTGAAGTAAGGGGAAGGAGAAAACTCCAGTTTTGTGTTAAAAATAGACTCCCTCTATGCACACACACTTCACACTTTATTCACTTGTGTATATGAGGTTCACCAAAGCGATAGTGCTTTAAAATTCAGTAAATTTGTCCAAGAACTCTCAAATCTGGAATCAGTAACTTTTATTATCAAGCTCATATGTATGGAAATACTCTTTTCTCTTTCTGCTCCTTCCTCTACCCAAAGAAAAGGAAATTAGTGGAAACAATTCTGTTGAGATATGGAAAATTTGTTGTAGAAATGGGCATGGTTTGAGTTGGATCTGGATTAGTAAATTTCTGGCTGCGTGTCCTTGCTTATTGGGCCCATTCAGTTATCCCATTTGTATTGCTACTTAGGAGCAAACCAGATGTTACAGTCGCCACAGGTCTGACCCATGGATGCCAACACTATTCTAGAGATGAATTAAGTGTTTACAAATGCTTGGAGGGCCTGCCCGATTGGGTCTGTGGCCAATCTTGTTTCTCCTCCATGTGCCTTTTCAGGTGCCGAAACAGCATCCTCAACTTGTTTCTGCACTTTAAAAGGTGAAGTAGAGAGAAAATCTGAGTTTGATCTCGACGGAAGTCGGTTTCAGGTAGCTGGCTCAAGGTTGACTCAGCCTTCCATCCTTCCGAGGTCGGTCAAATGAGTACCCAGTTTGCTGGGGGTAAAGGGGAAGGCACTGGCAACCCACCCCACAAACAAAGTCTGTTGTGGAAACGTTGGGATGTGACGTCACCCCATGGGTCAGGAATGACCCAATGCTTGCACAGGGGACCTTTACCTTTGGAGAGAAAATAAGATTGCCTGATCCTGACTTGACACAGGTCTACCCACATAGTATTTTTAAATGGACCAGTTCATCTCTAAAATGGCATCAGCACCCATATGTAGGACCAATGGATGCAGTCTGCCCTCAGGCAGCAAGCAAAGTCCTGTCTTACTGTGTTTTAAATGTTGCTGCTAGCTATTAGAGGAGGTTTTTTTTTTCTTTTGTGTGTACTTTGTGAGGTTTTAGTGTTCATTTTTTAATATATATTTTGTGTTGCAAGGGACTTTGAAGACTTCATAGCAAAAGGCAGGGTAGTGATGGAGACAGTTGCCAGTTTACCCAAGACAGTATATATAAAGGTGGCTTTAGGTAGCATGGATAAAATGGCTTTTAACCAGAGTCTCCCGGCGAGGCCTGGAAAGGTTTCGAAGGCAAAGGGACAGAGCTGAAAAATTTCCAGTCTGTGAAGCTGAACACACAGGGCCTCTTAGAAGTTCCGCTTTTTCTTGCCGTTAGGCTAGATTTCCTGTTGAGCTTATGCTGCAGACAGAGAGAATTTAAAATAGCACAGGCAGGAGAAGGGGGAAGTTAAGAGAAGAATGTTTAAGATTTTAGTCTGCTTTAACTAATAGGAATATTTCACATATATATAGATTAAAGATATAAGAACGTGGATAAGGTTCTCTTTTCCCATGCTTGAAAGACTATGCAGGCTGTCTATGAGAAAGTTGATAAATAGACTTGCAAGCATGAGTCTCACTAGGTTGGGAGAGCAAAAGAGTGAAGATAGCAGAGAGAAGGGGGGGTGTCCTGATTCAGTTGATGAGTGGGGCCATTTCATCCCCAAAATGTCTCTGTTCACTGGTCTGGCTCCTAGACTTCCAGTGTGAGATTCTGCAAGATTCCATCAAACCCAGACAGCGGGTGCAAAAGGTCAAGCACATAGAGCCTCATCACAAGACTTGGGAAATAGAGGAACTGAATCTTACAGCACACTGAAATGATAAGCTTGGCAATTAAGCAAAAATAAAAATTATACTTAGGAAAATAGAATAGAAATGCAGACTTGAACTTAATAGTTAATAGCAACAGTATATTAAAGCCACTTATATTGAACTATAGAAGAACCAAGTTAACCATCTAAAGACTGAGAAAGCCAGTTGCTAGGTAGAATGGATACTTCTGTTTCTTACAGACTCAGCACTGCAGACAGCCAGCTTAAAATAGGAAATATAGTCAGACAGACACAGAATGATTTTAACTGAAAGGAACTTTCCAATAGATAGATTAAAATACTTAATATGCACTATCTATGAATGCTATAGGTAAGGAGATCTGCAGATGAGAGAATTAGTAGCCAAGGTTAAATGGAAAAGCAAGGTAGAACTCTTTCAGGTGCTTGAAAGGTAAAGACATTAGGCAAGCTTGCTGAAGAGAAGCCTAGATTTCTAGGGGAGATGTAATCTATAGCTTGCATAGTTTCTTTCTAAAGACAGAATATAGCACAGTAAAACTACTGAAAGCAAACAGGCTCCAGCAACATACTGTTTAAGTAAAGAATGTTAATATAAAGACCTTGAGTCTGATAATTTGGAATATTAAGGAAGTAGTTCAACACACAGGCAGATTGCTTCATAACTAAGATAATGGGACAATGCCAAGTGCCTTCAACTATTGATTTTTGGATTTAGCAATAAAGTATTGGAGGATTTTAGATTCCCATATAGAATTAAAGGAGAGGTTAAAAGTTCAGACAGAACTTAAGATAGATGGTCAGAGATGGGAGGGGGAGTCTAGGGAGTCTACCAAGAAAATCTAACAGATGGTCGTGGAAATAGGGGAAGTGAACAATAGAAGCCAGACAGTCACAAGGTCTAAAATATCAGAAATAACTTACACTGTCAGCAAGTATTTTGTAAGATAAGCACACATGACAAATAAACAACTCAAAAGACATGGGAACTGAAACTTCAATGATCA
This sequence comes from Euleptes europaea, assembly GCF_029931775.1. Lineage (NCBI taxonomy): Eukaryota > Metazoa > Chordata > Lepidosauria > Squamata > Sphaerodactylidae > Euleptes > Euleptes europaea. Next base: position 57,214,981 of record NC_079320.1, read on the forward strand.
GCAAACTAACCATTTTTAGAGATGGGTGTTTCAATGATGAAGCCAAAAAGGGCTGGCGTTCGAGCATCAATAGGGGCTGAGCCTCTGAAGGGCTATAAAAGAGCGAGCACTGGACCATTTACTTTGAGCAGCGAGGGTACTTGCATGTGCTAAGCTGTCTCCCATTTATTATGGCCAAATAAATGCTTTCAACAGATCTCTCTGTGTCTGGACTTCTCTATCCCTAAATAAGATTGGGTAAAGGGGATAATAGTATTGATTATTGATTGGCGTTTCTGACAGTAGAGATGGTCAAAATAAATAAGACAATCAAAAGGTTAAACTGATGGTAAAATATGGCTTATAGGAAGGTTGCCAACTTCCAGGAGGAGCCTGGAGATTTCCCATAATTACAACTGATGTGCAATCTACATAACTCAGTTCTCTTTGAGAAAACTTGGAGGGGAGGGAAAACAAGGGGGGCAGGGAGGCAGGCCAGTCTATATAACCATCTCTGTCCTCAACCATATGCCCTGGTAATGTTTTCAAAAAGAGTGTATTTCAACATTCTGTATTTAAGTTTGGTATCCTTTTCTGGACCTGTGTCTCAGTGCAGCCCTGGAGTGAACTTGAAACAGTGAGTAAACTAGATGTTCTTAAAGCTTACTCAGTTTATTAATTTAAACTGAACTGGATTTTATGTCCCAGGATATCATTTATATGGTTTACAGATACATAGACTTTTCAAAGTGTACTTTTTCAGTGGTAGTAAATGCTAATCCCTGGATTGGTGTAGTTAAGCCTATACATCATTTCCAGTATAACATAATTTGTGCTTTATACATCCTGGATGTTTATTGAAGATAGAGCTAATTTGCATAATGAGTCCTAAAAGGAAAAGTGTGATTCCTGGCTCAAGCTTATATCTTTGGTTGTTTTTTGTTCTTAATCTTTTTAGAGCTATTACCTACTTCACAAGGAGGCTACAGTTTTGCATCATGTATGCTGCATGATAGATACAAACATTTTTGAAGATCATGTATTGTAACCTAGTTATGGTGCTCAGGGGAAAACAAACCTTGCCAATTCCCTTTGTGGTCATTGTGCTGTTTCTACAGACCACCAGATGGCTGCTTAGGTGTAACAATAGCAGCTGTTAGGTACTCAGTGCCAACCATAGGATGCAAGGATTTTAAATTGATTCACGTAATAGGTTTCTATAGGGGAAGAACTTTAATCTTGGCATGACAGTTATGAAGAAACCATAAATGTGTTGACAAAGTTGTACATATCCTTAGATTATTTTTTCTGTATTCATTTTAAAAGGTTCCCTCTCCATGGCCGCAAATGGCTCTCATGGCCATTTTCTATGAATTTGCTTTTCATGTATTCCATAGAAATGCATTGTCGCTGCCTGATCAGTTTAAGAAAACATGAGCAAATATATAGAGATATTTGTTCCAATATTGACTCCAATGACCCAGTTCTGATTGCATTAATTTTGTACGGTGGTTCACTTATGGAAAAACTTGTGTTGCACAGTTGTGGCAGGGCCCCAGGGCTCAATATTAATACTGCTCAAGGAAATATATTTGCACTAGCAAACTCTTGGAGAAAACTATTATGATACAGCTCAAATATAAATATATTTAAGACTATAAGAACAGCCCTGCTGAGTCTAGTATTCTTTTTTTCTACAGTGGCCAATCTGAAGCCCTCAGAAGTCCATGAGAATGAAGGCAGTTCTCTACATTTTCTGTTCCAAGTGCCACAAAATAGTTGTGGGCTACTTACACCATTGATCCTTGTTTTTTTGTCCCTGGATAACAGATGAGTTGGTTGCTGTCAGTTTCACTTCACTTGTTTTTTCTTCATTACATTTAGTAGACAGGCTCAGCTATTCAATTTGGATTCTCTGATATCCTTAGGGTTGCCAACTGCCAGGTAGTAGCAGGAGATCTCCTGCTAATTCAACTGATCTCCAGCCGATAGAGATCAGATCACCTGGAGAAAAATGGCCGCTTTGGCAATTGAACTCTATGGCATTGAAGTCCCTCCCCTCCCCAAACCCTGCCCTCCTCAGGCTCCGCCCCAAAAATCTCCTGCTGTTGGCGAAGAGGGACCTGGCAACTCTAGATATCCTAGAATATTTGTTTCAATGTTTGTGGCCCCTTATGATAGCAATTCCATAACTCTGCCCGAAATTGATAGTTGTGGGATAGATGTGGGAGTCGGTGCCCCGTATCCTGTATGATACTTCACAGTGCCTGAGAACAAAAGAGCATTGGGAATGCAACCTTTATTAATGTCATGCTTTATTAATGTCATGCTTTCAGTATGTGTGTTTTAAATACACGATGGGGCATTTTTAAAAAAATGGAAATGATCTGTGGCCAGTGGGTAATTAAGGCGAATATAGTAAATTGTCATTTGGTTTTTACTAGACAATGGAAAGTGACTTTGTATGACTCATTTGTGCTTGACTCATGCAATAATTCTTTGTATAATACTTTTTAAAAGCTATAGTAGAGGTAATTTCGTTACGCTGAAATTGTTCAACTAACACTTTTGTTTGTCTGAAGCAAAGTGATCAATTATAACTTCTAATTTAGTCACAGAAGCAGTACCGTTTTTCAAGTGAGCCTAAAACAAATTTTATAGAGCACGTGCTTAAGCTGGGGAGGAGTGAAAAATATGTTGTAAGATTTTCTTTTCAGTTAGACTGCCATGAAACCAAATTATTTCTTGAGGCTCATTAAAATATTATATGTTGAAATAAGGGAAGAGTCAGCCAAACTACATAATGGATTGTTGTAACTATCTGCTAATATTGGGAGATGAATTCAGTAGTTTTGTAGAGAAGGGAATAACAGTTAGGATGCAACTGACAGATGTTAAATGTAAATTCATCCAGTAGCAAGTACTTATTAGCTCTCAGTGGTTAAAAAAAAAAGGCTATACAGAATGAAAAATAACAGGTAATGTCATTTAAAAATGTGATTCTTGGACTACTTTATTACAATTTAAGAAGTGAGGAAGGTTTTGAAATGACAAAGGTCAGGTACATGAGGAACATTGTAAAATGTAGTTCTAAAAATTGTATGTGCCATTTAGGGAATTAACAGAATATTGTTGGAAAATCCAGGTAGGGCAGTCACGCTCACACAGAGAATCAATTCACCAGATGCATTTACTTCTGAATCTTGAATAAATTTTGAAATTATGCCATTTTAGTCATGAAGTCATTATTCACAAGATTTCAGACTCAATGCAGTCTTGTGTGCTTGTTTCGTTTCTTATTAGAACTGAAGAACTGGATTTCTCCCATCACAAAGTAGTATTTTAATTTCCTGTCTGAATGGTATAACTGTTAGGAAATAGGAAAACAAGATCGAATGAAATCCAGCAGAGTGTGAAGCCTGTGCAAACTTAGAGCAAACTTAAAACAGCAGGCCAAAAAAAAAGTTAGGAATTTTGTTCTCCCCTCCCTTTTTTGGCCAAGGTTAAAGTGTAATAACCTTGCTAGCTTGAAACACAATGTTATTTTTTCAATCAAACTCTATTTTTAGCACCTATTTTGTGGGCTTGATTGATTTACCTGCAACTGTCTTAATGTGTCTTCACTTTCATTCTGTCTATTAACAACTCTCTTTGTGCTCTACTTTCCATTTTTCTTAATCCCCTTTCTATTGTTTTAACGCTTTAACAGCAGATAAACTGTGAGCTTGTTGCCATATCTATTGGTCCTTTTGCTTCAGTGTTCTTTCTTTCCCCTCCAGAAATTCTTCCTTCACTAAAGTAAGGCACTAGCCAGATTTTGCTTGAGGATATTTTTTCCAGTTGGTGTTAAACTGCCAGTGCAATTCATGATTAATAGATTAAAGGCTAGGGAATAAGTGGCCTTCCTCATAAATTCCCATTTATGCTCCTGTGGATTACTTTTTAAAAATGTGATATTGCAAAAAGATCATTTATCTGGATTTAGTCAAGAGATACTGAAACTGCATGCACAAATATATTGATTGGAAAATAAGGCACTGGAGTTGGAGACACATTGACAGAACTTGAGTAGCAGAAACTGCGCTTCTGTTGATGTTAACACTATCTAAATGCTATGGAACATCAACTTAGGTTTGTAGAGAATGTGTATCTGAAAAGTATTGATTATTACATTTTTATCAAAGAAATAGAAATTCCTCAGGTACCTTGTCTAGAGGAGCTTAGCCTAGATTTGGACATCGGAGAAGAAGCGGGTTCTGTCACCACTGAACTGAAGTACCTTTACCAGCTCCCTTACTCTACAAGCCTGTGAGGGATAATTAACAGCGCATTCCTGAGGTTTTGGTCTGGGGAAACAGCAGGGAGGAGGCACAGCAGTTAGTTATATGCCAGAATTCTTCATGCTAAGATATCCATATGACCATATAAAAGCAATTTAATAGAATAGGTGTCAGGAGAAAACAACTAATGAAAACAAATAGAGTTCAAACTTATTGAACACAGGGCATGGACCAGAAAGACAAATGTGAGTGACTCAAGACAAGGTATGATTTAGGAACTTAGGAATCCTGCTGGATCAGACTAGTGGCTCATCTAGTCCAGCACTGTGTGTCACACAATGGCTTTCCAGGTGTCCTGGAGAGCAGACAAATAGGACATAAAGACCCTAATGTTGTCACCCAGCACTGGTATTCAGAGTTTTGCTGCCTTTGACAGTGGAGATTTCCTTTAGTCACCATAGGTAGCAGCCACCGAATCTGTCTAACCCCTTTCTAAAGCCATTGATGCCCATGACCATCTCTTCATTCCCTGGCAGTGAATTTTAAAATTTAACTACTTGTTGAGTAAAGAAGTATTTCCTTTTGCCGGTCCCAAATCTATTGCTCATCGATTTAATTGGGTGCTCCCAAGTTTCTATTGTTATGGGTGATATCAATCTCATAGGGTAACATTAATCCTGAACTTAAATGGATTGCATGTTGGGGCACATGAACATCATACTCATAGTTTAGGGTTGCTAACTCCAGCTTCGAAAATTCCTGGATATTTGGGGTAGTATCTGGGGAGGGACTTGTGCTTTTCCTAAGCTCTGTGGTATATCACAGAATTTTCCCTCCAAAGCTTCCGTTTACTCCAGGGGAACTGATCTTTGTAGTATGGAGATCAGTTGTAATTCCAGAAGAACTCTAGACCTCACCTAAAGCTTGGTAACCCTATCATAGCTATGGTATTTCATAATATCACTGTTCTGATAGCAACTTGTTATTAGGTTTTCTTAATGAAATGAAGGATTCCGCCATCAGTGGGATCTGAATTCTGCTTTACAATAAACATGAGGGACAAGTCCCAGCTTGAATGAATTGGACCAGACACCTGAGAAAGGTGAGAGAAATAAGCCAGGTGATTAGTGAATTTTTGGAGGCTCATTTCTAGCCCAGTTGAAAATGAATGGTCTGTTTCTGGTGACTGCATGACTACCCTCGATGATCCTATTCTATATTTCCTTTGTCACCATTGTATAATTTGGACAATGAAAGCCAGGATGGAAATTAATGCATTATGTAGGACAGAAAATACAACAAGAATTTCAAAGAGGGAAGATCTTGGGATAAATGAATGTTGATGTTTAATAGAAGCTACAAACTGAAAGGAGACTGAAAGAAAGTAATAGTAGAGTAGGGAAGAATGGAGTGTTCTTCTAATTTTAGATACTGCCACCACTTCAGGTAAATATCTCAACATTGCAAAGCACAGGCAGTTATCCATTTTCTAGAAGTTATTTCCATCTGAAATAGATGAAAGTGTATTGAAATATGAAACAACAGAATATTGTGAAAATAGTACACAGTTGAAATACATTGTGTAACACAACCTAATCTGCTGGCCTTGGGAGTTAGTCCTTCTGAGTTTAATGGTACTGTTTTCCCCAAGTAACTATGCATAGGATTTTACAAATGTTTTCTTTTAGTATTAGTAAAATGGATTACTGTTTTATCCAAAGTAGGATGAGCAATTTGAACTGGCCACTGGCATTCTAACCGTGTAGGGCCCATGCCACAGAATGATAAGAGGAGATGGAAAAAGAGGAGAAAAGTTCAGTCTTAAGGACTAGACGCTCTCACAGTTCCAGGATTCATTGACTTCTATACTCCTTAGCACAATTATAGCTGCCCATGGGTCTAGATGTCCTAATCCTAACGTACATACAGTAATGATAGTTTTCAGTTCAGAGACCTTCTGTTATATTTTCCAGTGTAAAGGAATTATTAATTTGTGAACTAATATCACATGATTCTGTTGAACAGGGCTTAGAGACTGTTGTACAAGATGTTTTACAGCCCATTCCTGAAAAATGGGCTGAAAGTCCATAGGAGGTGGCGTGACCTCGCTGCCAGCATAAAAGTGTGTAATCGTGTGATTACACACACGCTGGCGGTGAGGCCAGGCCTGCCGGCGGCAGAGCACCGTGGGACTGCGCCTCCCCCCTCTGCTGGTGTGGCCTCTCCGTGGCACTGGCCAAAGCATAGAGAGGCCGCACCAGTGCAGGGGGCATTCTGGGGGTGGGCTGGGGGGAGGAGCCACCGGTTAGGTGGCTTCCTATCCCCGTTTGGCCGGATACGCCGGCGCCAGGAACAGCGGTGCTGCACCTGCTTTTGAGCAGGCGCAGCCTCGCTGTTTTCAACGAAGCTTTTAGCCCCGGTAAAACAAAACAAAAAAAGCCGTGAAATGGCTTTTTTGTTTTGTTTTATGGCGTGCGCGAATCGGCTTAGGAGGAAGCGCCACTGCGCCTCTTTCCCGCCAACTTCGCACGCCGTGTTTCAGGAATGGGTTGTGAATTGCTCTTCATATTGAAATTGTTTAAGCTATGCCTCATTCTGATAGTCTTTATCTGGAGACCCATAAATATTACACACACTACTTCAACTGTCTACCAGAAAACATCTTTGGTTGCATAGTCCTAGTACAGTATAATTATTTTACAAGTATAAATATTACAGTAACCACAACAACACAGAAATATTTATTTCCCCTTAGAAAAGTAGTGAAGATTTAAAGAAAATTAATTGGATGGAAGTTTGCTCATAAATGAATTTATTAGAATAACTGCAAGCAAACTCTTCTTAGCTTCTATTTACAGCAACACAGACCACCATGCTAAAGTACTCATGTGAAGGAGCTGTGTCCAGGTTCACTCATGTGAAATCCAAACAGCACTGCCAAATAGACAGCAAATTAAAGAAACATCAGAATATCACCTTCCTGATGCCCGTGCCATCCTTGCATTACAGGCTGACTTACTAAATACATGTTTCCATTCCCAGAAGGGCTTCTTCGTTCACTGCGATATTGGAGACATTATATGCACCAGTGTCATGTATATAATATGCATTGCAGTGAATAATAAAATTTGTACTAGTCTAGGGTTTTGTGTGCACTTCAAAGCATCTGTGGAGCTCTAGACTGGCTATATTATTTTTCTAATTCAACATACCCTTTGAAAATAAAGCATCTCTATGCAACTTTATTTATTTATTTAGATTTTTAATCCACCTTCAACCCCTGACCAAGGCCGGGCTCAGGGTGACTAACAACATAATAATTAATACATAAAATGCAGTAAAATACACTAAAATCATGATATAAAAATAAAACAATTTAACCACCTCATGAAGTTTCATATTGAAAGAATAAACAGATGGTGCTCATTTTTGAGGCATAGGGATCACTGTAGGGCTCGAAAAACAGTCACGACATATCATATCACGCTATTGATAGAATCTACAGAATGGGTCCACAACCTATTTTATCATGGGAATTCAACTTGTGAAACTGAATGTGCTAATAGAAGTACAAGAAATCTCTTGCTTAGAACTGGCAGATAAATCCAATTAATTTAGTGTTCACCAACACAAATTGTAGGCAGAAGCATGCAGATTCTAAAGAAGAGTAGTATTTCTAATGTGTCTGGAATTCTTTCCATTCTCCTTTTCAAGCCAAATGTGATTATTTTTCAACAATATCTGAAGAATACAAAAGAGCACAATGGAAGACAGATCATGTGGTTTTGTGTAATTATATTGTAGTTTCATTTACTAGGCCACATTCTGCATCCAGCCACTGGCAATGATGTAGAAGCAATAACATGAATGATACTATATGATCCAGTCTGTTGTATATTACTGACGTGATGGGAAATTAGTTGACCCAAGAGGGGTTTTGTTTGTTTGTTTGTTTGTTATGCTACTACAATGATGCTTGGTAGTTCAAAGCCAAACTCTACGTAGTCAAATTTGAAAATACACTTCATGAATATTTTCCTCACAGTTCTTTTCATACAGTACTTCTGTTGCATCTTTTCAGGGATTTCAGTATAGCTACCCAAATATTTATAAAGTTTCTGAAAACCCTGCTTCAGTTACTGAAATGAGGATCATCAAAGTGTCCTGTTTTCTCATAAGCATTTCAGAACATAACCAGCCTTGTACAGGGGCATATTGGTGATTAAGGCTTCTGGGAAAATTCATGGTGGGCTGATGGAGATCCTCCTCATGTAGGACACCCCCATGCAAAACATATGAGATTAGGTTACAGACCTTGCTTCTTGGAACGCAGATGAGGGGAGGGGGCGTGGCTCAGTGGTAGAGCATCTGCTTGGCTTGCAGAAGGTCCCAGGTTCAATCCCCAGCATCTCCAGTTAAAGGGACTAGTCAAATAGGTGATGTGAAAGACCTCTGCCTGAGACCTTGGACAGCTGCTGCCAGTCTGAGTAGACAATACTGACTTTGATGGACCAACGGTCTGATTCAGTATAAGGCAGCTTCATGTGTTCTTCATGTGTTCATGAGAGACACTGTTACAAGCCAGTGGCCCTGGATTTCAGCCTGGTTAGGCTGCTTCCCTACCTCTGGCATGGGTGTGGGGCCATAACCCATTTTCCGGGGCTGTTTTGGCCTTCTAGTCTGCCCATGGTCTTGAATACCATATCTGAAGGCTGTTGGTAACTGTGTGGGCCAGTAATTAAAGAGGAGTAGCCATATTAATTTGTTGTGGCAAAAGTCAACAGGAGTAGGGATGAGCACCAGAAAAAAGGGTATTTTTCAGATCTGGATTTCTAGGAGGACATAATTATCTGTATTCCAGGTTATTTGGGTCCCAAATACTGGTTTGGTATTCCCATTCTGGAATTTGAGAATTATTTGGGTACGTTATGTCCTATGGAGAATCTTTCCAGAGGGAAAACAACACCAAAACTGCAGTGGGGTTAGTGCTGCCTGTTAACTAAGGACCCCCCAAGTTAATAGGGCCCTTGAACAAAGTGCCCTCAGCTATCCTTCACTGTTTCCTATAGGGAAAAATGCACACATTCTCCAGGACAAAGAATAACCAAACATGTAAGAGGAAACAACCTCTAGAACCAACATCATACCAAAGAATTCCAGTAGAACCATAGGCCAATGTGGCAAGCACAACATGACCAATGTCAAACCAAAGAATCCAAGCCAAACCAACTTAAGCAAGGGGGTACCCCTGTAAGCCCAACTGAACCAACGTCAAATCAGAGAATCGCAGCAGAACCAACTTGGCAAGGTCCCTCTAACATGTAATCCCACTTGCCTTTGAGAGTTGCCTCCCTCCCTCCTCCTTCCTGTTGCCTGTCAAACCTGCAAAAAGTAAAGACCCCCCCACACACACACCACCAGGTTTGGTGCTTTAAAATGCCAGTCCTGGATGTTCCTAAATAATACCAGAAATATTCAGGATCAGGATATGAGTGTTTGTGCATTTCTTCAATATCTATCTGGTTTTGAATGTACCCAAAAAGGCCAATAAGGTGCTTTTCAGGTATATTTTCGGACTAACTGTATTTGACTGCACATTTGTAAACAGGAGTTTTGTGGCATCTGAGAGATTAACATTATTTTATTTATTTTAAACTTTCACAGACTAGAGTACACCAGAATGCGCTTCTGCACTAGAAGTAGAGACTAGTACGATATCGAAAAATGCATCTGAGGAAGTAAGCTCTAGTCAACAAAACATTGTGCTGAAATAAAATTCTGTTAGTTTTTAAGGTGCCACAAGACTCTTGTGTGGGTCCATTTGATACAGCTTGTATGGAGGCCAAACAAACCAGTGCTTTAGAAATAGATGGGCAAGTTTGAATTTAACAAAACCAGCTTCAGAGTTTTCAGATGGGAATCTTGTGTGCTTTTCTCAAAGGATAACTAATTGGCTTGGTACAGTTCTCATTGGGAATCTTTAAAATGAATTGCTTTGCAGAAAGGTTAGAGAAAATACTTCCACGGGAATCCCATTGAGAACAGTTGATGTCTAATAAAGGAATATCCCCTTGTGTGCTATTCATTGTGTTCTATGGGTAAACACTCTTAAGGCAATGGTAGCTGGAAGCTATTCCCCTTGCTGGTGTCAGGATAAAACATCTTGTTGGTAGACATGCATAGAAAGTCACACAAATTGTAGAAAATTCATGCCATCTGACTGAACAGAGCCTTATCCCTGGGAGCATAAATAAACTGATTCAAAAAGGCTCACAAAGCTGTAAGCCGCCAGATGGCTCTCACAGATTCCACACTTTGAGAAATACTCTGCTCTCCATAAGTAATTTTTTTTAAAAAAATTCAAATGTTTTTGTCATGTGCCATATTTTCACTGATGCACTGTGTGGGTGAGAGTAAACACACTAATCTGAGTTAAGTACTTGTATACCAGCTTCAGTTTGGAATTGAATCATTAGTTACATGAGTTCATACTCATTGTTTGCACATACTGTATATGATGGCATTCTTAGAACTAAATTTTGTAAGGAGGATACTAAGATGTGCTTTGAGAATTATCTTAACGTAATGAAGCATTAAGCTTGGTATAATGCTACTAGAGGTAAAGGTTACATGATACTGATGATTCAACAGGCACTGGTGCATATATTGAAAACAATCAATAGTCTCATTTTGTCTTAACTGTAGTTTCTGCTAACTTAAATTTGTTTTGCTGCTTGTGAATATAAATTCTGTATGGCACGGTCTGTATACATTTCTGCCAAGTATATATTGCATAAATCTTTAAGCTTAATTTGAATTCATTTGGTCCACAGTAACCATTTTGTTTCTGTATGTTGTCATCATGAACACTTTCATGTCTTTCCATTTGTGTTACTGTTATTGATGGTTCATCTTTTAGTTTAAACGTTTTTATGCTTTTTATATAAATAGGTCTAATGTAAATCATTGGTACCTAATAATCCATTCTGCATCTGATTTGGGTGTGCATGTTGGTGGGGCTGTTCTGTCTCTTTATGGTAATAGAACACAGGACTTCAAGGTGTAGAAGTTAGCGGAGTACCTTTTGTATAGTAGCCAACTGAAAGAGGAATAAGAATGTGCCTAAATGGACTCCACCACTTAGCAGGAGGTTTCTGATGCCATGTTTTTTTAAAGTAGTGCATGGGACTAGCTGATCACTCAAGGAGCTTTTGGGATGTAATAACAGATAGATACCTTTTGTTGTTTGCTCCATGCTTCTACAGGGTGTGTGTGGATTTGTTAAATTGGCCTGGTTCAGGGATAGTAGGTACATTGTGTGTGTGTGTGTGGGGGGGGGGGGTTGTTTGCAGAAAGTTAAGATAATTGGCAAGCACAAAAGGCATCAAGAGATGAAGACATGTTGCCAAGTTTATCCCTTACAGCAAACTGGCTAGAGGGTAAGGTAGCCCTATGGGTTGGGCAGCAGCATCTGAACCATAATGACAACCAACATGGTGGAACGGGGATGAGGTTTGGCTCCTCTCAGAATTTTTGATGTAGTGGCAGTGAGAAGCAAGGCGCAGAATCATTGCTGTGCCAAGGTTTCATCCCGGGTGAAGTTGCCCATTTGCAAGTGTTGGTTGGAGGGATTAAGTAAATTGTAAATAATATTCTTGCAAATCAGTCAGTAACACTCAGTGTATTAAACCTCAAGTACTGAGACTTGTGTTTTAATTCCAGACTATGTATCATATAGCTAATTTTCAAGATGGTCTCACCATGTGGATAAAAAAAATCTGCAGAAGTGGACCATGCAGGATAGGCTAGATGTTTTTACAGAAATATCTGGAAGGTTATATATAACTTATTTATACTGAGCCTAAACTCGTTGGGGAAGGGTGGGATAGAAATAAAATAATATACAACTTGTGACAGTTTCTATGAACATATATTGCGCCCCCCCTCAAAGAGTGGTTTTTTAAAAAGTAAACAATGGACCAAGGGGAGGGGGGAAATGCATGGCCAGGAGAAGAGGATGAAAGAGCAAGATAGAAGGATTGCATGCATCTTACAATAAACGTTTGGTGTGAGGAAACAGAAAATAGTCAACAATACTCCTGCATTCAATTTGCAAAAAAGTGGTTATTCCAAGAGTCCAATCAAACCAGCAAGCTTATGAAATTTAGTATCATCTCTAAGTCTGTGGAGAATATAATGCTTATTTTATACTTCTGGGCTAAAGGGTTTTTTTTGGGGGGGGGAGTGGAAAGAAACCATCTATTTTTATTTTCTGCTTTAACCTAACCCCTACTATGTAACAAATTGTTGTACAACATACTTTTAATTCTAAACACCAAGTTTGTGATCTATAAAATGTCTAACATATAGCACTAGTGGTTTTACAATTTTTTTCTTTAGCTACACTATCCCAGATCAATGGGAAAACTCTAGGAATTTTTAAAGCAATAACTGGTTCACATATTGGAAATACAGTGGATTGTGACCGAAGCTTTTTTGTGTGCATGGTTGAGAACTAATAGTCCAACCTATAACCCAATTAAATTGAAATACTTGGATGTTTGCCAGTTTAGTCACATTAACTTCAGTATGAATCAGCTTTTAAGTTTCCTGCTAATTAGCCTATGGTGGTTTTCAGAACTTGGGGCCAATTTTTACTGACGTTTGAAAGCTTTTTTTATTTTTGAATGGAATAGAATAGACATTTGATTTATCCCTTTAGAATAGTTCCAAAGAGCCAACCAAAGAGTGCCTCTGTTTTTAAGCACAGAATCAAGAAGCTGGGCAGGAACAGCTTCATATAGTATGGATGGTATCAAAATGCTTGTAAATGGATTAGATTAATGAATCTTATCAGTTTTTACAGAATCTTTTCTGCATGGGTTTTTTCCCCATTGGCTCTCACCCTGTACTGCTTCTTTTTATTCCCTGATTTTTGCATGCAGGTTTTTTGAGAACACTTTTACCCCAATGTTTTTCTGGAAGCCAATTTTGAGTCAGCTTTTTCCTAGTGTGTAATGTTTCTAATGCCCTGACCTGGATGGCCCAGGCTAGCCTGATCTTGTCAGATCTCAGAAGCTAAGCAGGGTCAGCCCTGGTTAGTATTTGGATGGGAGACCACCAAGGAAGTCCAGGGCTGCTATACAGAGGAAGGCACTGGCAAACCACCTCTGTTAGTCTCTTGCCTTGAAAACCCCATAAAGGGGTCACCATAAGTCGGCTGCGACTTGACGGCACTTTACACACACACACGTTTCTAACTGTTTTCTTTGTCCCAACCACGTCCAGCCCACTTTTCAATGACTGTATTGTCGCTGTTGTTAAATCACTCGTTCTCCCCCAGATGATGCTTTCCATTTTTTAAAGGACTTAAAAGAGAGACATAATGCACCAGTGTTAAAATGATAATTTAAGCAGCTTCTCTGAATTCCCAGCTTTCATTTTTGTAAAAAGGTTTCTAGCCCCTTCCCTCATGGAGATATAAGGGGGAAAGCATATTTCTGGAAGGGAAGGAATATGCATAACCTTAATATTTTGTGCATATTTCAGCGACTACTTATTTGTTTCCAAGCATAATTAAAGGTGGGCAGCCCATTCCAGAAGGGGAGCAGCCGGAAGTGGCGCACCCACACCGCCTCCACAGAGGCTTCCCAGCCACTGAAAATAAAATAAAAAGAATTTAAAATATAAAAGAAGGAAAATGTCCCATTGAAAACACCAAGGCTACACCACCAAAAACGGTGGCATAGCAATGCCACAGCACAAGGGGGGCATTCCCAGGGTGAAAGGGGTTAGGAAGCTGCCTAAAGGTGGCTCCATCCACAGGAATGCCCTGGGAACACCTCCCAGGACACCGGTGTGGAGCGCCAATTAAACACTGTCATGAGGCAGCGCCTGCGCATGAGCTGCAGTGTGGTGTCCTAGCACCCGTGACAGCGTAAGTACCTCTTATCACAGATTAAATGGGCATTTATACCGGCATGGGGTCACACTGGCTCCTAAGGAGCTTTGCCCCCCTTTCAGGATTGCAGCTTTAGTTCTTACCTTTTGAAGACCTTCACAGCCTCAGGAATTCATATGTGCAAGACAGCTTATTCCTGTATACTTCCCACCAACAGCTATGCTCTGCCAATCGAGCCCTATTATTTGACCCACCCTGCAGATGTTTTTACTTTGGACGCCCAGGCTAAGGATTTTTTTTTTTTAATGTGTAGTGTTACTGGGGAATTTAAATTTGTCTGCATCTCCCTCCCCTCCCTCCCCCGTTTTTAATCCACCTCACATCCTTTTGAAAAAGAGGTGGAATATAAATGGTTTCATTAAATAAATAGGATGCTAAGTTAAGCAGAGGTTTTCCTCATTTGGACAGTAGCAGCCAAATTAGTCTAAATTCCCAAAGCTCCAGACTCAAGACAATGGTTATAATCTAGTGGCACTTTTGATTTCTGTGTGGTGAGAAGAACCGACAGTATTCTATCCTGCCTGCGCTGGATCCTCCTTTCATATCACTATTTCCTGTGGCAGATCCGAGGAAGCCTTGCTCTGAGGTAGGGAGGCATAGACCTCCTGGCCTGGATCCTGTGCCCTGCTGCCACGCAACAGAGCAGTGGGGGAAGAATGGAAAGGGGTGATACGTCATCTAACCATAGAGTTTTGGGTGAATCCTAGAGCACCACAATGATGTCATTTCCAGTTTTGTGCTGGAGGTGTGTGTTGGCATGATGCCAAATCCGACATTCCTGCCCCCCAGCTTCTCCTGCTAGGGTGCCAACTAGGTCTGGGAACCCCAATACAAAACAAGCATGCATTACCTCTCATATCACCTGGGGAACTTAAAAGTGGGCTCTCTCTGCTTGTCTGCCTTGGATTCTCTGAGGGCAGTGGCAACATGAGAGGAAGTGCATGCCTGCTTTTTGTTACTGCTGCCTCTGATCTACCCAAGCCAGAGTACAGAGGAAGCTCTTCCTCTATGGCCCATCCTGCTGTGTTTCCGCACCTGCAGATGCTTTGATCCTGTAAATTAGATTATATAATGTTTGTTCATATGGTTGCTGTATGCTCAATTCATATTAGAATTTGCTTAATTTGTACCATAGTTAAATTTAAATTCCTCTAGAAATTAATCTTCCGAGCAAGGCTGTCAAAGATAGGACATTTTGGAGGATTTTGATTCATAGGGTCGCCATGAGTTGGAAGCGACTTGACGGCACTTAACAGACACACAACACTCCCCCTTCCCACTTAACTAGAAAAACATACATTGCATTTCCAAATGAGAAGCTGCTGTGTGTAGAACTTACATGTACAAAAGAAGTCTATGATTCCCCCTGCTTTTTTTATTTTTTAGGCATTCGCAATATATAATGGACAAGACTTTCTGGGGAAATCTTCTGTCCCAGTATTATTTTAAATAGGCCTGTGCATAATATATTTTAAAAACAGATACATTATTTTGATATGGTTGGCATTTGTAGTTTTTGAAATGCTTAATGACTGGAATAAGACTGGATCTTTTGCGACAGGTGTTGCATAGATACTGAAGTAGCATTCAAGTGATCTGGACTGCAGCCAAATATATAGCTTTGTGTTTATTAATTTCCAAGCTTTTTCAGCAGCTGAAAATGGGTTACAGTATATCTTTATTTCTCTTTATCTCAGTTGCCCTGTGAAACAGGAGCTCAGTTCATGTACCTCTTATTTGAACTTGCTGGACTGTCTTTACTATTTTTTCTCCTTTTTGCTTTTGGTTCAGGTATGTGTAGTGTAAAAACTACATAGCAAATCTTTACCAAAGGTCACTACAGCTCCCAGGTAATGATTTTAGACCATGTATGTAGGCACAAAATAATTACCCTTTTAACCTTTATCAATTATATGTTTTAAGATAGTGTATAGAAGTTTGACATCTTCCCTTGATTCAAAATCTTATTTTACCTGCAACAAAATTTCAGCATAGATGTTGATAACTTCAGAGACTATTTTAATGTTACTATTAGCAAGGCAAGGAAAATTATAACTTCTTGCTAATGACCTCAGAATTCAGATAAAGTGAGGATTCTGAATGCTATCTCAAGAATATAGACTTGATTCCAGATTGTTCTGAGTTAAGCATATTACTATTTATAGTTAATCTCTGATTCTGGAGATACTGATTCCTTTAAGTATATAAAAACTATCTTTCATAAAATGGAATTACAGTACTTTGAGTTAACCATGCGGATTGTATAAATATTCTTTTTGGTACATTGGTTTATGTTCTCCACAGTCACTACACAGATAATGTAATGACCTTTGAAATTTTGATGCATTTCAATTTCAGTACCTTTATTGGCATACCTGATGCATTTCTCATGCCAAAGAAAAAGGATCTAAGTATCATAGCATGTTTGCTCAAATGATGAGCCCCTCTGCATTTAGTGGGACTTGGATTACTTCCTACTTATTGGGTATATGAATGTGGCCTTAGACTGTATGGGTTTGTTTGTGAATTTCTAAAATCCAGTTCTGCCAAAAACAGCACAAAAAGCACTTTAAAAAGAAGTAGATGTTACTTCTTCTGACTTGTATTGTTGTGTGACAATAGTCAAATGTACATTGGCACTCATGTATATATGGAATAAAAAGGTCTACTTTGGTGCATTTTGTTTTATATTTTACTTCTTTGATAGTGTTATCAGTGGGGGGGTTGTGATCTGTCACTCCAGTTTAGATGCTTGAGAGGTTGGCAAGATTTTCAGATTTGTTTTGTGCAATTATATCATTATTCAACTTACTTGATGATGGCAGTATAAGTATTTTTGTTCCTTGAAACACAGATAACCTGTGTTAGTCATATACAGCCTGCCTTATGCTATTGTTACAAGTGACTTGTTTTCTTTATTCACTCATAGTTTTTTTTTAACTGATGGAGATATGTATTTTTCTTGGTATGTATACAAGCAAGGTTTAGATAAGTATTCAGATTTAGAATGTGATCCTTTAATTCTATAATAAATACTTGTTTCTTTTCAATGCATGGTAATATAGTGAATTATATGGAGGTTCAATTTTTAACTTGCATCATGGATAATTTTCCATTCTTTGGTGTGTACAAAAATGCACTTGCTCTCTTTATCTAAAAACTGATATTAAAAGGATAAAGACCTTTACTTTGACAGCAGTTTCCATTTATTTTAATGTAAGAGTTGTAGCCATACCTATTCATTCCAGAATGTCCTTTTGAAAAGAAGAATCTGTTGATGATTGATCAGATGTTCTAATGGAAATAAAATCTAAGGATTAGAACCTAAATTTTGAGTGTGTAATAGCTGACATTAAAAGGTGGTGATAACATTAATTAATGGGTTAGGCATTCTCAATTGTTCTGCTGACAACTTAGCCATATATTTAACATAGCCATTAATCTACTGGAGAGCTACCTATACCAACTTGGTAATTGTAAGGTTAGCTAAACTTGTTCATAATTGAGATATATTTGAACCAACCTAAAGGTTATTCTGGAGGTTTAAGTTCTTATTTAGCTTGTCAACTTCCCAAGGTGCCTAAAAGGTCAAGGGATAATTGTGATTTTTACATCCTGAAATGAAAAATGCTATTGGGAAACTTCAGTCCATTACCACTCCATTTACCCCCTCCCAAAAAAAACCCTAATAAAACTAAACAGTGATAGTCTACAGAGATGGTTTTCTGTGCCTGAGAGCCAAAATTGGATACTGGATTGCCTCCTGATGGAATTAGACTGGGATCATGTAACCTGTAATGGCTGGATCCACAGTTGTCCTCTATGAGCAGAATAAGGCAATGATTTTTGCCAAACTGCTCCCTCTCTGTGGATTGACACACTGGACACTACACTGTATATGGCAACTCGGGAACAATAGTTTGGGGTAGTCAGTGGGCTGCCACAGGAATGTGGAGTTGGGAAATATTTATGTTTGGAGTACTTATGGATGCAACTTAAAGAATTTTGGTAGGCAGAAGGAAATTACTTTTTTGGTCTTCGGATAATTTGCTGGACTTTTAGTGTTTTGAAAGGTTAAATTATGAAATAAGAAAACAAAACAATAAAAACGCCCTTGTCTTCATTCAAATATAGATTATCATCTAAAGCCACCAGTGCCATGTCTGGCCCATATTTTGGCCTAAAACCAGGCTGAAAAGGGGTTAGAGAAGATAAGTCACCCAGGGAGACCTGAAATTGTTCTGCAGCTGCTCTCTCAATTGCCTTGCATGGAAAGGGTAGATTAGAGACTTACATTTTTCTGTAATTATGTTTTTTTTAAGCAATGGATGAATAACTTTCGTAAAGTGGCCAAGAAAGGCAACCTGAGTCAATGTTTGATTTATGATGGATATCAAGAACTCACTAATGTGGTTCTTACATGATTTCAGCAATTATGATGGATAAGGATCCAAAGTATGTGGTGGCCTTCACAGATCCCAAGGTCTTGTCATCATACATCACAGGAACTGGGTCAAAATGATCCAAAACCAGAGCAGATCATACACTAGACATTTCTTCTGTTTGAACTATATTACAGTTAGCACAAAGTCATAACATATGTCAAAGGTTTTATCAGCAAAGAACTTTGCATAAGTATGATAAATAATCACCTGCTCCATTGAGAAGAAATTAAAGGCTCAGATTTAAGATACCCATTCCATTGCAGGGATGCCAAACTGTATTTTTTGGGGTAGCTTTTAGAGTAGAATTGGACCAGAAATCCCTGAAGGCCTTTGCATGACAAAGAGCTTTTCTATTATACTGTAAGACGCTTGTGTCTAAAGAAAGGTTGATAAGCCTTATTGGAAAAAATCAATTTGTGTCCTCCTGGAAAAAAGTTATTGCAAATAGATTGTAGCAATTGTGTTTTAACCCTAATGAGGCATACGAGACGAATGAAATTAAATCTACGGTTAAATCTCTTGATCTTAGTAGTACGCAGGAAAGAGCTCGGCAAGTCTGCTCCGTGGCCACTCATGGTTTAATCCCCTCTGAGTCCATTCCACAATATCTTTAATTTAATGGTATATCAATATAGAAGAGCATTCATGTTGGCTAGGCTGAATGCATTCCCATCTATGGTTACTGAAGGATGCAGGCATTCCCTATTCATATAGAAGCTGCGAATGTGGGGATAGCCATACAGAGACTCTGGAACATATTTTGCTGTACTGCTGTTGTTGGGGTGGAAATATTTAGGGCAATTTTTATTTTATAAATGTTCTCTCCCCACAAAACTTAATTCAATACTATTATCAAACTTTAATATGAGCCCTAGGAGACAATGATCACTTACTGAGCAGTCCCCTACCTCGAAGTAGCTTACCCGTATCAATAAGGTTGAGAAGACTGTTATTTGGTCAATTGCACTAGCATGCAAGGAAGATAGAAAAGTAAAAGGGCCATCTGACTTGTCAAACTTTGTACTGTGTAAGGCAATCAAATCAAATGAGGACAATAACTCTAATAGTTTTAGACCTGGCTTATTACCGGTAATTAAAGGGTCTTGGGGGTGGCGATCCAAGAGAAGAGCGTGCTTGGCAACCAGAGCACATATATCGTTTCGGGTATCAGAAGCAAAACTTAATTCAATGGCTGCTATTTGGCACAGATAAAATAATTACATTTTTAGTGGGTAAATTTTTGCGGGCAATAATTAAATGTAAAAAAAGGTTAATTTTGGGGATTATATTAGTATGATACTGCTTGTGGCCTTTGGGCTGTTTAAGAAGAAGAGTTGGTTTTTATATGCCGACTTTCTCTGCCACTCAAACTGGCTTATAATCAACTTCCCTTCTCCTCCCCACAACGGACACCCTGTGAGGTAGGTGGGGCCGACAGAGCTCCAAGAGAGCTGTGACTAGCCCAAGGTCACCCAGCTGGCTTCATGTGTAGTAGTAGGGAAACAAATCCAGTTCATCAGATTAGCATCCGCCACTCATGTGGAGAAGTGGGGAATCAAACCCGGTTCTCCAGGTTAGAGTCTGCTGTTCCAAACCATTGCTCTTAACCACTACACCTTGCTGGTGTATCATTTAAGTAACTAAGACCTTAAACAATTGAGCTGGCTATGAACTAGCTTATGTAGTATTGTAGCAGGGAAATAAAATTTGTTTGCCACTATCACTGGCACCTCATAGATCTTTAAATAGGTTTCGTAGCATCTCCGACTCTCTTCAGGTCAGATATCTCTAATAAGCCAAAGAAACTAGGTTCCACTTAGAGGGCTTGTTGCTGAGGGGTGGCTCTGTCAATAACATTTGGAGCTTCATGTTCCAAGCTTCCACTGTGGCCTCAACAGAGCTGTTGCCAGGGCTAAAATCCCCTAGAGGATTCTGGAATCAATAAGCCTCTGTGGGGGAAGTAGAAGAAGAGTTGGTTTTTATATGCCGACTTTCTCTACCACTTAAGGAAGAATCAAACCGGCTTACAATCACCTTCCCTTCCCCACAACAGACAACCTGTGAGGCAGATGGGGCTGAGAGAGTAACTAGCCCAAGGTCACTCAGCTGGCTTCATATGTCGGAGTGGAGAAACAAATCCAGTTCACCAGATTAGCCTCCGCCGCTCATGTGGAGGAGTGGGGAATCAAACCTGATTCTCCAGATTAGAGTCCACTGCTCCAAACCACCACTCTTAATCACTACACCATGCTGGAGCCATATTAAAAGACATGCCCCTACCCTGCAGAGTGTTGGTGCCTCATTTACCCTTGCCTTAAGTAGATTATATTCAGACTATGACACAGGCTGAATCTCCAGCTCTCAAACCAGATCTTCTCCTAAAGACTCAGTGCAAACAACCACATCCAAGATATGCACTTTTCTTGTTTAGGGTCTGTCACAATCTCAGAGAGACCCATGACATCTAAAGAGGCTACAAAATTGTGAGCCAGCCCAGCCAAGGTGTCCATGAAAGTTAAGTTCCTCTGAGCTATCAGTCTGAGAGGACCTCTGCCAGATTGGTCAGGGTGCCCATAGGGGGAATTAGGGAGCTGGTAAAGAAGCAGAATGCCCTGGAACCCAACATAAGGAGCACACAATCAATGCTCGCAATAATTTGCTATAGATGTCAGCAAAAGGGAGGACTAATGGAGGATGATAAGGACCCTCCTCCCTGGCTTCTGGTACATGGTAGATGAAGGACTGCATAACCAGGCAGCAATATAGTGTGTCACTTTCTTTCAACTAAGTCTTGATCATGCAAGCCAGATCAATTTTCACCTCATCCAACAACCTAGACAGGGATGCAGTGTTGTTCCTCACTGATCTGATATTGCACAATATTAAAGAAGAGGCAGAGGAAATAGGCGCCCTTGCACTAGCATCTTTCAGGATGAGTCGAAGGTTACACAAGCAGCACACACTCTTAGGGATCATAGTCAAAAAGGGCAAGAGTCCAGTAGCACCTTAAAGACTAACAAAAATATTTTCTGGTAGGGTACGAGCTTTCGTGAGCCACAGCTCACTTCTTCAGATACAGCTAGAAGTGAGCTGTGGCTCACGAAAGCTCATACCCTACCAGAAAATATTTTTGTTAGTCTTTAAGGTGCTACTGGACTCTTGCCCTTTTTGACTACTGCAAACAGACTAACACGGCTACCCACTGTGATTTATCTTCATTAGGGATCATAGGTCGTCTTTGAAAACGCCCGTACCATAGCTACCAACTCACATCTGCAGTGAAATAGAATGGTTAGCAAATATCCTACCTAGTTTAAAATCCATGGTGGCATATCAGTCCCAGGAAAGCCACTTTCTATTTGCTTTCGATTTTCACATATCTAATTCTTTACATGCTGAATCTTATTTGTGTGGTTGTATTATGTGCATAATATAGCATAGTAATGCTAAACAGGACAGTGTCAAATTATTACATTTCATCTCATAAACTAACCTTCTGAATAAATGGCTGGCTGTTCTGACAAAATGAGTTGAGCTATCCCCTGATTCCATCCACTACGGTTATGAAGGCAAAGACAAATTATCCAATTACTAAGCACACTGCTCCAGGCTATACAGAGAAACATGCTGATTACCTTTCATATTGAAATGGGGGAGGGGAATTGGTAAGGTCCTCTAAAATAAATAGAATAGGGCTAAGAATGAAGATGGGTCTTTCCAGCAGGAAAAATGCCACTGATAAGTACAATTACTTGTTTTAAAAAATCTATACTATTACAGTGCCAGAAATCTATCTTGGAAAGTGTTTGTGAGCATTTCATTCAATATACCTGCTTTAACTCCATTTCAAGTTAACCCATTTCATGAAAAGAAGGATACGGGCATAGCATGGTATGTGTGGGTGGGAGTGAATGGTGGCACTTGTTGCCCATTCCCTGACTTATAGGAATGTGCATGTCGTCGTCCCCCCCATTTGCTTGAAGAGTGTAGCAAGAGGCTCCATGGGGAGCAGAGCTAGACCATGTGCCTTGTGGGGTCCAGCTAACTGTGGGAAGCTTTGAGAAGTTATTTAAAACAGATATATTTTCCACTTGCAGATTTCTCCCACCTAAATAATGAAGGAGTAGCTGTGTGTGTGTAGGAATTTTAGGGATTTCCTCAGTCTGGGGACATGAGGAATTATTTTTGTTTGCCTTCTCTGTATTGTTTGTCAATTATAATTAGGCCTGATTAGGATCTAAATAAAGATGTCAGGAATACTGTATATACTCGCGTATAAGCCGAGTTTTTCAGCCCCAAAAAAGGGCTGAAAAAGCCGAACTCGGCTTATACGCGGGTCAATACGTTAAGGTAGGGGAGGGGGGAGGAGGGAGGAGGGAGGAGGGAACTTACTGCCGCCGCCGGTCCCACGCCGCTTCCTGCTGCCAAGAGCGGCCTGGGGCGGCCTCCTGCAGCTGCAGGGAGGTTGCCCCGGCCCTCGCCCGCCCTCGCCGCCGCTGCCGGCGGCCGAGGGCGGCCTGGGGCGACTGCCCCGGCCCTCGCCCGCCCTCGCCGCCGCTGCTGGCGGCCGAGGGCGGCCTGGGGCGGCTGCAGGGCGGCTGCCCTGGCCCTCGCCCGGCTGTGTCGCCGCCGCCGCCAGGCCCGCGCCGCTTGCTGCCGGGAGCCCAGGTAAGCCTGCGGGGGGGGGAGGGGTTATAAGCCGACCCTCGGCTTATACGCGGGTGCCTAATTTTTCCCCATTTTTGGGGAGAAATTAGGCACCTCGGCTTATACGCGGGTCGGCTTATACACGGGTATATACGGTAGTGCTGGTTACTAGTTGTTTTTGTTTTTGCTGTCAAGTCACAGCTGACTTATGTCGAACCTATGGGGGTTTTCAAGGCAAAATACTTGATTTGCCATTGCCTGGCACTGTTTAGTGACTCTGGACTTCCTTGGTGGTGCCCCATCCAAATATTAACCAGTATGGTTGCCAGGTCCCTCTTCGCCACGTGCAGGAGGGTTTTTGGGTGGAGCTTGAGGAGGGGCGGGGGTTGGGGAGGGGAGGGACTTCAATGCCATATAGTCTGATTGCCAAAGTGGCCATTTTCTCCAGGTGAACTGCTCTCTACCGGCTGGAGATCAGTTGAAATAGCAGATCTCCAGCTAGTACCTGGAGGCTGGCAACCCTACTAACCAGGGCTAACCCTGCTTAGCTTCCAAGATCTGATGAGATCGGGCTAGCCTGGGCCATCCAGGTCAGGGCAAAAAAAGTGGCCTAACCAGTGAAAATTCACATTTGCTTAAGAACGACCAATGCAGTCAAAGTTTATCAACCATTAACTGTTTAGAAAGGGTTCAAAACAAAAAGAATTTATGCTTGAGGCTTGAAGTGTCTAAGGTAGATATAATTCCTTCATTGTTCTAGGTTTGGTTCTCAGTTTGGTTCTCGGTTCTAAAGTGTCAAACTAGGATCTGGGAGACCCAGACTTGAACCCCCACTCCACCCTAGAATTTTCTTGGGTGTTCTTGGGTAAGATGCTCTCAGCCTACCTCACAGGGTTTTTGTGGGGATAAAATGAATGGGGGGGACGTAAGGTTGCCAACTCTGGGTTTCGAAATGCCTGGATATTTGGAGTTAGAGCCTGGGAAGGGCAGATTTGGAGAAGGGAGGGACCTCTGCCGAGTATAATGGCAAAATGTCCACATTCCAAAGCTGCATTTTCTCTAAGGGGACCTGATCTCTGAAGTCTGGATGTGAGTTTTAATTCCAGGAGATCTCCAAACCCTATCTGGAGGCTGGCAATCCTAGAGGGGAAAGCACTGTTGTAAGGTGCTTTGGGTCAACATTGGGCAGAAAAGTCGGGTATAAACGTATAGATATAAAATGTTGTCTTATGGTTTTTATTCTTGGTTAATACGGACCTTCTGTTTTTTAAAATTGAATTAGTTAAAGCTTTTAGAAATAAACCCTAGAAGCATTACAAGTGAATATAAGTAAAATAAAATCTTATTTCAGGAGGACTTTAATTAAAGCTTTCAAAGACATTTTCTTTACACCTGTTCCTCTGAATGCATTATATCAGTCTGCAGAAAGTGTCTTGATTATGAAAAGTAGACATTTTATGCAGCTACTGATATTTTCCTTTTAACCTGTGGGGGAGGGAAAAAAATTAAGAGACCAATTGTACACTAAAGCTATGCAGCATGAACAGATTTGATAGAGATCCCAAGGCAATAAGTCTCTTTAGATATTTGAATGTGTAGGTGTAACTCATATGTCATGAATAGGTAAGTGATTTTTTTGTTCCAGACTTTTTGTAATTATCTAGTGTATGTCAGTTAGAGCCAGATGACAGAAAACCACCCATGTTAATCTCTGGCCCTGGGAGTAGTCAAAATGGCATGTAACTTGACGGTACTTTCTACCATGTCAGTCACATATATAAAGTTCATGGGACAATAATGGTAAGATACAATTTAGTGGAATATTGGTAGCACCCTTCCAAACATCTAGGTATTTAGCAAAACATTTCATCCCTCAGTATCTGGTTTGAACCTAATCCAACACAGATTATTGGCTGGGATCCAAAAGGCTACTAAGGATACACCCAAGGGTTTTTGAGTACCTAGTAGGATTTTTTATTTTGGCTGCCATATCATAAACTCCTTTTATATCTTGTCTCGATGTTAGACATTGCTTGCCATGTGGCATAGAATTAGGGCTGCTATTTGCGAGAAACAAATCCCCATGAATGCATGAAACTGTCATATACTGAGTTAATTTATTGGCCAACACAAGTCAGCATTGTCTACTGTAACTTAGTCAGAGCAGTCTCAGGTAGAAATCTTTCACATCAGCTACTGCCTGATTCTTTTCGCTGGAGATGCTGGAGGCTGAATCTGGGACTTTTTATATGACAAGAAGCTGGTCTACCACTAAATTATGCCCCCTTGCCAAATTCATAGCATCCCTGGACATACAATTATAAGGAGACTAGCTAGTATCCCAATCTGATGATATTCTTGAAATGTTACACTGATTCAGATTTACAAGTAAAACTTGAACAAAATCTAAAAAGAGCCTCTCAGTAATCCGAAATAATTAGAGTTGAAAATTTTAATTTTATTATTTATTTACTTCAACTTTACCTTCATTTTACCTTTCACTCCAACAAGAACTCAAAATGGTTTACACCATTTCACCTTAATTTTATCCTCCTCTGTTATCCTCGCAACAACTATGTGAGGTACATTAGGCTGTGTGTGTGAGAGAGAGACTGGCCCAAGCACCCCCAGAAACATTCCATGCAGAGTGGAGATTTGAACCTCTCTCCCAAATCCTAGTCCAACAAGCTAACCAGTTATACATGTGCGTTAGTATTGCTAACCTCCAGGTACTAGCTGGAGATCTCCTGCTGTTACAAGTGATCTCCAGCCGATAGGGACCAATTCACCTGGAGAAAATGGCCGCTTTGGCAATTGAACTCTATGACATTGAAGTCCCTCCCCTCCTCAAACCCCGCCCTCCTTAGGCTGTGCCCCAAAAACCTCCTGCTAGTGGTGAAGAGGGACCTGGTGGCAACCCTAATGTGAGTGCATGATGGATATGTGGTAAATGCCATTAAGAATGGTTTAATTTCTCAGTTCTGCTACCTTCCTCACTAATCATGTAAAATTATAAAAAAATTCTGGAAACTAATCTAATATTTGCCAAGAACAGCTGTAGCAAAGTGCTAAAGGAGGAGATATGAGTATGCTGCTATCTGAAAGAGCGGCTCTGTACACTGCTGCTTTTGCTGTGCCCCAAATAAGACTACATTTAAAGGAATCTCAGGAAGATGTGAACATATGGGTTTGCTAGAATTGCAGTCAGACAGGCAAAAATAATTTCACCTTTCTGATGTTCCCATCTTCTGTTCAAATCTACAACATCCTCTTAAGCCTGAAGTTGCAATCTGTCCTCATGTTTAATATTCCTTTACTATGAAGTCACTTAGGAGGTCCTATTAAGAGTTATCCCTTGCCCATCTTGCAGCACTGTCAATTTCATATTGTTATCATGTTCTATCAGAATATTAAAGTGTACTATTGGAATATGAAAATGTTGTTGATAAAATATAAATTAACCTTCTGAACACTGTGGTTTTAATAGTTAAAGAGTCACTTCAATTATTTAAACCTGAATATTCAACCACACTTACCTCTACTGGTAGTTCAAATGTCTGCATCCTTATTCTGATCCGTCCACTGTTTCCTGGACTGATTCTGCTTCTGAGCTTTCATCTTTCTCATAAAGTTAAACAAAGGCACTTGTTCTTTTCACATAAATGTATTTCCTTACTGAAGCAACATTTTCCACACAGAAAATTGTTTTTGATCTGGGATTTCCTCTAACCTTTCAGTTTTGCAATGGTGTCGCTGGCATCATTTTGTTTTCTAAGCACATGGAGCCCTTCTTCCTGTTTGATTCCACCAGCTCCCATTTTCTGTGTTCTCTTATAGGGATGTTTGGTGATCTGTTCCAGAGCACTTTCTGTTGTTGCTTCCAGGTTTGTAGGGAGTTACAAGTAGAAATGAGAAGTATAAGTTCCTTGCCTGTATTCAGAAAAGAAATACACAGCGGTATTGTTTTGAAGAGCTTTTACTGCCCATTTTATTTGTTGTACATATAGATATGGGCTGCTTTTACAATTGTTGATGTAGATGTATAGTTTTATTTTGTTTTGTTGTTTTGATGCGTACTTTGATCAACTGTCTTGTACCTACTTTGTAAAGAAATGTGGGCTGTTAAATGTTATAATAGATGAGGCTTTAATGTTCATATTAGACATATAAGGCAGCATCTTTCCCCTCCTTTGTGGACTGATAGCCAGGTACAGCTAATAAAACTCAACATTTAGAGCGAATGGGAAGGATAAAATAAGCCAGCCAGTTAGTAATCAGACTCTAAAAAAGCCTAGATCATTGGCTTTAAAACCACAGAGAAGGGAATTGCTTATTAAGTTTAGCATTCCATGGGGACTAATACCTTGAGAAATGAGGCACATACAGCAGTAAACATTTATTCGTCCATTACCACCTGGACAGCATGTGTTTAGTTAAATGATGAAAGTTTGGAGCAGCTGGTAAAGGTCAGAGAGTATGTTAAGTTTCCAGAGGTATAAAAGGACATAAAAACGGATTAAGGTTCAGGTTGCTTGTCTTTATCTCCACTAATTCATTACTATTTTTAAAATGATGCCTGAAACTCTTGGATTTCAGAACATGCTGCTGTACCTTATTTGGGGGGAAAAAACACCTAGTTGGGCAAACATCTCTAGGTACAGGCTTTCAAGTGAAGTTCTTATTTATTCATCCTATTTTGGGTGGCATGTATGTTACACACATCATGAGAACATTATTTTACAAGAAATTGTTACTTCTCCTTCTGTGATAGTAATGTATAGTGTAGTTTCACTTGGGATTCAATAAGGGCAGCCCATTCCTAAAGGAGGGCATAGATCTGCGGCAGCCGGGAAGCCTCAGAGGAGGTGGAGAAAAAAAAAACTTTCTTAAAATAAAATATGGTGAAATGGGGAAAAATTCCCCATTGAAAAAACCAAGACTACGCTACCAAAAAAGGTGGTGCAGTCCTTCTGCCACTCAAGGGGGAATTCATGGGCCGAAAAGGGCTGTGTAAGCTGCCTAAAGGCAACTCCACCCCTGGGAATGCCTCTGCCACATCGGCTCAACTGTTCTCTTTTGGGATTTAGTTCCTGGACCAGCTGCTAGGGTTGCCAACCTCCCGGTAAATTCCAAAAAATCACCTGTGCTGTACAGTTGCTACAAAAATAAAAACCAGCATGCAGCTCAAATGCAAAAAACTATTCAAGTATTCAAATATATATAACAAGGAAAGGAAAGAAACAACAAGCAAGTGTGATAACAATATATACAATAGAGAGTGGAATAACAATAACTAGAAATATAGTTCAAAAGAACTAAGTTCAATGTCTTTGATGTATAAAAATGTGATATATAAAATGGATATGTTTTTTAAGTATATTGCATTCCTTGCATGTTATTTGCTTTTAGCTAATGATAAAATCTTGTTACATAATATTATAATGTTAAAATGTTTAAAAAATGTTAAAAATATTAACAGGCACTATAGAGAGTCACTTATGAAAGTTATATGTATTTTTATTAGGCTGAAGAAGCAAACTTATTGCGAAAAACGTTGTAATTCCAGAAGGCATTTTCCATCCCGTTATTCCTACCGCATTGGGGGACATTCTTCCCCTCTGCTTACAACTTCAGCTACCACCATTCCATACACACGTGGATTCTGGGGTTTTGACTTTTCTCCCCTTCCGTGTGCAACCTAGTGGAAGTCTTTTCAGACACTGAACTAAGTTATTTTGAACTATATTTCTTGTTATTGTTATTCCACTCTCTAGTGTATATATTGTCATCATACTTGCTTGTTGTTTCTTTCCTTTCCTTGTCATATATATTTGAATACTTGAATATTTTTTGCATTTGAGCTGCGTGCTGGTTTTTATTTTTGTAACCTCCAGGTACTAGCTGGAGATCTCCTGCTATTACAACTGATCTCCAGCCAATAGAGATCAGTTCACCTGGAGAAAATGGCCACTTTGGCAGTTGGACCCTGTGGCATTGAAGTCTCTCCCCTCCCCAAACCCCGGCCTCCTCAGTCTCCACCCCAAAAAACCTCCCACCAGTGGCGAAGAGGGACCAGTGCTGTGCTGGCAGTGGGGGGCGGCAGAGCTCTGTCGCTCCCAGATGCTGGTGTGTTTGCCACTTTATCCCGCGATAAATGGCACCTACGCTGGCGTGGGGTTACGCTGGTTCCTATGGAGATTCAGCCTCCTCCTCAGAATTGCAGCCATAGTGAGTTTTGATTGCAGTATTGCTTTACCAGCAAGGAGGATAATTGCTGGCATTAATGGTCTACATGTTAAACAACAAGGAAATTAAAATTTGTGCTATATATTACAGGTGCAGTGGGAGAAGTCAGTTCATAAAGACATTTTTCCCCAGTGGTGTGTACATGATGTCTTTTAAGTCCAAGTTAACTACAAGGAACTATTCTTACAGAAAAATGGTATAAACTAGAGCATATAATGGTATAAACTAGATACAATTTGGCCTATGTTTTTATCCAGAAAATAAAATTATAAGCAATTTGTAAAATGCAGTAACTGTAACCTTTGTTCATATGGAAAAAGCGGATGTAATATAAAATTATATATGAAGCAGCTGTTTGTCTTCCAAATGTACAGTAGCATACATCCTGGAAATATTAAATGCTTATTCATACAGATTTGGTTTCTACATTTCAGGATATTGCCTGTCTTTGCTATTATTAGGCAGCTTTGAAATAGTCACTCTCCTTTCCTCTATCTTTTCATCTTAATTCTGCTGCCAGTCACTGACAGTCTTATGTTTTATTGAATCAGCACTTCCGATGAATGACCTTTTTGTGGATGAGGCTGTAGAAAAATTAGTTAAAATAATATACCCTACAGAGATCCTCAGGTATTATGGGCCTTAATAGGTCAGCTTTTCAGCAGTATCATAAATCTTAACTTCCTCAGTGAGTTATATACCTCTCCAAAGAAAATTTAAGAACCCACCCACTTTAAGGACCTACATAATTTATGAAACCATTACTTTTACTGGTTTGGTAGTGTTTTCCTTTATACTCTGAAGACATTTTATTGTGTTAACAGTTCAACATTTATGAAGAAGCACTGCTTTACCCCTGTGTGCGCCTATAAAAACATTTTCATAATAATCAGGGGAAACACTGTGGGTTGGATCCAACCAGTTTTTTCCACTGTTGGAAAAAAAGGGGGAGCCTTTAACTACCAAAAGGGCTATCCTGGGAATCACAGTCCCATATCAAATTATACTAAGGAAGGAAATTAGGTGAGAGCGATTGAAAGCCTGCTAGATGCAACCCAATATACCCATTGTCTTGTATGTAAAGACACATGGCAGAAAATAATATTTTGGAACGGTACTAAGTTTATCCCTTCCTTTGATTTCTAGAGAAGGTTTGAGATGGATTTCATGAAGCTTTGCTTCAAGGTGCACACCTGGGCTGCTTTTGAACACAACTGTACATTAATCCTGTTTTATCTCCGCATTAATTTCTGGCCAGAAGATTAGACTGATGGATTGTTCAGTCAGCATTCATGTTCAGATAAAACAGCTGGTTTGCCAATGATGCCTCACAGCTTGTTGGAGGAAGATCAGCCATCCTAGATGTTACTCTGCCTGGCACAGCAGTGTGCATTAGCATTGGTATGAAGTCAGTAACCGCTGTTGCCAGAGGCATGTAGCAGCATCTTTCAGAATTGTTATGGACTACAGAATTAGGTGGACATACCAAGTGCTGTGATGGGGAATTGTGGATGAATTGCCTATACAATATATGAATAGTATTTCAGACCATACATTATATATATTTACATAACATGTGCCACTTCTTACCTAACTCGCTGCAGTAATTTTCTTATAAGGTAGTTGCACTTGAAAAGCAGAGCAGATTTTCTCATAGTTTAAGCACAACATACCCATGTGCCTATTTTGGCACAAGTCACTCAGTGCAAACATTATGTATAAGGCAGCAGTGGTGTAGTGCTTTCAGCTATCATAAATACAGAACATCTAGGCAAGTCTAGAAACAACATTAATCTCGCAGGATATGTTATTAGATCTTGGGAGAACTGAAGCTTTCACCAAAATTAAAAAGTGCATTAAAGAGCTTGATTATAACAGCACTACTTTTCATGCTCGCTGCGTTTGTTCATCCCAGTTCTTCGGAATACCACCACCATGTGGTTTGCCTGCTTATTATTTGACAATTCCTCATCTTTCTAGAGCCTTCTGTTTAGCTAGACTGAATGCTAACCCCTCTATGGTTATGCAGGGCAGAATTTTGAATATGCCATACCCAGACAGGACCTCACCTTGCTCTTCTGGCTCTATTGATTCATTAGCTCATGCCCTCTTGGGATGCAGCTTTTATGAGGAACTTTGATCACATTATATCTCTCCCCTTTTAACATATAAATCTAATGCCTCTGTGTCTGACATAATGCCTTTTTAATTAAGTGACAGGGATCCCAAGGCTACATTGTCAGTGGCAAGATTTGTTCCAGCCCTTATATCCCTCAAGCATTACCGTAGATATATGCTGCTCAAGATCAATGGATCAAGGAGCTTCTAAGGGGTAAAGGAAGGAAGGAAGGAAACAACATTAAAGAATGATACTGACCTGATACTTCTACTTTTCTATCAGACAGTCTTTGTATACTTTATTCTAACTTTAGGGCTGTGTCACCTATTCCTTGAGTATGAAAGAAATCCCTTCTTAAAATCATGAACTCCCCAAAGCATTTCATGGTGAAGCCTCAATCTTGCCTCAGAACTGAATTGAAAATTTGCAAGAGTGGCATGGCTGACATGAAGTAACGGATTACGTCATTCCTCATCCTTTCTTCTTTCCTCTTCTCCTTGCATATACCTCAGAAATTAATCATTTCTAATTTTGCAGTGTGCATGAACTTGCTCAGGATGTGGAATAGTAAAGTACTGCCTGAACTTGTCAGATCACAGAAGCTAAGCAGGGTTGATATTTGGATGGAAGACAACCAAGGAAGACTTTATAGAGGAAGGCAATGGCAAACTACCTCTGCTTAATCGCTTCCCTTGAAAACTCTGTGGGGTCAACAGAAGTCGGCTGTGACTTGATGGTACTTTGCACACACACATGAACTTAAGGATGCCCCATACTCAACTGTGTAATGACTGTGACTTGTCTTTGCATGTGCATTGTACCACTCAAGTAGTTGTTTGTATTGCATTTACAACATTTGGCACACTTTATTCTCTCTGATGTATTGCTTAGCTACCCTGAAGATAATTACTGGCTTCCATCATTTTATCTTATGGGGACCTGATCTGGACTATTACTTGCCAACTATCTCTTCTCAGTTTATAATGTTAGAGTATATAAGGAACAGAGGATAGAGTGCTATCCATTAGGCCAATGAGCAAGTAATGCTCTTTGCTAAGTATCCTTCTTCATATTCCTTGTATATTAAGATTTCATTCTCAGGAAGATTTGTACTGCTGCTTCAATACACATAGTCTGTCTTGCCAGAGCCAGAAAACTTTGCAAAATAGGAAACCCAATTTTCTTTCCCCCCTCTCCAGCACTTCAAGCAGTAACTGTAGAATTCACCAAATTCTTTGTTTGAAAAACAAGTGTAGGAGAGCTATTGGATAAAATAAGAAAATTTTGGGGGGGGAGGCCTCTGGAATGAGCTTTGGCTGAAAGAAATTTGTATTTTATGACATTGTTATTGATAGATTGGCACTGAATTATCAATCTAAATTTTATTCTGTCTGTTAAGATGACCTTCACTAACTGCTTGAATTACACTTTGATCATATGGTAACACCAGCAGAATCTTAGCTGAAAATACAGTATTGTATTCAGTTGAGGTCATCTGTGTATGTTTACATACTGCATCTGTCTTCATATCAGTATATTTAGCCTCAGTACTGTATGTACAAAGTCAGCAATCATTTCCAATTTAAAATCAAAGTATTGCCTCTCTATATTGCTGATTTTTAGAATGTAGCAGTCTAAACCTGCAGCTATATAAATTCTTTGCTCAATGATTGTATTCAGATGGAACCCTTCCCCCAAAAAAGGATTTGTGGTTTTATATGTGTTTTTCTAGAGAACATACCTTCTAAACCATTTACATACATTTAAGAAGAAGTACATAATACTGTCCAGAAGTACAGATTCTGGAGCACACACTAGAGTTGCCAAGTACTCCTGACAACCAGTAGGCGGAGGCCTCGCCCAGCATCGCAGCAACATTGCTGGCAATGCAGCTACATCACTTCCGGTGTAGGGGCTGTGGGCTCTGGAGTTTGTGCCCACCGCTCCTCTGCCGCCTGCACAGGTCGAGCCAACGGAGCCTCCTCGGCCTCAGACCATTAGGAGGGAGAATCCGAGTCACCTTCTCCCTCCGATGAAGCCAGAATCTCGCCACTGTCAGCCAACAGCCAGGAGACTTCTGACCTCTCTCTCCTCCCCGGCCTCCGCTCCAGTGGCCTTTATAAAGGCCTGACTCTTCTCCTACCACTCCTAGGCCCCGCCCCCGAGACCTTATGAGGGCTGACGAGTCCTCTTTCTCTCCTCCCCCTCCCCCCCCGGAAGCAGGCCATTCTAGCTTGGGCCCTGCTTCCGGGTTATGGTCTGGCCGCCCCGTCCACGCCTCTCCCCCTGGCCCCTTGGGAGGGCCGGGGGATGTCCTCCTGTGCTGGGCCCCACGGAACCGCCGCGTCCTCGCCCGGGGCGCGCCCGCTCGCCAGTCAGCTGGGCCGCGGGGAGGTCTACTCGGAGGCCTGCGGGGATGGCGGGACTACCAAGGCCCCCGCTGTCGGCCGGAGCTCGGGCGTCGCCTCCCCTCTGCCGGCCCCACGCCCTCTCTTCCAGGTGCCGGCCGACTTCCCCCTCCCGGCTCGACCCCCTGGCCCGGTCTTCCTCGCGGGCCGCTCTGGCTCCTGCCGCGGCGTCTGCAGGGGAGAAAAAACTGGCAGGTAAGGGGTTGGATCCCTGGACGTCCCTGCCCCCCTCCCGAGTGTTCCCCTTCCCCTGTACTCCCCTGGTGGCGGTGGGGCCTTTCAGTCCCAGATGGGCCGGGTCCTGGCCCGTCTCGGGACATCCGGCATACACGGAATTGACATCATTGTGTTGCCAGCAATACACGAGGCTCTGATATTTGGGCAAAAACTCTATGGTAGAAGTCTCTTTTACCATAGTTTTTGTCCAAGTACTAGAGTCACACATTGCCAGTGTCATGATGGCATCACATCTAGTTGTGTGGAAGAAGTGACGTCACTGCGTCACTGAAGACATCTCTGCTATGCTGGGCTAGGCTTACACTCGCTGATGTTAAGTCTCCCTGCTGGCCAGCTGATCTAGGGTTCCCATTGGCCCTGTTATGGCGGGCAATTTCCCACCAATTAACCAGGCTGCCCGCCACCCCTCAGCTGGTTAGTGAGCGGAAGCAGGCCCGAGGAAAAGAGGAGGAGCGGTTGGTGTCATCTACGTGACGATGTCACTTCCAATTTATGTGGAAGTGCCGGCATTGTGCTGGGGGGATGCTCTAGCAATCACACATACACACACAAAAACCCTCTATAGAGTTCTTTTCTGATTGCTAGAGCATCCCCCCAGTGCAATTCCAGTACTTCCGGAGAAAATGAAAGTGATGTCATCACAGGTGATGCCGATTGTCGCCCCCCCCCCAACCTCCTTCCAAGGAGGGACCTGGCAACCCTACAGCTGATTAACCCAGAGGGCAGCAACTGAGGGTAGGGGA
Source organism: Euleptes europaea (assembly GCF_029931775.1). NCBI lineage: Eukaryota > Metazoa > Chordata > Lepidosauria > Squamata > Sphaerodactylidae > Euleptes > Euleptes europaea. Next base: position 57,250,046 of record NC_079320.1, read on the forward strand.
TCCTCTACCGCCAGCAGGGGCTTGGCAGCCCTAGTGCACATGTAATTTGAAAGGGAACAAAGAGGCCCTTCTGAAGAGTAGTTAAGAGAGTGCTACTTGAGTGAAATAGAAAAAGAAGTCTTGTGGCACTTTCAAGACTAAACGTGTTTTATTCCAACATAAGTTTCCATGCAACCACTTTCTCAGTACTTCCTGCATCTGAGGAAGTAGCCTTCAGTCAACAAAAGCTGATACTGGTTTATAAAATTGTTAGCCTTTAAGGTACCACAGGACTCTTTTTTATTTCAGTGCAGTAGACTAACACAATCTCAAAATTGTTACTTGAGTTAAGATATTGCTAATTGGCTTCCAGAAAAATAAGAATAAAGGTGTTTTTAAATGCAATGTGTATTTGTTAAACTGAAATAACTGTTCAAATGAATATGGAAACATTCAAAATTATATAAGTAGCATTTCCCAATGATGTGAATGTAACATCGTTATGAATAGTGTTTGCCCTGTTTGTTCCAAGAGGGTGACAGTATTAATTCTTGAAGGGTTTTTCCCCCCTTACAGCTTCAGGTTTAAATAAAACATGTGAGTTGTATTGCTATCACCTAATGGATTTAAGCACTGGATAGAATATTGTTTCAAGGGATGATCGTTTCATGGGAAGATGGAATCAAAGTTTTGGATTTATGATTGATATTTTCTGTGCCATTTTACTTCCTTTGTAATGTGCATCTGGTTGATATTATCAGTTTCTAAGAGAAAATGCTTGACATTATTTTTTCTTACGTGAAGGGATCTTCCATTGTCTGGAACAATTTGGAGATTGTGTTAATCATTCATAAAACCAACCTTACATTGTTGAATGCATATAATGGACTTGGGTGTAAACACACTAAGCTGCAGGTCTGCCTGCCATTAATTTCACACAGCAGATAATTCTGCAACTTAATGTGAAGTCTCTGAAATGTCTGCTAGTTCCATAAGAAAAGTTTCCATCAAAGGAGAATTGATGCATATGATTTGAGGAGATGCGAACACTCAACAGTAAGAGCCCTTGTACTACATACTTTCTCCCAAGTGTTAACCTAGTATCAGTAGTGTTTCAAGTATGTATGATACATCACTTCTTTGGTAACGCAAACTGAAGATGTAACTGCCTGTAAAACTGTTAGGTAAGATGTTGTGTGAAATTAAACCTCTGGTTGAGATCCATGGAGATTGTTCTATAAGTGCAAGACCATTACTTGGTGCCACAGAATGAAGACACTGTTAATATGCTTAGGTGACCACCACACATATCCTGTCTCTATGCAGCATTGCTTGCAACCAAGACAGGGTACAAAGGCAGAGGTGCAATGGAGATGGTTGTTAGAAAAAATTGTAACTGAGTCCACACCTCTCAAATATGCTCCAGTCCATTGTACGTGAGGGTGGGTGGTGAATCAAGGGTAATGTTTGCTGCTTTTACAATTCATGTACTTTTGAGGTTATTAAAATCTGGTGCATTCCTTTCCCCTTTTTCAAGGGACAAAAACACATACAAATTAAAAACCTGATAGTTCTATGCAGATAGTTAACAGTGCCTATACTGTACAGAGTTAGTGTCTGGTTTTATAGTTTATATTGGATATATTGGCTTGTATACTTGTTTTACTTACAGCCCATTCCTGAGGTAGGGGGCTGAAAGTGATCTGGAGGCGGCATGACCCCGCTGCCAGAGTAGGTGGCCTCTTATCACAGAATAAGAGGCACTTATGATGGCGGTGGGGGCAGTTCCGTTTGCGCCTGGGCGCCGCGGAGCTGCACGCCGCTCCTCCAATGCCGCAGTCTCTCCAGGACCTAAATCTTGGAAGAGAAATGCAGCACCGGTGTTGGGGGGCATTCCTGGTGGCACAGCGGATGACAGTCAGCTTCCAAAGCCCCTCCAGCCCTGGAACGCCCCTTTGAAAAACAGCGTTGCTGTACCAGGTTTTTCCTGGTTTCAATGGGGGGGGGGGAAACCCCATTTTATTTTTCAACCTTTAAAAAAAGGCTTTTTTAAGCCCTGCGGCATCTGGGAAACCTCTTCAAGGAACCTCTTTGGAGGCGCCTCGGCTACGCTGTCCCCGGCCACTGCAAGGCTCAGGAATGAGCTGTAAATGTCATAGAATATTGTTAGCTGCTCTGAGCCTGACTCATTCAGGAAGAATGGGATTAAAATCAAACAAAGTAAAATAAATAAAATAAAGAGACAGAGGGCAGAGGAATCACGTGTCCTAAAAAAGCTGCATTCTTGTGTTAGAGGAGATTTACATAAAGCTAATTGGTCAGCCATTGGAAGTGGAGACAGCAGACATAAACCTGTGTACACACTTTTTAGCTCTAGGATGCCATCTACCTTTGTGTATTTTATCCAAAGATTTTTGAAACCCACAATACCCCAGTCTTAATTCTGTCAAGCATGTGATAAACACATTTTTAAAATTCAGCACAAAGGATGGTGATCTTCTCTCCAACACTATGTACACAGAACCTTAAAGAATTATTACCTAATACTTCCATGCTTTAAAGCAGCATAACCTGATCCCCTCCCCAATGTTATGTAATAACATACCATTATACTGATGTATTTCCTTGCACATTACTCAAATTTGAGAGGTGAGGGAAGCAAAAGTAGGTCTTTTTTGGCATCAAATAACATGCAACATTTGATTTTTGCAACAACAAAAAATAGAAATAATGTTGGCAATTATAATTGAAATAGAGTTTAATAATAAGGGTATTGCACATGTGCACACATCACCTGAATACAGATACCGAAGACTAAAGTGTTTTTAAAAATTGTGTCAGAAAATATGCTGATATGGAAGTTTTCATGGAAGGGAAAACAGTAATTAAATCTGTTCTCCTCCAGAGAAAGCTGAGTGGTATTGTGTGCATAATCCTTTTACTGTCTTTGGAATGGAGAAACAAGGGTTTAAAAGAGATTAGGGAGTGAATGATGAGTAAATGGAATTACCTGAAGCATTATTTTCTGTACAATTGGCGATAGTTGTCAGGTACTGTTCTGAGTGGTTTTATTTGTGGTTTTCCTTGATGCAGAGTGAGTCTGTGGTGGTAACAAAGCCCCCCCCCCCCCGATGATTTAAGGTGTCACCTGTTGTGGATGGGGTTGCATTTGCCTTGAAGGAACAGGTCCATAGTCTGGGAGCGCTCTTGGACCCAGGCCAACTGCTAGATAAACAGTGGCAGCTGTGGCCAGGAGGGCCTTTAACCAGGTTCAGCTGGTTCGCCAGCTGCAGCCTTTCCTGGGCAGAAATGATTTGGCCATTGTGGTGAGTGTCCTGGATTACATCTAAATTTGATTACTGCAATGTGCTGTACTTGGAACTGCCATTGAAAAGTGTTCAGAAATGTCAACTGGTGCAGAATGCTGCTGCTAGAGAGTTGACTGGAACATATCACTCCAGTCTTGACCCGTCTACGCTGACTCCCAATCAGTTTCCGGGCACAATTCAAGGGTTGGTATTGATCTTGAAAACCCTGTATGTTTTGGGACCAACATGTGTGAAGGACAGCCTACTCCCTTATGAAACTGCCCAACCACTATGGTTATCTTCCAAGGCCTTCCTTTGGGTAGCCCTGACTTCTAAGATTAGGTGGATGGTAACCTGGGCCTTCTCAGTCATGGCACCAAAACTCTAGAACTCCCCATGGAGACTCATCTGTCCCTTTCTTTTGCCATCTTCTGCCAGCAGGTGAAATCTTTTTTTGTTAGTTTGGTGTTCCTTCAGTGATTTCTCCTTTCTGCTCAATGTTTTAATTTTTTATTTTTTAAATATAAATTTAGCTCTAGATTTAATTGTTTTAATGATGTATTTTTGTTATCTAATGGTTTTTAAGATGTGATTTTATTATGTATGTTTTTAATCTCTTCGCCACATTAGTGCCTTTGATGCCAGCAGAAAGGCAGGGTATAATCTCTGTAAATAATTAAATATATACATTTCTAGATCATTGTAATACTTCTCAGTTATGAATACAACTATTGTGATGCAAGCCTAATATATTAGCCAAGAATGAAGTGAGCTATAATCTGCATATCATCCTCATTTGTAAGGAGTCTTATTAAGAATTATTTGGACAACATAAATCTATCACATTTTTATTTTTAGAAGGCAGTCTGAGGAAACCACCAGGTTTGTATAAAAATCTGAAAGGGGAAAAAAAGGAAGGGACTTTTAAAAATATTCCAAACTCCAACTTACTTGGGAAAAATAGATCTCATGATGCTACATCACTAGGTCTCAGATGGGGTTTTGAGGGCTGCCTATCACTCCCATAAAGAGGTAATTCAATAATCAAGAAGTAAGAAGGCAGCAGGAGCAGTGGCAAGAAGAGGCATTGGAAACTGGAGAAGGTGGGAAGAGTGAAGAAGCAGTAGAGGCGGCCAGGAAGGGAGGTGTTGGTGACACTCGGGAGGTTAAAGGTGGAGAGGTAGTGGGATAGGGAGGGCAAGGAAGTGGGGGGACAAAAGAGGAAAACGGAGGAAGTAGGAACCAGTAGGGGATGGCTAGGCAACCCCCCTCCCAAGTTCTTCATGATTCCCCACTTATTCTCCGCATTATGCTCCCTACTTTGTAAGGTAGTTTGAGTTCAATGAGAGTGACAAAGGTCACACAGTGAGCTTCTCGGTAGACTGGAGATTTGAACCTGGATTTCCCAGTCCTTGCCCAAGTATCTAACCACTACACCATCTTTGTGTGTGTGTAAAGTGCCGTCAAGTCGCAGCCGACTTACATAAACACGAACTTCTTAGGTCATTAAAAATATGCTGCAATGTTAACATACAAAGCTTAAGTTGTCAAACAATAGCTTTCTCTAAAGGATGCCATAAATTGCCGATATATATGTTTAATTTAATTTACCACTTCTAACCTAATCTGACAATAATGATCAGGCTGAAAAGATTTGTCCCGAATTAGGCCATGTTTAGGAAAAAATTGGCCACATAATTTCCTGGCAGTATCTGAGAATGTAAGGGTTATATAATGACAGGGTAAAGGTTGTAATACAGTTGTTGCATTAAGTAAAATTTTATTTCTGAGAAACAGTAGATTGAATTCTGTTATTAGTCAAAGAATGAGTTTGCCGACCTTAATATTCATGAGGTGCAATTGTCTCTCACAACAAATCAAATTTAATTAAATGATGCATTTTCACCACTTACAAAAGGTTTATTAAAGGTTTATTTGCTCATGCAAATTAATGCTTTAGAGTAAAAATCCACATGAAACTTGGCACGAACAATTAAAAAAATATTGAAAGATTTCTCGGCTCAGTGCAGTACCTTGCCATGTTTAAACTGCTCAGCTTGTCATTTAGAATCTCTAATGAAACTGGGGAGGAGGCTGTTTATTTGCATAATAGGACATAATTTGCTGTGGTGAGGTTTTAATTATTTATAGGCTGTCTGAAATATTTAAAATGGCATCACTAAGGAGCATGAAGTGCTGGATAATGCTTTCATTTCAGGTTTCCTGCCGTTTCCTTTATGGGTCAAGCATTTTATTTCTAATTAGCGTACCAGGCTAGTGGCTCTAAAACCATTAGGAAAACAAACTGGTTTTGGTCTGTTTGCAGCTTGAGTTGTTCTGGGCTGCTGAGGGTCATTGAAACAGATATGGTATGAGCCAGTAAAAGAGACTGGCCAAATCAAGCCGTCTTGTAACAATAATGGAAGAGTTTAAGCACATTTTCTCATACCACATCTACCATTTTTTTAAAATCAGTCTCATGCAGTCAGCTAAGCATTTTCTTTTTCTTTATAAATGAAGCGCTGAATGTTTAAAAAAATGGCAGGATAAATATAAGCATGTAGACCTTTGGATGAATGTAAGTAGTACTACTCAAAGTACTACATTTTCCCATCTCCGCCCGACCCAGCTGCTGGTGCCCTGTCTCTCCCACCCTGACCTAGCTACGGTGATCCATGCAACAGTCACCTCTAAACTGATTACTGTAACTCGCTCTATGTAGGACTGTCCTTGAGACTGATCCGGCAGCTCCAGCTGGTACAGAGTGCAGTGGCAAGGCTCCTTACAGGAGACTCGCTTCGAGAGCCTATGCAGCCAGTGCTCCGTCAACTGCACTAGCTCCAGCTGGAGTATCAGATCAGGTTACAGGTGCTGGTTTTGACTTTTAAAGCCTTACACGTTCTGGGACCTTTGTATCTTTGGGACCGCCTCTCCTGGTATACCCCCCCAACGGTTGTTACTATCTTCTGAGAATAATCAACTGGTGGTCCCTGGCCCTAAGAGTGTGTGGCTGTCCTCAACAAGGGCTTTGGCCTGGTGGAATGCTCCTCCTGCTAACATCAGGGCCCTGCGGTACCTTAAAGAGTTCTGCAAGGCCTGCAAAACAAAGCTATTCTACCAGGCCTACAACTGAGGGCAGCCAAAGGTATCATTTATGCTGGCCTCCCTAACCCCTTCCTCCTTTTCATGTGTGAACCTTTGTATAGATCTGAAGGGGCTGCCTGCCTGTTTGCCTCAGTCAGCACAGTAGAAATTGTGCGTCATTTCTGTGTTTTAATAATTTTTAAATGATTGTGGTTATAGTGTTTTATTGTTTAATGTTTTTACTGATATTTATATTGCTTGATGTATGGTTTTAGTGTTGTTACCTGCCCTGAGCCTGGTTTGGCCAGGGAGGGAGGGCTAGAAAATGAATGAATGAATGAATGAATAAGATCAGTATGTAATTATTATTGCAATCTGATGCCTATGTTTAAGACATTTCTGGTAAAGATCCCAACATGACCCATATTTGTTTTTACTGGGGACATGGCCGATGTTAAGCAGGAGATGAAAAATGTTGAACATTGAAACTTTAGAATGAAAGCTGGTATGTACAGGGCTACATTTAAATATTCATTTATTTATTTTCCATCTTTCTGTTTAAAAGAACACCCAGGGAAGCTAAGAAATATGAAATTCTATTATAATAAATAATTAACTATTAACTAACAGAGGGCTAACATGTGTGTGTTTTGTCAGTTTTGGCCCAAAATTACTTCAACTTTTTTCTCTCTTCCATTGGTGTTTCCCCCCCCCGCCCCCAAAGAAGTAGCTTCAGTTTTCCATCAGCTTTTCTGCAGCTTATTTTGCGAGCACTTTTACCACAAGGTTTTTTTCTCAAGCCGATTCTGAGTCTGCTTCACTCATTCTGCAGAAAAGCTCCAATTGGTTCTTTTGTTGTAGTTTTTTTGCCGCCCATTGATGCCCAACCATGCCCGCATCCAGTGACCTCTTCAATTGATTTCACACCCTCCATCCCTGCCTTTCCCCTTCATCCACTTGGAGCTTCCTTGATCCTTGATTTTTTTAAAAAAATAGATATGCAAGGTTAGCAATTGAACGCTGAGGAATCTCCCAGCACACAGCGAGGCTCTTCTGGTCAGCCTACTGGTCAGCCTTACTGCTATGAAACTGACCAGAAAGCCATGTGACTGACCAGAAGTAGATAGCACAGGTGTTTTTTTCACTATCTCCTCTGTGATCTGCTCATTTTCATGATCACATAGCTTTCTGGTCAGGTTTTTTTTTAAAGGTAATACAATATCACTGGATCACTAGATCATTAAGCAGTTGTCTTAGCTGGTTCTCTGGATTCCCAACATTCATTTTTTAAAAAGTAAGTCTCTAGTCCTTCCCTCCTGGAGATACAAGGAAAAAGGCATATCTCTGCAAGGGAAGAGCCTAAAAACTTTTTTTTTAAAAAAAATGCAAGCTAGAAACTCAGAGAAACTGCTAATACTATTGCTTCAATGCTCCAATGATCTAGCAATTTTTATTGTCTTTTTTTTAAAAAAAGGAAAAGAAATCACCCGTCTTCAGTGTGGAGGGAGGAAACGCTGATCTTTCATATACTATTTAAAATGGCACCAGTTAACATTGGCTTGGGAGCTATTTTCTTTAGTGTTTTGTTCTCCGACTCTTCCACATGTGTGTTCACCTTCCCCGTTCTATCACTAAATTTGTCCTATAAAAACAAAACAAAAATGAGGGAAGGGAAGCCACGTGTGCCAGCCACTCTGTAGGGAGACTGCTTCTGTTAATTGCCACTACTTGTTGAAAGAGTTTTGCTTCACATATTATTTAAAGTGGATCCAGTTAATGTAGGGCAAGGAGCCATTTTGTTGGGTATTCTCTTCTTCGACCCACACGTGCACTGATCACTGAATCAGTAAATTGACAATCGCCAGTGACTACAGTTTTGGTGGTGGAGGAGGAAATGTCTCTAGTATTTCTGCACAGTAGACTCCATGTGCAAAAAAATAAAAAGCGGGTGGTGGTGTTGTGACACCACTGGTGATGCCATTGGTGACGCCCAACACCTTTCCTGTTTATTTGGCCATGTATGGAAGAAATACCTCAACTCCACAGCAGAAGTGATTCAGAGGGAAAGGGCATGCATGCAGAACAGTTTTCCCAAGCCAGTTTAAATTCTTGCAGATTGACTGTCGAGAAAAGGAGTAAGTTGTGCATGCGGAATAGCCCATTATCTCCCAGAGAAAGGCAGCACCTTAAGGTTACTGCTCCTTGTAAAGGTATCACCAGGCAAGGGGTGGGGCTCTGTGGATGGAAAATATGATTCTTAGTTTGTCTTGCAGTGCTTTCTGTGTAACTTCTTCCTGGTTTTGAATACAATGGATTTTAATGTTTTGTGATATTATTTTAAGGCACTGTGACTGTTATATCTAAGGAACAATAGATTAGAAGTAATAAGAAAGCATCAATTTTACGTGGAAGCCTGAGGTGCTACCACATAAGAAATTTCTAGTGTTCCCTAAGGCTACAAATTGCAAAGCTGTTACTAAGGAAGAGACAGCTTAAGAAATTTCCAAAAGAAGATGGGGAAAGGCTTAATAATTTGTCCTAGTGGAACAAGAATTCGGTGGTACAAAGACCGAAGAGTTGGTTTGTAAAATACACCTGATACATGTTATTGGTTCCTTGGATGGAATAGTGAATTAACTTATTCTATAACTATTTCAATTAGAAACTACTTAATTTCTGTTCATTGTAAGGGCTAATGAGCATGCTGCATCTTCCTATCAGAGGAAATCCTTATTAGTAATTCAAAAGCCTGGATTTCTATCAATACTTAGCCTTTCCTATTTCTATGGAGCCCATGTTCTCTAGAGCTGGACTGCAGAAAAATGAAGCTCACCGATAAGGATGCTCACTGAATTAACAAGGTTAGAATCAGTCTTAAAGTGCAGTCCTATGCAGAGCAACTGCCAGTGTCTTGTGTGTTCTGATAGTTGCTATGCGAGCAACGTACATGGACATTTTAAATGGTCCTTTCAATTTATATTATACTGCACTTCCACTGTTATGGGGGCATGTTTAATGCAAGAATCCTGGCAAAGGTGTCTAATAGGCAAGGGACAGTATAAAAAAGCATGGTGAATAGTGCAGTGAAGTTAGTAAAAAAAATCTCCTTCAGGGCAGGCAGGTACATAGGCTTATTTTCTTAAAGCTTTTAGCTGAAGCAATTGGAGCTCAGGGGAGAGAACATAAAATCTTTATGGACATGTTGCGTAGATTCTAGTGCATTCAGGAAATTAAGATGAAAGAGCCCACCTTGAAAATACAAAATATGTTGTTTGTTCTTTGAATATTTTAATTTTTTTGTGACTGGAAGAATCTTTTTTCAAACTGCAAAATGTGTGTAGGGGAAAAATAAAAGGGCAACACTTCTGAATCTGGGAAAAGACAAAATTGAATTTTGAGCTGGACTTGGCTGAAACAGTTGTTCTCTGGGACTCTGTAGCATGATCAGCTTAGGATATTATTAAATGTTTTGGTGATTCTTGATTCAGTTTGGAAGTTCAGGTTTCTTTTATCGTTTCTCTGCAGTAAGTACAAATATGGAACACTTTTTTTGTAGCTGCACTAACAGCACTTATTAAAACCAGCTATAGCAGGTTTTAAAGGAAATGGGTGTGCCATTACATCTGATCGTTTTGATGTGCAACCTGTACTCTGGACAAGAGTTAGAACAGAATATGGAGAAACGGAATGGTTTCCAATTGGCAAAGGTGTCAGACAAGGATGTATTTTATCTCCCTATCTCTTCAATTTATATGCAGAACATATAATTAGTAAAGCTGGATTAGATTTAGATGAAGGTGGAGTGAAAATTGGAGGGAGGAACATTAGTAATTTGAGATATGCTGACTAGGGCTGTCGATTTGGTTCGGCCCGAACTGAAAATCAACCGAATTTTCCTCGATTCGGCGCTTTTCTGTTCGGACGGATCCGAACTCCAAAATGGGAGAAATCCGGGAGGCCGAACTCTTCATGTTCGGCGAGTTCGGCGAGTAAATTTGGCTAATTCGGTGGTTCGGCGGAGACGCATGCACAGGAGCTGATCCGCCCGTTGGCAATCTGCTTTCTCCCGCGGCCAATGGTAGCCCAGCAGATTCTTCTCATGGCCAATCAGAGCATTGATTTGAAGTTTTGAACTGGCCAAGATAAAGTTTAAAACGCCTGCCCATCCCTCCCTTCCCCACTGTCTTCCATTTTGGTGGTGAGAGATCCAGCGATTCCAGCCAGCAGAATTGGTGCGGCTGAGAGATCCACCCGAGTTCATCAGTTGGAACTGGTTTGAGGGTGTTTTGTGGTCTTTGAGTTGTGTGGGTGGTTGCTTAGCTTGGGGTTCCATGGTCCGGCCTAGCCTCCCCCCCCCAGGTTGGCTTGAGAAGGGCGAGCGGTCTCCATGCAGAGGTGCGAGGAGGACCCTCTCGCCGCCGGGGCTCCTGCGTTCCCATCCCACCCCCCACCCCCCGGTGCTTGGGTGCCACTTGAGTTCATCCAGCGCTTTTGGCTTTTGGTTGTCTTGTGGTCTTTGAGTTGTGCGGGTGGTTGCTTTGCTTGGGGTTCCACGGTCCGGCCTAGCCTCCCCCCCCAGGTTGGCTTGAGAAGGGTGAGCGGTCTCCGTGCGGAGGTGCGAGGAGGACCCTCTCACCGCCGGGGCTCCCACGTTCCCATCCCACCCCCCACCCCCCGGTGCTTGGGTGCCACTTGAGTTCATCCAGCGCTTTTGGCTTTTGGTTGTCTTGTGGTCTTTGAGTTGTGTGGGTGGTTGCTTAGCTTGGGGTTCCACGGTCCGGCCTAGCCTCCCCCCCCAGGTTGGCTTGAGAAGGGCGAGCGGTCTCTCTGAGAAAAAGAAGGGGGCGTATGTCTTTCCCTTCCTCCAGCCACTTTTTGTAAGAGAGTTGGGTGGTCAATTAATTACTTCCTCCAGCCCGCGGAGCTGCCATGGGTGCAATGCTTATATTTCACGCTTCACCCCGGCATGCAGTTTGTGAATTGCGTGGGCTCTCTCAGTCCAATGTATTGCATTGCATCATTTGCTTGAATGTGCAAATGCAGCCGAGCCGAGTCACGGACGGTCTATGCTTTGCGATGGGCAATTGGGGGAGGGCTTCCGGGATCCATATCTCGCCTCCCTAGGACCCCATCGTCACCAAAATTGGCGGTCCTTTCAATAAGGGTCACAAGAAGCAATGATGAAAGTTTTGAACATCCAGCTCTAAACCCCCCCCCCCCCGCAGCCGCGGGAGGCCAAGAGTGATTGTTTAAAATTTAAATGGCAATATTCGGCCGAATATTTTGCCGAACTTTAATTTCTCGCCGAATTTAACGGATCCTAATCGGGGGAGTTCGGACTTCGGCGTGTACCGAATCCAGACGGGCCGAATTCGGCCGAATTCGAACTATACTGATTTTTTTTATTTTCAACAGCCCTAATGCTGACGACACTACATTATTGGCAGAAAATAGTGAAGATTTGAAACGACTACTGCTGAAAGTTAAAAGAGAAAGTGCCAAAGCAGGACTACAGCTGAACATCAAGAAAACAAAAGTAATGACTACAGGAGAATTACACAACTTTAAGGCTGACAACGAGGAAATTGAAATTGTTCAAGACTTTCTATTCCTTGGCTCCACCATCAACCAAAAGGGAGACTGCAGCCAAGAAATCAGAAGGAGATTGAGACTGGGAAGGGCACTGTCAGCGAGGGCATCCAGTCGAGCCCAGGATAAGCAGGCTCCGTGTTGCGTCCCCCCCATGCCCTTTGTTTCACCCGCTCTGCATCATCGTTTCAATAGAGTTCCACTGTGAAGCCTCTGGGGCCGCGGAACAATGCCTGAGAGCCGGGAGATCTCCCGGTCATTTGCTAGTTAATTTCACAAGTATGTGTCTAATGAGAAATCGCTGGCAAACACCTCCTTATTGTAAATTTGTATCCTTCCCTCCAAAGACAGCTCCGCTGCCCCTCAGCCTTTTGTGTTCTGACATTACTGTAATCAATCCTATTGTATGTCCACTATAAAGACAACCAGTATTTCCCCCATCTGTATTCTGACCTTAAGTTTGTATAGACCTACCAAACCCGTTTGCTTTCTTAATAAAACTTTAAACTCTCTGCAACGTCTGGAGTGAAGTTTACTATTGCTGAGATGCAACGAGGTACTGAAGTCTGACAGGCAGCCATGAAGGAGCTAGAAAATATTTTGAAGTGTAAGGATGTGTCACTGGCCACCAAGACAAGATTAATTCATGACATCGTATTCCTTATTACTATGTATGGGTGTGAAAGCTGGACAGTGAAGAAAGCTGATAGGAAGAAAATAGATTCCTTTGAAATGTGGTGTTGGAGGAAAGTGTTACGGATTCCGTGGAGTGCCAAAACCCCCCACACACACACACAAATCAGTGGGTTATAGATCAAATCAAGCCTGAACTGACCCTAGAAGCTAAAATGACTAAACTGAGGCTATCGAATTTTGGTCACGTCATGAGACGACAAGAGTCACTGGAAAAGACAGTCATGCTAGGAAAGGTTGAGGGCAGTAGGAAAAGAGGAAGACCCAACAAGAGATGGATTGACTCAATAAAGGAAGCCACAGCCTTCAGTTTGCAAGATCTGAGCAAGGCTGTCAAAGATAGGACATTTTGGAGGACTTTCATGCATGGGGTCGCCATGAGTCGGAAGCAACTTGACGGCACTTAACACACACACACACACACTCTAACAGCACTGGATAGAAATAATGCTGTTAAAATGTTTTTGTATCAGTTGCATCAAAGGAATGGGACGTTTGCCAAAGAAAATAAGTGGAATGAATGTAGTCTTCCTGACCACACTTGGAGGTTTAAAGAAATGAAAAATACATATTCATAAATCCCTAGATCAGTGAGTCGCAATCTAGGTGAAGAGATGTTCATGGAGCCTTTGCCAAGCAGTACTATCAGGGTTGCTAGCCTCTGGAGTTACAACTGATCTCCAGACTACAGCGATCAGTTCCCCTGGAGAAAATAGCTGCTTTGGAAGGTGGACTCTATGGCATTGTACCCTTCCCAGGAGAGAAGCATGACACAATAAGTGAACAAAATTGCATGGACCTAATAGTCCCCACCCCCAAATCTGCATTGGAAATAAATTTTCCTTCTATTTTCTTTCACTGTGCCCTGCTTGTGTGTGTGCAAATGAAACCTTTACAAAAGATACCATGAGTCTCCAATCTCCCTCTTTTTCCACATCACTAAAAACAAAGTGGGGTTACACTTTCAACCAACAAACAGGAAAAATAAGCATTATCTGAAAACTTCATAACATGTTATAGCTATTGACATTGGATGTTGAATCCGATCTATTGAGTGAATACCTAATAAGATTTAATAGGTACTAAAGCAAAAGTTGTAATTAAAAAGAGGGATGTGTTTTGCTCCCTCTCGTGGTCAATTTGATATTACATTGGTTTATGTCTGGCATAAAAACCTGAAGTTTAAATCTCTAGGGAGGTATTCTGGACATAAACCAATGTAATATCGAATTGACCACTAGACATATATGGTACAGACCCCCCCCCTCCCCTGCAAAGAAAATGAGGATGCAGAAACGCCCTTTATTATCAGTTTGATTCTGACCCATATAGCGGTATCTTTCTGAAATGTTGCAAAGTGCACACTTTGGTATGTAGTATGTTTACTGTTTTTCATGGGGGAGTGGGATTAGTTACTTTGCTCTGAAAATTTTTATTGCTACGTTTAACAAGTTTTTTCCTTACTATTTTCCAACAAATTTTTAACTTCTAGTGTAATATATAAAACTTTTCAAAATCTAATTAGTTACTTATACTTCTACCAGTGGGGACTCAAAATAGCTTACATCATTCTCCTTACTGGAGATATATATTAGTTAATATAGCAGAGTTGCCCAGTCATGGAAGTTTGATATTGTGTACAGTAAATAAACTCCCAAAAATATAGTGCAAAAAAGTAAAACTTACATTTATTCAAATAGATTCAGTTCACATTCAGGTTGCTGTCAAAAGGAGAGAGAGAAGCCTAATCAAAAGAATTCTATACTTTATCACAAATGGCCAGCTGATTCTGCAGCATATATGTGGAAGTAAGAAGGCATTGCTTCTACAGAAGAGACCTGTAGATACTTCTGGCGCCTTGGGAAGCCACAACGAAAGTGGTATAGAACAAAGTGCACACAGAGAAAGGAGGGGTCAGAGAAAAGCTCCCAGGTTAAGATGAAGAGAGGAATCCCATTAAGGAGACGACATATATAAACATCTAGAGCAGTGATGGCGAACCGTTTAGAGACCGAGTGCCCAAACTGCAACCCAAAACCCACTTATTTATCGCAAAGGGCCAACATGGCAATTTAACCTGGAATCTAGGGGAAGAGGAAGAGAAGAATTTTGGAAGCAGAAAACTTTTTTTTAAAGGCTTTTAAAGGCAAGGAGCAAGACTCCACTATAAATCCATCTTGGAGGGTATCGTTAAATTAAAAGAACATGGAAAAGGAAGAACTATAAGAAGGGTTGCCCTATCCGTCTATTCCAGCAAAAGCAAACATTAGTCCCTGCTCAACACGTTGCAGGCTAGCAAAATTTTATTTCAGCAGAAACCCCTGTGGCTAAAACTCTGCTTCTTAGATGCACCAAGCAGATAGATCTTCACTCTGCTTACATTGTATGTATATGGTTTGGGGAAAACATGTACTCGCTTAGCTCAGCCAGGAGGGGCCCCTGGCATACAGGGCAGACAGAACGAAATGCAACTCTGCAAAGCTCAAATCTAATCAGGAGAAATACAGAGGCCATCCACTAGTTTTCTTAAGACAGTCATAGGTTGAAAGCTTTTATGCAGTGCCTTGGATTTGCCACTCTTTAGATGCAAATTTTTCTCACCCAGGTTCTCAAAATGCAACAATAAGCCCCATGCAGAGTTTTGAGAATTCGGATGGGGGAAATGTGCATCTAGAGAGCGACAAATCCAAGGCAAAACCTCCTATGCATAAATGGCCATAGTGAAAATTTACTATCCCAGGGGCCTGAAGCAAGAAAATGTGTGTGTGTGTGTGGGGGGTCCCCTGTAACATCTTGCTGCGGGGATCCAAGTTGAACTAGGAGGCAAATCTCACACCGATCAGTCCCAACTTTAGGGGGAAAGAGTGGACGGCGGAGAACTAGCTAAGGACAACCCTTCCCCACTGAGGGAGGAGAGCGTTGGACTGGAAGGGGCCCACCTGGCCACTTCCCCCAGCCCAGAGGGAAGCCAGAGGAAGACGATGGCACCTCTCCCATGCCAATCCATCCAGGAAGGGGGGGATCTGAGAAGGAAGAGGGCTCCGAGCCGTCCCCCAAAGTGCACCGCTCAGGCTGGCTGCGGAGGGGCTCGAAGCCAGGCCCGCCGCCGCTCGCCCCTGCAGCTCATCTGCCCCGTCCCGCTCCGCTCCCGACCCAGCCACCCACCGAGGCGCATGGTCACAGCCTCACCTGTCTGAGGTGGAGACAGGCGGGGCAGAGGCGGAGAGGCGAGCCGGTGCCGACAAACAGCTGAGCCGCAGCCACAGCTCAGCTGTAAGAGAGGGAGGGGCTCAGACGCAGACGGGGAGGCCTTTTGGAGCCCTGGAAGTGCAGGATGGGAGGCTCGGGAGGGAGCGGACATTTCTGCCGTGCACTCAGCCCTCTCACACAACCGCACACGCGACGACTCCTCAAGTTACCCATGCATGCCCACAGAGAGGGCTCTGAGTGTTCACTCCAGCACGCGTGCCATAGGTTCGCCAACATGGATCTAGAGCAATGTAGTGCCCCCTAATGTCCAGGCATGCTGAGTCACCTCGCTCCAACACTCCTCTTCTTTATTTTATTGTTACTGTAACCCTGTGAAGTAGGTTAGGCCAAGAGAGTGTAACTGGCCCAAGGTCATCCAACAAGTTTCCATGGCAGAGGGAGGATTTGAACTTGGATCTCCTAGATCATGGTCCAACTAGGGCTGTCGATTCGGTTCGTCCCAAACTGAAAAACAGCCAAATTTCCCCTGATTCGGCGGTTTTTAGTTCAGGACGAACAGAACTCAAAAATGGCGGGAAACCGGGGGAGCCGAATTCAGCGAGTTCGGGAGTTCACAAATAAATTCGGCAAATTTGGGGGGTCAGTAAGCAGCATAACCGTCAGTAAGCAGCATTCTCCTCCCCCGGCCAATCGGTGGCCAAGCTGGGTCTTCTTCTGGCCAATCAGTCAGGATTGAGTACTGGAGGAATCAGCTGCTGCGCGGCCAGGCCAGGGAGAGAGAGTGAGAGAAATCCTCATGGGGGTGTTTGTGTACATTCGCTCCTTTCCGTGGCTGCAGGGGGCACATTTTTGGGGGTAGAGACCCCAAACTTTCAGCAGAGCTTCAGACGAGCCTTCTTAAGAGACCCCCCAGTTTTTGTAAACATTGGGTCAGGGGGTCCTGAGATATGGGCTCCACCCCTTTTCCCTCCCCCCTTTTCCATTTCCGTGGCTGCAGGGGGCGCTTTTTTGGGGATGTAGCCCCCAAACTTTCAGCATAGCTTCAGACGAGCCTTCTTAAGAAACCCCCCAAGTTTTGTAAAGATGGGTTCAGTGGGGGCAGAAATATGGGCTCCCCCCTTTTCTCTTTCCGTGGCTGCAGGGGGTGCATTTTTGGGGGTGCAGCCCCCAAACTTTCAGCATAGCTTCAGACAAGCCTTCGTATGAGATCCCCCAAGTTTTGTAAACATTGGGTCAGGGGGTCCTGAGATATGGGCTTTCCCCTTTTCCCTATTGGGATGAATGGATCACCCGATACTGTATGCATCTCCAGAGCGGCAAAACCTTCCGTGCTTAAATGGAATCATATTGGATTACCCAGTCCTCCCAGCCCCTCCTGATGGAACAGAAGACAGCCACAGTAAGACCCCTTTGGGGGCTTTAATCTATAATTTTTCTCCTGTGTGTGTGTGTGTGGGGGGAAGCAGAGTCTGTGTGTGTGTGGGGAGGGAGCAGTTTCTGTGGGTGCGGGGGAAGCCAAAGAGGGCTTTCGCCCGTTCTGCCTGGGGTGTGTGTGCCCCCTCGAGTCTCTCTCTCCCTGGTTTGAGGGGGGGCTTCAGTTGTGTGTCCTCAGGTTTTCCCTCATTCATAAGATCGGTTAGGTCTATTTTGATGCTTGCTCAAAACTGGTTTTCAAATGGTTACTTAAAGAATGCATTTGCCTGGTCCCCGGTCCGATGCAAAAGGGGAAATTCCACCCCCTCCTGCTCATTATGCATAGCTAGCTGCCTCTGTCCCTTTCCATGGTTTGCAAACTCCCAGGTGTCAGGTGTTGCTTTGCATGGTTGCAAAGGTGTTGCTTTGCAGTTGTGGGTGTTGCTTTGCAGTTGTGTTGCTTTCCAGTGTTGCTTTGCAGTTCTGTTGCTTTGCAAACTTCTTAGCACCTGCCCCGCCCTTGCTCTCAGCTGTTTGTCAGGGCTGGGAGCTTTGTGCGTGGGCGGCAAGCTCTGCTCAGAGATGCACATTAAGGGTGGGGGGACATTTTTCGGGGCCCATATCTCAGCCAATCTTTACAAAACTTGGGGGGTCTTGCAAGAAGGGTCCTTTGAAGCTCCGCTGAAAGTTTGGGACCTCTACCCCCAAAAATGCCCCCCCCTGGAGCCACGGAAAGGCGCGGTTGAGTTTTTAATGGCTTTATTCGGCAGAATTTTTTTCCCGAACTTTGAATTTGCGCCAAATTGTACGGACCCAAAGTGGGGGAGTTCGGACTTCGGCATATCCCGAATCCAGACGGGCCGAATTCGGCCAAATCCGAACTATACCGAATTTGTTTTTCAACAGCCCTAGGTCCAACACTTTAACTATTATACCTCCCTGACTTTATGAAAGAAAACTGTAAAACTGGACACAGAAACATGTAGTAGTATCATTTATGTCTCCATTACTACATGTACCCTCTCCCGAATTATGGAAAATATTTTGTGCTGCTCAGAATCAACTCCAGATGGTATTAACTAAAACATATTGTGTAAAACCTCTTTATAGCTTTTATTTAAACCTAGCTTGAGTAGCTACACATTTTCTTCAATGTCTGGTTAGCTGAAAATATTTCTGCCGTGTTCTCAGAAAAACAACTGAAGTGGAAATTATGTAAGGTTTCGGGTGGATGATGAAGAGCTGTATTTGCTGTACTGCATCTGTTCTAAAGTGCATGCCCAAACAGTAGGTGACTGCCCGCTTTAAATAAAGTAGCTTGCTTTTGTAATATCTAGTAGAAGCAGGTATTCAGAAAAAGTGTTAGCGTAGACAGGGTAGACAAATGATGGGGATTATTAAAATTCTTTTGAAAAGAAGGCCTATTATGATGATTTCAGCATCTCATCATAGAACCAGATCTGTAAATTGTAAAACCAGAACCAAACGCACTACTTAAGTCAAATGCTAACTAGAGCTAGTAACCTTCCCTCTGAGCACTCAGGGGATGGGCAGGATGATTCCACCTCTTTTTCCTCTCTCCACTGTAGTCCTCTCCCACTACACACAATGGCAATTACTCCATGTAGGTCCCATTACCCAGAAGTCAACTTCCTGAGGGACAGATGGCACTCCTACAGCAAAAGGAAAATGGAAAAGATTCATTGTACCATTCTACACCTGGCCAGCTGGCACACAGGCAGCCAAGATGAAGCCAAGTTGTACTTGTCTGCCAGATCAGGAGCTGAGACTAGAAACAGCAACAACAAAGCAAAGGCCAGTGTAACCCTGGAAGATGCATCTCAATAATATGAATGATCTTTTAAAATGATGCACTTGCAATACCTCTTTGGGAAGTCAAAAGGTACTTCCTGCAATGTCACTAACTGCACCAAAAATCCAGCCTTAATGGGGGCTTCAGCCTTTCCTGAATAAATTACAGCTCCTCAAAAGCTGTATGTGCTGCATTTTTTTAATGTAGCTGGGAATACAACACATGCAGCTGAGCCAATTGTAGAAGTAAAATAAATCTTTCCAAATAATTTGATTTAAGCTTTAAAGTGCTCAGATGCTGATCAGATCAGGGATCTGTTGAGAGAAGAAAGTGATTAGCATTCACCAAAATAACCACTGCATTGGCATATGGTACATAATAAAGTACAATTAGGAGCACTGCATAAAGCTCATCCCAGTGCAAGGAAAAACGGTGAATGACCGGTTAGACTCATCAAGTGTCTGTAATAGTAGTTAACTGACCAGCTCAACTACCTCATTTGAAACACAAATTGAGTACTTTACTTTTTTTTATATATACAAATGGCCAGATCCAGTTCAGTTATCAGTAATGCGTAAGAATTTAAAACAATTTATGTGGAAGGAAATTTAATAGGAGAAAAAGCTGCATACTTTGCTTTGGGATCAAAAGCTCCATTTGTTTGATCACTCTGTTCATACTGTGAGAATTTTTAAAGTATCTAATTCCCTGAAAGTAAAAGATTGAAGATAGCAGTGTTCTCAGCTATCTTGCTGGGCTATAAAATTAATATGTACTGCATTTAACCTTTTAAATTAAATCTGTGCTTTAGTCAAAATGTTGATTTGCAGTACCCAAAAAAGCACTGTTTTGGTGTTCTTTTGGACTGATATTTTTCACTTATAAAAATCACATGTGGTATTTTTACTGTGAAGCCACCCACAGTGGTGCTTCACAGTATTATAACACAGTAGTATAACAGGCCATGCTGGTTGGCAAAAACCTGAGTGGTGTGTTCTGCTTGTGGTACTTACAGCACAATCCTATGCAGATTTACGCCTGTCTAAACCCATTGAAATTAAAAGGTTTAGACTGGAACAACTCTCTTTAGGATTGCACTGTAAGTCTAAAGATAGATAATCTCTGAATGGGAACAGTGTTGAATTACTGCTTTGGTTTTAAGAGTGGGGTAGTCTACCTTTGTTTTCTCAGGAACCTCCCCCATATTTCTCAGATGTTGCAACATAAACAGACCCTTACATAAGTGGTCCGGCTCCACAAAATAAGTTCCTCACATTTATGGCATGTTTACACTCAAACGTTCTGAAGGTTCTGTGTGTAAAATAAAGGAGAGAGAGAACACTCATATGTACAGCATGTCTGAAAACGTTTTTTCGTTTCCTTATGAGTAAAACTGAACAAGATAAAAACTTGCTCTGGTGTATGGCCTGCAGGCTGACAGTTGTCTGTCTTTGGGTTGGGGGAATGATTTGACAACTTTGCTGCCTCCTACTAAATGAATGTGAATCGAGATACTGATTTGAATTTTGTTTTGTGGTAGAAGTTAATGTTGTTTTGAAATGAGGGATGTGAAATGTGCAGCCTTTCAGAGAAGAAATCATGTTTTGGAGGCCATTCTCTCCTACTATATTTCTCTAGTTCTAAAGTGGTATAAATCAGTCTGCATTTAAAATGACACAGTCATGAATTAGGGCCCACAAGGTTTCATATAAATATCAAACTATTTAGGTGCCAGATTTATATGAGCTCAACACCTGGCCAAAAAAAAAAAGTATTCTGATAACATATAAAGAGCTCTTTCCCTCAGATGAATGAGTGAACTTTAATGTGTTCCCAGCCTTCAATATCTCGCACTGAAAGCACATTGATAAATCATACTACTTCAGAAGAGTACCAGATTCAGAATGGAAGCTGATCTATGCTAAAAATCCAAACCTAATTATGGGTGTTTTGTCTTCACAATCTTTATTAGCAGAGTTAATCCAGGTTATTTACATGCGTTTCTGAAAACATGCACAGGTGTGTGCAAACTTTTTTTAATGAGTTTTTATACCTTTAAGGAACTATGCTAAGCAAAATAAAGTTAACTATGTTTGCCGGATACAGGGATACATTAAGCATTCAAAGCTTGTTGGTCGTGCTTGACCCACCAAGACTGCTCACAGTTATTTGCCTGAAAGTAGTTTTAAGGCTTAACACTTGGATCTGATATAAAATGTGTTGTCCTCATATACAGTGTGATGTAGATGTTTTCAAATGGAGACCTGCAACAAAATGTTACAGATTGCTTTTCACTTGCTTCTTATGTACCCCTTAAATTCAGACCAGTAAGACGCATGTTATTTGCTGAGAGATTCCTGTTTGTAGGACTGATCATAGTTGTATCTTCCTCTCATCACCCCATTATTTTTCCACAGCATCTGATTCCTTTTCACCTTTCCCATCTTCCCTTGACTCACACCTCATATCTTTTCTGTCATCCCATTCCTTTCCTGCAACTAAAGTGCCTCTTCCAGTTCCTTCTTATCTTAGTTGTCCCTCACCCCATTTTTGGCTCTTGCCTCTAAATCCCCAACTACTTCTTCTCCATCTTTCTCATTACCTCTCTCAGTAAGAGCCATGTGGTAAGAGCTCTCTCAGTCCCACCTACCTCACAGGGTGTCTGTTGTGGGGAGGGGAAGGTAAGGTAATTGTAAGCCGGTTTGAATTTGATAATTCCTTAAGTGGGGGAGACATTCGGCATATAAAAAAACCCCATCTCTCCTCCTCTACAAGGCTCATATTAATCCCTCCAAATGCCATTCTTTTAACTTCCACTCATTTTCCTCTTTCACCTCCCTTCAGACCATTTGCCTCTCCCCCCAACCCAACATTCCCAATACCATTTCCTTTTCCACTCCCAAATTTCCAGGAATTTCCAAACTGTGAGCACGGGAATTTTTATCTGCAGGTATTTTCTTGCCATCATTCCTGTGCAATCAAATACCTTCAGATTATAATGGACACTTACTTCTAGGAAGAACAGAGGCATGTTTGTGTGTGAGCTCCTATTCTTCGCTTCTATATTGATGTTGCAGCAATAATTTTATTTTTTCATAAGATTCAAAGCTACAAAGAATGTGGAATTCCTATGCTTCACAGAGGATTCCTCTAGAGTTGTGTGCGTATAAAGACTATGTTCACTATTTTAAGAGAATTAATGAATTTGCTAATGTGTGAAGCTAAGGAAGTAGTAAAAACAGTAACTTATTCAGAATGTAATTTTGACAAGCTTTTGCTAGAATTAAGGTGTAAGTTAAAAAGTCTACATGCTGTATTGTTGAACTTTATATTATTGATCAGAAAAGGCATGGATAATTGTTGGCAGCTGCTGCTGAATTTGTACTCTAAATAATTATTAATAGAAGATTTCCGGCATGGTTAAGATGAAAAAACTTCACAGAGTTTTTCAAGTGTGCACTGGAAACATGTGGGGCTAGGGAAAAGTTTCTTGGGGGTGATAATGCTGAGAAGGTTTCAAATAACAGGCTTCTAATAAAAATATTGCTGGTTTTTTAATTGTTGTTGACTATTTTTTTTATTGTCAACTATGTTTTTTGTTTATGGATTAGCTCCCTTACCTTGGAACTGTTACTCAGTAATGAATGATAGCTCTTATTTTTAGGAGATGCCCCCACTTTTACCTCCGTGTAGTTGACACACATACTAGGCAGTTCAGGCTAGTAGCTGCTCTATGCTCAGAGCTTGACTATCGTAACCTTTTACTCAGTCTTGATGAGAAACGGTTCTTTCTGCGAGTTTCACTTTTCTGTTCGTAGTCCACCCAGCAACCAGTTATAATCATGGAAGCATTCTACAGTTGCTTAGGTAATGAACTGCTGTCATAGTATAATTCCTAAGCAACAAGTGAAAATATATGTCTGACAAAATATTATGAGCCAATTAGAACACAGAGGCAGTTTATACTTAACAGCTCATAAATGATCTGTTCATCACTAGGAGATGACTGGGAGTAAAGACAGGTAGGGGAGGAATTAAGCAGCCACTTTCCACCATTTGTTTATTTCTGATTGTTCCCTTTAGAATGACGTGTTCTGATCCAAAACGTGGACTTGAGGTTAGTGGTGGAATGTGTTAGTAATGACTGTACTGAGAAGAACCAAGTGTTATTAAGTTACTCTGGATTGGGGCATCAATGTGTGACTTCCCTTAAGAACAAATTTTGTAAAACAAAAAATAATGTTTTGATAAATTAGAACGCCTGATGTATTGATATTAGTCTGAAGGTAATGATGAAATGGTTAATTGTTGTAAACAAGTGCTGCTTTTCTATGTCTTAGATGTCTTGCTCTGTGTCTTCCTATGAATAGAGGACCCAGATTGGGGAAATTTTAAATCCTGAAAACAGTAGCTCTAAATTTATAAAATCTCTACCACATGTATACAGTTAATGGATAGAGATGTTGTGAGTATTTAAATTCATCTGGTTCGATATTGTCAAGCTTCATTTCCCACCAGAGGGTGTTTTCTGGCTCAGAATTAAAAATAAGGTCCTGTGCATGAGTGATCAGACTGATTTGTAGATGCATGCCTTTAATACATTTCTTGTGTTCATAAGGAAACTCATACTGGTTTCTGTAACCAGACCATTGACTATTTGTGTCAATCTTTTCAATTTCATGAAAATATTATGTGTTGTTGCTGTCCCCTAGGCAGATTTAAAATCCTTTCTGATTCCTGAATGTGTTGGTTTTGGTGAATGGTGGAACGGAGCTCTTGGATTTCCAAACAGGTCCCAAACATGGCCAGTGCTGGCAGCTACCATTCTCTGGGGCTAACAGAACAAAATGGTTGTGTGCAGCACTGCCAGCGCACATTGCCAGAAATAACTCTTGAAGTGTAAGCCAGGGGGAAAAAAATCTAAAAATTGGTTAGCTTAAAAAAAAAAAAAAAAGCTTTCTGAGAGAGTTCTCAAGTTATGTGCCTTAGAGATCAAGTTGGGAAGATTTTTAATTAGAGTTCAAATTTAGAAAGTCCAAAATAGTGTCACACTATGAAAAACAATATACATAAATGTTGTAGCAATTCTCAGGCTGGCATCTCCTGGGGGAAGAGCTGGTATTGTCAGCTAGACTTTATCGCACTTGTAAAAGTAAGCCTGTCCAAAGTTCTCTGATGTGATGTGAAGCTTTGTTGAAGGATCAAGAACTTATTGGCAGGGATGCCTGTTGTTGTTTTGGTATGTCAACAGAGTTAAGACACTGGGCTTCAATGCCTTTGCCAGTCTCTTCATTTTGAGTTGAAGTGCAGCAATACCTCAAAACCCTTGACCTACGAAGGCAGATAATGATTCTGTAAGATAACTACAGTTCTTGGTCAAAAAGGGACTGCACAAAATCACCACTCTGTTTGGTGCATTGCCTATAAATTAGGCTAACAGTGTCTAAACCTGGAGAAAATGAGGGAGCCTCTTGGAAAGGCCAAAATGGTCTGAACATTCCCTGTTACTGCCAGCTCTCATGAAGGTCCAAACTTTGCTGATACCATAAAGGTGAGAGAGGGTTCACGATAGTTCAGATACTTTGTAGCAGAGATGTCCTTGAACCTTGATTTTTCATGTGAGCAGTAGCAGCATGGCTAGAATGTGAACTCTTCCCCATGCATTGGCAGAAAAAGATGCATATTGAATGTCCATTTACATTGTTCCACTAAGATGAGTAGAAAGCAAATGGAACCACACCACAGTTCATAGACACTGAATTTTATATGGGTACTCTTCTTTGCTATACTCCTGAAATTATTGAGATGTTTCCCCATTGCTCTGTGGAAGGTAATATAATAAAAACTTAATTCAAATCCTTTCTGTTCCTGTAGCCACTTTTACTGCTTCCAGATGTCTTTTGCCTTCAAGCTTATAAGCACATTTTTAATGTGCTGAAACATTTGCTGCCAAAAGAAAAACCCACCCACTTCCCACCAACAGGATCTCTAAAGTGCCATTTGATTATCATGTTTGTGACAAAGCCCACAATCTTTTATTGATCATCAGACTAACATATGTTGCAGGTTATAATGACTATTTACTTTTTAAATTGTTTTATTTTGACCTCAGATCTTCATAGAATTAAGTTGTAATCAGGGTCAGAATAATTACAATTAGGGGTGCCTCTGAAATCTCCTTCCCTCTCAATTACTTTCAGTTTTACTTAACATCATGTATATTAATAGCGAAGTCGGACGTACCTGAGGATACTTAAATCCACCAATTGGAGCTGTGAATAAGCAAGACAGATCTTTCTACATACCTGAAAAGGGCCCCAGGTTTGCAGAAAAATGTGAAATCTAAAAAATAAATACATTGAGGGGTTTAAAAAACAAAAAAAAATTATAAAAGGAGCGCCTGTAGTTTTAAGCAATGGATTCCCTCAGTGGCTGTTGCTAGGCACCCACAGTATTCCAAGGTTTCATTTCTATAAGGAGAGGGCAGGGTCCTTTCAGGCCTATTTCTGGCCTTTGAGGGAGGACTCGTTGGGGCCAGGCCTGTGTAGGGTTGCCAGCTCCAGGTTGAGAAATTCCTGGAGATTTAGTGGTGGAGGGCAGTTTTGGGAGGGGAGAGGACTCAGCCAGATATAATGCCATTGAGTGCACTCTCCAAAGCAGTCCTTTTTCGAGGGGGACAGATTTTTGTAATTTGTTGTTCAGATGTAATTCTGGAAGATCTCCGGGTCTCACCTGGAGGTTGGCAACATTAGGCCTAGCAGCAACCACTGGGTTAGTTGATACCACCCAATTTGCATGACTCAGATAGGCCTGGCTGCTTGCTATTATTCAACAGCAGCTACCCTATAAAAGCCGATGTGTGGCAGTTAGAGCTCAGAGTAAGGTCTGGGAGACCCAGGTTCAAATCCCCCTCTTGCTGTGGAAGCTCACTGAGTGATTTTGGACCAGTTATATTCTTTCAGCCTAACCTATCTCACAGGGTTGTTGTGCAGATAAAAAGGAGGACGGGAGAATCATGTAAGCTGCTTTGGTCCCCATTGTGGAGAAAGCTGAGGTATAAATGAAGTAAGTAAATAATAAATATAGCTGAAGATGGGAAGCAGATAAAAGGTAGTTTGGTGAATGGCTGGAATGGAGAGAATGAGGCAGGGATAGGAAAGAGGATATAGGGATTGAAAGCTAATAAACTGAAGTTCAATGTAGACATCACTGAGATATTTCTGTTCAATGGTAACACTGTTCAGGGACTAGTGAGCTGGCTTGTCCAGGGCATGGGGATGCATTCCCCTGAACTGGCAGGTTTATAGTTTGAATCTTGGCCTGCAGTTGGAGCCTGTCCCTTCCATAGCAGTTTCAATTCACCTTGTTCTAGTCACTAATAAATTTATTTTCTTCCATTCTTCTTGCCTGTATTTCTGGAGTTTATAAAGACTGCTGCAGTGGGAAAACACGTGTGTGTGTGTGTACACACATATATACAGTGAGGGGAAAAAGTATTTGATCCCCTGCTAAATTTGCCCGTATACCCTCTGACGAAGAAATGACCAGTCCATAATTTTAATGGTAGGTTTATTGTATCTGTGAGAGACAGAATAACAACAGGAAAAACCCCAGAAACCCAGAAGACAAAAGTCAGAGATTGATGTGCATTATAATGAGTGAAATAAGTATTTGATCCCCTATCAACCAGCCGGGTTAGGGTTAGGGTTCTACCGTCAACAGAAGCAATCAATCCATCAGATTCCAAACTAGCCACCATGACCAAGACCAGGGGTCGGCAAACTCATTAGTCAAAAGATCCAAATATCAACAGTACAATGATTGAGATTTCGTCGAAGGCTTTCACAGTCAGAGTTCATTGGTTCTTGTACATTATCCGGGCTGTGTGACCATGGTCTTGGTATTTTCTTTCCTGACGTTTCGCCAGCAGCTGTGGCAGGCATCTTCAGAGGATTAACACTGAAGGAAAGTGTCTCTCAGTGTCAAGTGTGTAGGAAGAGTAATTTATAGTCAGAAAGGGGTTGGGTTTGAGCTGAATCATTGTCCTGCAAAAAGTATCAAAGGTAATGTGCTAATCATTGTCCTGTAAGTATCAAGATAATGTGCTAATGAGGGTGTGGTATGTTAATATGGAACTATTGTGTCCTGAAGTGATCTGTTAATGTGTGAAATCCAAAGCTAATCCTCATGGCTATTGCGGACTGTAGTCTTTGTTAGTCTGGTGGTTTTCAGGACAGGAAGCCAAGCCTTATTCATTCTTTTTTTTTTTTTTTTTAAATATTTTTATTGATTTTTAAAGTTATCTGGAGATACAGGAAAGGAAAAAAGGGGAAGGGAAAATATTAACATAAAAATACATTTGTTACCCCCTAACATAGTTTATTTTGAGTTTGTGGTTGGAGCACTTCTGTTAGATATTTTTGATATTCTCATTTTTTTGATAGGCTGTATTTAATCATTGATTTTATTTTAATAATAAGGTATTTTGTTATTATTTTTTTGTTTTAATATATTCATAGAAAATTTGCCATTTGTCTTTGTTTGATTTTGGAGTATCTGGCTGTAATAACTCTGTTAGATGTGCCATTGTTATAAATTCATATGCTTTGTCGATCCAGAGTTTGATTTTTGGTATTTTTTCTGTCTTCCACAGTGATGCTAGCACCATTCTTGCCGCGGTTATTAGATATTTTAGTATAATCTGGTGATCTTTACTATATTTGTCTGGTATTTTACTTAAAAGAAATAGCTTAGGATCGTATACAATAGATTGACCGATTATGATTTCCATGTCTTTGTGAATCTTTTTCCAATATTTTTGTACTAATGTGCACGTCCACCAGCAATGGTAGAAGGTGCCTTTTGCTTTCCCGCATTTCCAACACAAACCGGATGTTGAGCTGTTCATGTTTTGAATGTCACTCGGTGTAATATACCATCTATGTAACATTTTCAGCCAGTTTTCTTGGATTCCTTGGCTAAGAGTGAATTTGAGATTTCCCCGAAATAGCTGTTCCCATTCGTCCGTAGTTATAATCTCATTAAGGTTTTCCATCCACTTAATTTGGCACGATTTTATTTGTTCGTCTTCTGTGTCATATATCAGCAGTAGCCGATAAATTTTGCCTAGTAAGTGATCTGTTGATTTACTTATCAGCTGTTCAAAGTCTGTTTTGCCTTGCAAAATTCCACGGGTCCAGCAATCCTCTTTAAATCGTGAGGTTAGTTGGTAGTATACCAACCAAGACATCTGCGGATAATCAGTTTGTAATTCAGTTAACGTCTTAAAAGATCCATCTATTTTTATCAAGTCCTGATATTGTATCGTCCCATATGTTTTCCTCTCAATTATTGACCCATAAGCATTAAATGGTGCCATCAACAACGATTTTTCAAAACTTAGTCTGGGTTTCAGTTTTTGCCACACCTCCACCATATTTTCTACAGTGGGGTGGCCTTTCAATTCTTTTAATCTCTTCTTCCAGTCTTTTCCCCATAGTAGTTGATGCGCTCCGCCCTGTAAGCTTGCTAGTTCTAATTTAGTGGTTCTTCCGTTATTTTGCAGTATCCAATCTTTGACCCGCACCAGAGTCGCCGCTTGATGGTAAATCTTTAGATTTGGAAGAGACATTCCTCCTCTTTTCTTTGCATCCGTCATAATTTTAAATTTTATTCGGGGACGTTTTTTATCCCAGATAAATCTGGTGATTTGTCGTTGCCAGGATTTTAGTACCTTTTCAGAGATCTTAATAGGGATCGTTTGAAATAGAAAATTAACTCTCGGGAGTATATTCATTTTAATTAGGGATATTTTGCCTAGCCAGGAGATTTTTAGTTTAGCCCATCTTTGCAGGTCACATTCAATCCTATTCCAGTTTGTTTGATAATTGTAGTTATATAAATCATGGGATTTTTTTGGAAGATTTATTCCCAAATACTTTATTGGTTTAGTTGAGTTTATAAATCCTGAAATATTTGTTATTTCTAGTTCTTCTTCTTTAGATAAGTGCTCTAAGAAGGTTTTTGTTTTAGCCTTGTTGATTTTATAACCTGCAAGTTGTCCATAGACATGAATATCCTTCATAAGTTCTTTGATGCTAGATTTTGGTTGTGATATTGTTAGTAAGACGTCATCAGCATATGCTCTGATTTTGAACTCTTCACCTTGAACATTTAAACCAGATATTCTCTGATTTGTTCTAATTTTATTTGCCAATACTTCTAAAGTTAGATTGAAAAGTAGAGGTGATAATGGACAGCCTTGCCTGGTTCCTTTTTCAATATTGAAGTCTTTGGTTAAGGTGCCATTTATTATTAGTTTCGCCTGTTGCTCTGTGTAGATGCTAGTTATCCAATTAAATAAATTACCCTCATTACCTATAGTGTAGACCACCTGTCTCATAAATTTCCATGAGATATTATCAAAGGCTTTTTCCGCGTCCACGAATATAAAGGCCATTTTTTCTCTTCTGTGTTTTACAAGTTCTCGCGCATTTATCACAAATCTAATATTGTCCGCCATATGTCGTTTAGGTATAAAGCCAGTCTGGTCTGGATGTATCAGTTTATCTGCATGGGCTAGCAATCTTTGTGCAAGTATTGTAGTAAATATTTTATAATCTGTGTTAAGTAAAGATATTGGCCTATATGAGGAAGGTAACATCCGATCCGTTCCTTCTTTAGGGATAAGTGTTATAAATGCTTCTTTCCAAGAGTCCGGCACCTTCTTTCTCTTTTGTATTTCATTCATGACTTTCACTAACATTGGGGCTATTTCTTCCCTGAATGATTTATAGTATAAGGCCGTAAAGCCATCAGGCCCTGGTGTCTTTCCACTTTTTAATTTCTTGATTGCCTGTATTACTTCTTCTAAGGTGATTTCTTGATTTAAACAGATTATGTCCTCTTTGGAAAGATGATTTAAGTAGCTCTGCTGAATATAGGTTTTTATTTCTTCCATTTGTTCGTTTTGCTCCTTCTCTTTATATAACTCCTCAAAATAATCCAAAAAACATTGTGCAATTTTATCATCTTTGTATGTTATCTGCCCTTTCAGTTTTGCCGCCTGTATTATTCTTTTCTGTTTCTCTGTTTTAAGCATGGCTGCTAAATGTTTGCCCGGTTTATTTGCATAAGCGAAATGTTTTTGTTTTATAAATTTTAATTTTTTTGCCATTTCGTCCGTATAGAGTATATTAATTTCGTGTCTGATCTTTTTCAATTCTTTTAAAGTTTTTTTGCTATTTGTTCGTATATAAGTTTTTTCTAATCGAGCAAGGTTAGCTTGAAGATCCATCAGATGTTTTTCCCGCTCCTTTTTATTTTTTGAGCCTAATGAAATATAGATGCCTCTCATATAGGCTTTTGAACAGTCCCAGATCGTTGCTTGGCTCATTCCTTGCGTTTCATTTCTCAGTAGGAATTCCTTAAGTTCTTCACGACCTGTATTTAGATCCCTCTCTTTGTTCAATAATGCATCATTTAGTCTCCATCTAAATGATTTCTTCTTTTGATGGTGCCATTTTAATAGTATTGGGTTATGGTCAGATAAGATCCGAGGTAGTATTTTAATATAATCTAAATTTTTTACTAAATTAGTCGATGTCCAACACATATCAATTCTTGAAAATGTTCTATGTCTGTCCGAATAGAATGTATATTCTTTGGCATTAGGATTTTTAATTCTCCAAATATCCACCAAATTAAGACGCTGCATGTCTAATTTTACCTTTTTTGGCAGTTTGCCACTTTTTTGATTTTTTGATCTATCCAGTTTGGTATCCAAGACTCCATTCATGTCCCCAATAATGATAATCTCATACTCCAATTGTTCTTCCAGTGATGAAAAAAGTTCTGTGAAAAATTTTTCTTTTGACGTCAGCGGCGCGTATATAGAGGTTAATATTTTTACTTCTCCTGTGGAAAGCTGCAATTTCAATGTTAACCGCCTACCTTTGGTGTCTTTTATAGTTTCCAGTACTTTAATGGTGGGATCTCTAATATATATGGCAATGCCCCTTTTCTTTTCTAACGCTGATGATGTGTACACTGTACCAAGTCGTTTGTTATTTAGTAAGTAATTATATCTTTTTTGTATATGTGTTTCTTGCAGACATATTATGTTCGCTTTGTATTTGGAAAGTGCATGAAAAGTTTTATTTCTTTTTTGAGGTGTATTTAAACCATTTATATTAATAGATATTATTTCTAGGCCACTTGTCATATTGTTTTTTATTTGAAGGCTGCCGCCTCATCCATCAGTTCTTCTTGACTTGTCGCGGAATTCTTCTTTTTATTTTGTGGTGAGCTTGATCCATCAGTTCTATAACCTTTTCTTTTAGTCTTTATTTTAATTTCTTCTTCTAAATCATGTGCTTCTTCTAATGTTCGTATTAGGATTCTGCCGGTAGATAATTGAACGCTTAGAAAATGCGAGCCCACCCATCTGTACCTTATCTCTCGTTCACGTAATAGCTTGCGCAAAGATTCCAGCTCACGTCTTTTTTTCCTTACTGAAAAGGGTAGGTCAGGAAAAATCTGTATCTCTTTTCCTTTGTATAGTAGTGGGTCATCTCTTTGTTTGTTCAATATATCCTCTTTTATCCGTTTATCTGCAAATTTTATTAAGATTTCCCTTGGCAGTTTTTTAGATGTTGCGTATTTGGAATTAATTCTGTAAATTTCCCTAATATCAACAGCTTCTTTATCGATCTCTAAATAGGTAGCGAGTAGTTGAATCATACTTTCTTCCAAATTCTCTTGGGGCATATCTTCTGATACATGTTGGAAACGCAAGTTGTTCTCTCTTACTTGCATTTCCGTCGTAGCTAGTCTATTTTCCGTTTCCTCTGTCCACACCTTATGTTCCTGTTGTGTTCTCTCTGTCTTCATTTGTTTTATTTTAAGTTTCTTGATGTCTTCTCTGTTATCCAGAATATCCTTGGCATTCTCATCTATTTTTTGCTTAATGTCCTGGAGACCGGTCGCCAACTCCTGTTTTACTGTCTGCACCTCAATCTGCACTGTTCGTACATCTGTTTTAACCGAATTACATTCTTTGGTCAACTTTTCTAAATCCTTGTTTACTTTATCCATTTTACTATTTATTTGGTCTACTTTCGTTTCTAGTTTTTGTTCAGTTCTTGTTAGTTGGGATGTTAACGCTGTCAGTTGGACTGCCAATTTTTCCAATGCTTTCTCCATATTATTCTGTGATCTGCTAGGCTTTTCTTGTTGAGGGTGATAGCTTATTGATTCTTCACTATCAATCTCTTCTTCTTTTTCCTCTTCTTCTAGATTTGTTCTTGAAGTCAGATTTCCAGCTTTATTTGTTTTTCTGTTTTTTTTCATTAGATTGTATCTATATATTTTTCTTCTAGTTTGTAATTCTGTGTAATTACCAGACATGCACGACTATAGAGTGTTAAGAGTAAGGATTTTATATGCTTAATTATTTAGTTAAATATTAGTCACTCTTATTTTGGATATTCAAATCAGGTCACCCAAACCTCATTCAATGCACTACAACCCAACTCAATTTCAGCACTGGAGTATAAATATTTTAACTTTTTTTACATAAATTAGGCTTAGTAATTATTTGTAACATCCCCTGTACACTTAATGTTATATTAAATACCTCCACAAGTTTTTCGTTGATACAAAAGTAAATATTTTCCCCCTCAGTTTAAATCTGTTAAGGCACACGACTAGGAATTCTGGGAGTTGTAGTCCTGAGTGGCACCGGTTGACGTCACCGGAACTACCTAGGAGCGGGCTTGCTTTGGCCGCAAAGTTCAACTCCTTGCGAGTAACCCGTATAATTGGCCGTCTGAGCCCTCCTTCTGTGTCAGGAGATCCCTTTTTGGGGCGCCGTCAGAACCCCCCTTCTATATCAGGGGTCCCCTTCCAAGCCACTTATTTCTCGCCGCTCACTCCGCCCCCTGGCCGACTCT
Organism: Euleptes europaea; assembly: GCF_029931775.1. Lineage (NCBI taxonomy): Eukaryota > Metazoa > Chordata > Lepidosauria > Squamata > Sphaerodactylidae > Euleptes > Euleptes europaea. Next base: position 57,283,087 of record NC_079320.1, read on the forward strand.
TCTCTCCCGCCGGTCCGTGGCCCCGTCCTCGCTCCGTCCAGATGTCGCCCGCTTCGCCGCCGCCTCCGCCGGTCTTGCCGCCTCGCCTTTACCGCCGCAGCCACCGGTCTTGCCACCTCGCCGCCGCGGCCACCAGTCTCGCCGCTTCGCCGCCGCCTCCGCCGGTCTTGCCGCCTCGCCTCTGCCGCCGCCTCCACCGGTCTTGCCGCCTCGCCTCTACCACCGCAGCCGCCGGTCTCACTGCCTCGCCGCCACTGCCTTCGGTCTCGTTGCCAAAACTCCGGCACCTTCCTCCTCCCCCGGGGGGGCCACACCGCCACTCCCAACACGCCGAGGCAACCGGTAGAAAGGGTGGGGAAAGGAAAAAGAGAAATTAGTAAGTTCTTATCGTTTAATAATCTGACTATATTTTTATTATTTATACAGCGAGTTAGGGGATAGTAAATTGAGGTAAAAAAGGAAAGAAAAAAGAAAGAAAGAAAAAAAAGGGAAGGGTTTGGGGGGGGTGATCAGTTGGGAGGTCGGAGCTTTATAGGACTTGCCTGAATTTCGCCTGCTGGGACGTCCAAAACCCCTTTTTTCCGGGGTAGCGACGTTCCTCCTCTCATAGAGAGTTGAGATTCAGAAAAAAGATTTTCTGGCTCAGGGCTAAAAGTATTTAATTTTAGCCACAGCACCGGTGAATTTCACTCCCGCTCCTAAAGGTGCGGCCGCTCCGCCATCTTGCCCAACCGGAAGTCCCCAGCCTTATTCATTCTTAAACTCTTTTCTTTTCTGTTAAAGTTGTGCTGATGTTTATGAATTTCAATGGCTTCTCTGTGAAGTCTGACAAAATAGTTGGTAGAATTGTCCAGCCTTTCAGTGTCTTGGAATAAGACCCTGTGTCCTGTTTGTGTCAGTCCATGTTCAGCCACTGCTGATTTCTCAGGTTGGCCAAGTCTGCAGTATCTTTCATGTTCTTTTATCCTTGTTTGTATGCTGCGTTTTGTGGTCCCGATGTAAACTTGTCCACAACTGCAAGGTATACGATATACTCCTGCAGAGGTGAGGGGGTCTCTTTTGTCTTTTGCTGATCGTAGCATCTGTTATATTTTCTTGGTGGGTTTAAACACTGTTTGTAGGTTATGTTTTTTCAAAAGTTTCTCCATCCTATCAGTGACTCCTTTAATAAATGGCAAGAATACCTTTCCTATGGGAGACTGTTTTTTATAAAAATAAAATTATTTTTATTATTAATTATTTTATGAACAGATTGATGGAGTGGCTATGGGAAGTCCTCAGTCCAGTAATAGCAAACTTTTACATGGAATATTTTGAAAAGACAGCATTAGAATCGGCACCTTACAAAACTACAGTCTGGTTCAGGTTCGTAGATGATACATTTACTATTTGGAGCCATGGTGAAGAAAAATTAATGGACTTTCTAAACCATCTCAATAATATCCATCCAAACATTCAGTTTACCATGGAAAAGGAAATTGAGGGTACACTCCCATTTCTTGATACCCTTGTCATCCGTAAAACAAACTTTCAGTTAGGTCACAAGGTCTACCGGAAACCAACTCACACAGATCGCTACTTACACAAAAACTCCAACCACCACCCCCGACAGAAAAGAGGAATAATCAAAACATTAATGGACCATGCAAGACGGATCTGTGAACCAGTTTCTCAAGGAAGAAACTAATCATCTAAATCACGCACTGCTAGCAAACGGCTATTCCAGAAATTAAATCAGAAGGGCCATTAAACCAAACAAAAATCAGAAAACTCAGGAAAAACAGTCTCCCATAGGAAAGGTATTCTTGCCATTTACTAAAGGAGTCACTGATAGGATGGAGAAACCTTTGAAAAAACCTAACAGTGTTTAAACCCACAGAGAAGCCATTGAAATTCATAAACATCAGCACAACTTTAACAGAAAAGAAGAGAGTTTAAGAATGAATAAGGCTTGGCTTCCTGTCCTGAAAACCTCCAGACTAACAAAGACTACAGTCCACAATAGCCATGCAAGACAGCACATGTACAGGCCTGTCTGCAGTTTGCCAATGCACATCTGAGTGACCCAGAGGAGAACTGGCTGAAAGTGTTGTGGTCAGATGAGACCTAAATCGAGCTCTTTGGCATCAACTCAACTTGCCGTGTTTGGAGGAGGAGGAATGCTGCCTATGACCCCAAGAACACCATTCCCACCGTCAAACATGAAGGGGGACATATTATGCTTTGGGGGTGTTTTTCTGCTAAGGGGACAGGACACCTTCACCGCATCAAAGAGACGATGGCGGGACCATGTATCGTCAAATCTTGGGTGAGCACCTCCTTCCCTCAGCCAGGGCATTGAAAATGGGTCGAAGATGGGTATTCCAGCATTACAATGACCCAAAACACACGGCCAAGGCAACAAAGGAATGGCTCAAGAAGAAGCACATTAAGGTCCTGGAGTGGCCTAGCCAGTCTCCAGACTTCAATCCCATCGAAAATCTGTGGAGGGAGCTGAAGGTTCGAGTAGCTACACATCAGCCTTGAAATCTTACTGACTTGGAGAGGATCTGCAAAGAGGAGTGGGACAAAATACCTCCTGAGATGTGTGCAAACCTGGTGGCCACCTACAAGAAACGTCTGACCTCTGTAATTGCGAACAAGGGTTTTGCCACCAAGTACTAAGTCATCTTTTGCAAAGGGATCAAATACTTATTTCACTCATTATAATGCACATCAATCTTTGACTTTTGTCTTCTGGGTTTCTGGGGTTTTTCCTGTTGTTATTCTGTCTCTCACAGCTACAATAAACCTACCATTAAAATTATGGACTGGTCATTTCTTCGTCAGAGGGCAAATGGGCAAATTCAGCAGGGGATCAAATACTTTTTTCCCCTCACTGTAGCAGGGGGCCCTATCATGGTGCCTATGTGTACCATAATGCATCCAACACCATTACTGGCACCTGCCAAGTTTTTTTAAATAAAGTGTGGGGGAATGACAGGTGGGGCTTTTGTCCAGCAGGGCTTCTGATTTTCAATTGAAGATCTGATTGGCTGTGCAGATTTTTTTTTTAAAAAAATGCTTTTGCAGCAGGTGCCACCGTAACACAGGAATTTTAATTGTGTGGCTGAAAGTAATGCAATAAAATATTTTAAAACATTTTATTGAAAACATTTTAATTAATAAGGCATCCTGTTAAGCAGATCTGCCTGAAATGTTGAAGAGTTACTATTCTTGACAATTTGTGGTTAGCTCTACCTCCTATGGCAGCCATTTTGAGTCTGCATCCACCACTCTGTGTCAAAATTCCCACAGACCCTGCAGGCTTAAAAAGGCTGAGAACCCCTGGTCTACTGCCTAAAAGAAATAGTTTATGATTGTTGAAAACGTGTGAAAATATCATAAGATCATGTGGGCACAAACACTCCCACTCTCCGAAAAATACATGTAGTATTTTTCTAAGTGGCACTCTACACACAAGGTTCATTTTGCACATATGATCTTTGAACAAAAAGAGCTATTTTGCCTTGGCAGGGATGACAATCTGTTTTTGGGACCCTTCTGTTCATTGTGGGGATGGGGAGGATAATGCCTTCATTTCTTTTTTAAAAAATTGTTTCTTACAAAATTTTACATGGCTGCTTTTCCCACTCCAGTTTTAAAAGTATTTCCTGTTTCCAAATTTTATGTTTGTTTGTTTTGGGAATGAAGAGATGATGAATTTTCAAGTAACTTTAAGCTTCACTTGCTGAGAAGTCTCATCAGTGACTGACAGTAAACTGAAGCTCAATCTAGCTAGGGCTGAAAATGCTGTTGGTTAATAATATGTTGACGGATAAGCAGGTTGCTTGGAGAAACATCTCTCATAAATTGGTCCCTTATTTAGACTGTGCTGCTTAGCCTTGCTGATCCACACGACAAGGACAGCCAGGTATCCCACTGTAGCAGGAGACCTCCTGCCTGGCAGCCTCTGATCCCTGCTGCTGCTTGGTGGTGGTGGGGAGAATAAGGGGGAAATCAGGATTACTCCAATGTTGTGCTTTTACTTCCTGCATTAACCCAGAAGTGATATCGTCATGTTAGGGCAATACTTTAGAATTCCACAGGATTCTAGAACTCAAAACAGAATTAAATATAGTTTTGGAGCAACACTGATTTATATGTCCTCACCCCAAAAAAGTCCCCACTAGTTCCCGATGGTGTGCTGGCAACCTTACTACGGGAACCTTCAAGTGGGAAAACTGTAACATGCTGTACATGGGGCTGCCTTTAAAAACATCTTGGAAGTTTCAATTGGTAAAAAAAAAAATGTGGCAGCAAGACTCCTGTCTGGAGTCAGCCCCTTGCAATATTTTAATTCCAATGCTGCATCAATTCCACTGGCTATCTATTTATTTCTGAGTGAATTCAAGTACTCATTGTTACCTTTAAAGCCTTTCTCATCCTAGGCCTCTCAAACTCATCAAATCAATATACAATATGCACCAGTTATGTTCTTCAGATACCTTCTCTTGGTACCCTCACCCAGGGTTATTTATCGATATGGCAATAGTTAGGTCACTCTAATTTGTCTCTATCTGTGTGTATGATAGATCGGTGCCTGACCAGAGTGGGTAGTAATGAAGAGTGCCTTCCACTGAGTGCAGTTTGGAAGCTGTGTAAGACAGTTTTATTTCAAAAAGCATTTAGTGGAGGAAACCATTGTGACAGATTTGGCTGTGCTTTTATCCTGTACATTGTTTACATCTAATTGATGGACTCCTAGATTATTTTTGTGTCCTTACAACTTTTGCTGTATTGGTAACCACATGGAGTCCGAGGAGGTAAGGTAGGTAATAAATAATTTAAATAAATGAATAAAATATTAATGCAATTTCAAAGAACAGGTTCACAGCTTGGGGGTTCTGTTAGATGTGGCCTTCAGATCTACTGTTGGGGCATAATTCAAAGTGCTTATTATTACATGTAACACCATCATGACTTGAGAGTGGAAAGGTATTCATTCAAAGGGCACAAACTGAAGATCCAATTCTGCAGCCCCAATGCCTTCATTAGTGGAAGCAAGGTGAGGGAGCACCCCAGTTGGCACCTCTGTGCTGCTTCAACTGTGGAACTCCCTCCATAAAGATTCATATAGTACCTAGCTTATAGAGTTTTAAGAACTAGGTGAATCAGTGGGAGCTTCAGGGGTATGAACACGGGGGGCACAGCATCATGTATGCTGCTACGTCACTTCTGGGGAAAACCTGGAGGTGACATAGGGTAACGCTAGGAATTGTCAGAAACTCTGTGGTAACCATAAAGCTTCCAGTGCATATGACACCTTTTTTTTTACTCCTGCTGCTGCTCAGATTGGTGGAGGGCAATGAGGGCTGCCCGTGAGAGGCAATCCTAAAGTGAAAATACTTTAGTCTCCAGAGATTCCTGTTTATTTTACTAGATTAGGTTTCCCCACCCAATCTTTTTCTGCCCTTACTATTTGTATTTTGTGCATTTGATTTTGAATGTCATTGCACAAGTGGAAGCTGAGCAATGATTTAAATAAATAATACCCAGCCTTCCTAGTCTCTCAGAGGAGAGTTCAGTAGCATGCACCTTGTTCTGTTTCTTGTGTGTATGTATAATATCTATTCCCTTTTGGAAAACTAATATGTTCTTTATGGAAAGTTTTGTGTATTTTACACACACTGGTTTTTGTTTTTCTTTCTGCAAGCTGAAATCAAGATTCCTAAAAACAAACAAAAAAGGCCTACATTGCAGATAAGAATGCATACCGTACCAGGAAAGGGGAAAAATATTATGTGAAAGGAAAGTTGCAGCAAGAGCAAGTTGCACATGGGGCAGTACTGAAGCTAATTATAGAAAAATTCTTTAAACAGTGGGATGATAAGTGCAGTGGAATGCTGGGCAGAAGTAGTATGTCAGACTCTGTTTAAAATAAATCAGTTGCACCATTGTCAAAGTACTTGAAATAATTCCACCACACTCTGTGTTCCGACAGGTATCACGGGGGGAATCAGAGGCTTGGTTTTTCACTGTGGCTTCTTGCTGTGCCCTTGAACTGGAATTTTGCACATTGAACTGAGACATCACGGTAAACTAGCACAATCTGTCCTATAAACTGTACAGATTTACAGTATTCTCTGTCCAGTTTCTCTTAATAGCATTGACAGTTTAATTAACATTACTGTCCAGCAGAGATAATGGAATGGTTCACTTGTTGCTCTGCTGTGTTGCTGGGTTTTGTGAAAATCTGCAAGCTCACACTTGTATTTTTATATTACTTTACATTATAGATATTTATAAGACTTTTAACATCTTAATGATTGCAGAGACGATATTTCATTAAATTCAGTTCTTAGAACTGATTAGTTTAAATGAGTCATAAGGATACAAATATGTGGAGGTGAAGGTGGGGATGGAAATTAAATGTGTCTTGCTTTGCTTGAAGATGAAACAATTGCTTCATATCAAGGCCTTCTTTCATAATTTACTTTTAAACTTCTCAGTAGAGTAAATAACTGTAACATAATGCCACTAATTTCAAATACATCTTGTAAATAAAACAATTTCGGACTGAAATTTGTTATGATTGTGGACTCTTTGGAGGATTTTTAACTTTTTGTTTTCAAAAGTTGTTAGCAGAGAGCAGGTGGAGTTAAGACTAGAATCATAGGAAGAAACTGGTGGATTCCAATAAGAGTGGAGCCAACCACAAATACGATTACCATTCCTTTGACTTATATTTGTGAATATTGTGAGCTAGCTGAACTTGGGTTCTAGAGTAGGTTGAAGAAAGCACAGGGAAACTGGTGTCAGGCAAGCCCCATAAATGCTCCTACCTATTTGCCTTTATTTCAGTGTTACTACATGCACTATTTTTTATCAAGAGGCTCGGCGGACAGACAAATGGACAAAGCACACAATGCAGCCTGTAGAATAGTGAGCTAGATGAAAAGTCAACAACTTGGTGCATTAATGCACATGCAGGAGTTACATAGTTAAAGCATGTTTCAAGTGGGTAGCTGTGTTGGTCTACAGTAGAAGAGCACAATTTAATACCTTGAAGACCACCAAGTGTTCCAGGGTATAATCTTTGAGAGTCAAAGCATTACAGTAGCACTACTGGATTTTTGAGGGGGGAAATCTGACAACCAGCCAAAGTCCTGGGGGAACAAAAAGAATTCTAAAATTGCCAAAGAGGAGCCCCCACCCAAATAGGGCTAATGTAGAGAATCTCTGTTGAATGCCGTCTTTGTTCTTATCACATAGCACAATTTGGTTCTATCAAATTTTTAAAATACCTTGCATATTACTCTATCTTTTAACTTGCTCCTGGTAAGGCTAAGCTGGCCTTCTAGCTAGTTACTTCCCTGCTGGTCTTGACATGCACATACAGGAATAACGAAAGTCTGGGTAGATTGACCCAGAGGTCAAGGTTGCATAACTTTTTTTTAGCACTGAAGTGCCATAGCTTTTCTCTGCTGTAGTTTTATTGCTGGGAGGTACTGGTTGGGTCGTGAACTTACCTGTCAGTCAAAGCTGATATTCTGGAAATGGTTTTGAATTCTCATTTAACAAATATGAAAACTTTGCCTTTTTCACAGGTTGGATTGTGAGAGTTCTGTTTTAATATCAAGCCAATGCTAAATATATTTATAATAACATAGCAGAATTAAACTCTAATTAGGGCAGGCTTGACAATGGCAAATTTTCACAGTTTTAATACAGCCTTGATTAGTTAATTTTATTCCAAAATATCTACTGGTTTATGTGAAGATGATTCTTTTCCTTCCCATTTCATCTAGAACAGGGGTGTCAAACTCAATTGTTACAAGGGCTGGCTATGACATAAATGTCACTTGGTCGGACCGGGCTATGCCTCGCCAACCCAAATGGAGAGCGGGGTGGTGGTGGCTGCCTCAGCTGGTTCGCAGGCCAGATAAGAGCTGTCAAGGGGCCGGATTCAGCTGCCCCCAGGCCTTATGTTTGACATCCCTGATCTAGAATCTAGATGTTACTTTTACAATTGCTAATGAACTTGCTATGTAATGTAACCCTACCCATGGAACTTCATGCAAGTAACCTGGAATTCTGAGCTTCCTTTCTATGATTGGACTATATAATGAAACTTATTTTGTTATTGTAATAAGGAGAAAGAAGATTGGAATGTATGGCAATAACAGTCGTGAGAGCTAGAGGCTCAGGAATTGGCAGCTTTAATGGAGAAAGGAGCTTTTGCTAAAAAGTAAAGCACATGAAAATCTGTTTGAAACAATTAACGGTGTAAGGACAAAGATGGGCATGTTGATACCCTTGGGCATTTTGCTTCTGACTGGTTCCAAAGCAAGGACTGCTACCAAAGATGGCACATCGGCAGCTGCTTTAACTTGATATTGTTGGGGCCTCACTACCCCTATGTTGCTGGCAATTTGTTAATGAAATACATAGGAACAGGTCCTTCGAAAAAGATTAAGGTTCCTGTTCAATAGGAGATGTTAATGCTTCCAGAGGCTTCTTCAGTGAAGATTGAAGAATATTTCTAAACTTTATAAAGGCTGTAGGATTTATATACACAGAAATTCTTATGGAGAGCAACAGAACATAATAGACATTCTAATCTGCATGTGTATTGTGCAATATAAATAAGTAGGGATTGCTCGTTTTCATTTAAAATAAACTTAAATTGGAAAAGGGAATCATTTTAAAATGGAAGCATTTTCTCTGGCTAAGTGAAAGGGAGCGAAAAGGTTAGATTAGTAGAGTGTGACATATACTTGTAATGGTTCTAAGGTGAAGTTTATATAAGAATACAAACTTGTTTAGCCACTGGTTGTGTAGGGTTGCTTATCTAAAAGTTAGATGTTTTTAATTTGTTGTTTGATGGAAAGTTCTAGAGCTTAAAACCTGCAAACTCCAATACAACAGTGGTTGGTTCAGTACAAATTGTTGCCTTCTAGCTTTGTTTTTGAATTTGTTGAGATCAACAGAGTAATTATAATCTATGTAGCATTTGAATGTTGTGTAGTAAAAGGAAATTTGGAAGGGCAATTTCACATGTGGGGGGCAAATTCGTATTTCCATAGCATTCCAGGTCTTCTACATGTCTTCATCTTGGCGACATCCTATGACCTTCAGAGAGAAAAAAAAAATCTATAGCAGAAGTGGAATTTTTTTTTTAAATCTAGAATTAACCATCTGTTTTGCTAAAAAATCCAAGATTGTGAGGACCAATAGTGTGGTCTAGTAGTCAGAATGTCAGACCAGGGTCTGGGACACTCAGGTTCGAATCCCCACTCTGCCATTGAAGCTTGCTGGGTGACACTCTCTCTGCCTAACCGACCTCATGGGGTTGTTGTGATGATAAAGCGGAGGAGAAAAGAACTATGCATGCATAGTTTTGGTCCCCATTGGTATCAATGAAGTGTGTACACACACACACACACACACACACACACACACACACACTTGTTAGATCAGTTAGACTGATTAGACCACTGTGGCTTCATATGGGAGACTTACAATGCAATCCACTGCAGAATTATTCCAGTCTATTGATTTCATTGGACTTAGACTGGAGTAATATTTCACAGGATTGCACTGCAAATCTTAAACTGATGCTTTGCAATGAAATTCTTGGAGGTAGGGGGAAGAGGCAAGATAAGTCAGTATCTCTCAGCTTAAAGCATTCCATGTAGTCGTGAAGAAAAAAATATACTAAATTATTTCAAAACAGCTCTAAAAGAAGTATCAGTTTTATGGAACTAAGCCAACTTCAAATAAATGAAAGGAGTCTTTCCTATATGTAAGTAATCACAAGGGTTTATATGCCATTAAAGGTTTATGAATGAATCACAAGGGTTGCCAGACCCCTGCTGGAAGCAGGGTCTCCTCTGCTTTGGGCCCGTTCCCCCTGGCACCATTCAGCTGGCCGATGGGGATCTTGTGTGTGTGTTAAGTGCCATCAAGTCGCTTCCGACTCATGGCGACCCTATGAATGACCTTGAATGATGGTGATCTTACCAGGCACAAAATGAGGCCTAGACGTTGACACCAGCAGTGTGGTGATGCCACTTTCTGAACTGACGTCATCGTGTCGCTGACAACATGGGAGATGCTCTGGTATTTGGGCAGAACTCTATGGTAAAAGTAGCTTCTACCATAGAGTTTTCCCCCAAATACCAGAGCATCTCCCACATCGTGGTTGATGTGATGACATCACTTCCAGAAGTGACATCAACACGGTACCAGCATTGAGACTTAGGCCTCATTTTGTACCTGGTACGACCCCACACACACACCCTTCCCCTCCCGGTTGCTGGAGGCACCTGGCAACCCTAATAATCACTGATGTTCACCATGGAAGAAGGCTGCAGTTGAGTTAGTTGCACTTTTTATTCACACACAACAAAATTTGCATACATTTTCTGTATGCAGTATGCTAGCGAATGTGATCCTCGTCTGTGGTGCTGCTATGTACTCAACCAACATATGTTTTAAAAACAGAGTTGATTTAGAGAAGTAAGCTCAAAACTTTAGCTTAGCTTAAGCAGGATATAGTTGCAGACCAACATTCTTAATAATAGGAAAGCTAAGCAAATAGTGTTCCTGTGTCCCAAACAGATTAATCTCTAGCTGGCTTGAAGAAAATTGCTGTAGTTAAGAACATCATGAAAGCCAGATCTGATCACTGCCAATGTGTTTACTGAAACATGGATCACAGTGCCCCATGCTGATCTGGAGGCTTGTTTAAGCTCTTAGGAGCCCTTTAAGCATTATATAAAATGTAAAATAGATGGATCCTTGCTATAATAGCTAACTGTCTGACACAATGCAGGAGGAGGGAAGAAGAAAGTAAGCAGGTACCAATACTTACATGAAGACCAAGTGGAATGGCCACCATAGGAGTCAATTCCAGTGGGGCAGAGTGAGATGATGTGTAGTCCTGGTTAGGCCTTCTCTTGGATGTAGCTAGACAAAATGAACTGAAATCACAGTACAGCAGTTTATCCTGCTTGATCAAAGAATGTTGATCACTCATAGCTGTATATGACAGCTATGGAGCTATACTTTTAACCATAAATCGGCAGAATTCATGGTAAATTATGTGATTCATTGCCATGGGTAGTTCATTGGTTTTGGACAGATTTGCAAGCTCCCTCCTTTTCCAGTCTTGATTTAAATTGGGCTAGCTCTTTCTGAGCTCTTTTCAGAGTTCTCAGGGAAAGGTTTCTTTTTCTTGAGTCTTTTGAAATCTCAGAAAGACCTGGGCCAGCCCAAAAACTTCTCTGTCAGGACCCTTTTCTCATCCATGACTACAACCCCCCCTCCCCATCCTCCCAATAAGTCCCTAGATTTGTTCTTTTTCACAACATTTACCTTTCAGCAGTGGTGACAGCCCTGTGGTGCAGAGTGGTAAGCTGCAGTACTGCAGTGCAAGCTCTGCTGATGACCTGAGTTCGATCCCGACGGAAGTCGGTTTCAGGTATTTGGCTCAAGGTTGACTCAGCCGTCCATCCTTCCGATGTCAGTAAAATGACTACACAGCTTGCTATGGGTAAAGGGAAGATGACTGGGGAAGGTACTGGCAAACCACCCTTAGTAAACGTCGGGATGTTACATCACCCCATGGGTCAGGAATGACCTGGTGCTTGCACAGGGGACCTTTACCTTTAGTGGTGACAAAAGTAGGTACTGAGGATGCAAAACCTTATTAATAGGAATACATACAGGGATCGTAGTGTGCAAGAGCTTCTGAGTGCTTCCAACAGCCTTATAAAGCTACAGTCACCAGGAATCATTCTGATGAAAACTTCACATTGGCAAGGCTTTGGACCTAATGAAGGCTCAAGGAATCACCTAGCTACCCCAATCACTGGTGCTGGAAGGTAAGATTTAGAACAAAGCATGGTGACATCTTGGCATAACCAGAGATCATGACCTAACTGAAATACAAAGGGACTTTGGCTGAGCTCGTAAAAATCATGTCACTGTTGAATAGATGGGCTTTGGTTCTGGTGTATTTTCCTCCTTTCTCCACTTCTTCCTCACAACGTTATGTGGTAGATTAGGCTGAGAGAATCCACCCATCCCATCCATGAAGCATGCTTCATGGCACAGTGGGCATTAGAACCTGGGTCCCCCAGATCTTAATGCAACATTCTAACCACTAAACCACACAATAGCCTAAAGTACTGAAATTTGGCAGTATCATGAGTTATGCCTGTGGTGATTTCTCCAATTAAAAATAATAATTAAGAGTCAGTATGTTGCATAGAGAGTCCTGCCTTAAAATCCATTCTCTACCATCAAGTTCATTCAGGACTTCTACTGTTTCTCAGTCTAATGTACTATCTCAGTGCATAAAAATGGGAAAGCCCTTATCTGTACTTATCTGAGATCCTAGGGGGAATGACATGAAATGATTGTAATAATAAATAGAGTCTTTTTTTAAGGCATTGATTTAAAATTGCTTAGTTATCAAATAAGATTATATTTTATCTAGTTCTAGAAGCTTTGTGTTCATATTGTATGAAATATGAGTCATTACTACATAATACATTTCTATATGCATAAACATTAATATTTATACCTATATTCTGAAGCTATGGAAACTAATAGCTCTGAACAAAGTGCCTAGTATATTTCAGTTCTTTATATGGATACTGCTATTTTGACAAAATGAAGATTGAATAAGACCTTACTGTCAGTTTCTGTTATGATGTTTGTACTACTTAACTCCGTGTTTATGTACAAAAAGTGTGAGGATGGTGAAGTCCAGGAAATGACTTCCTCCTTATCTCTTATGTAAGCAGTGCTTCAGAATTTTCAAGGTTTGGCTTCTTGTTGCACAATTTAATGCCACTAGCCCTAACTAACAAGTGCATTACTTCTATGAATTATTATTACAAAAATAAGTGTATCCAACTTTATAAATGTTAAATTCTATATTGTGTACATACTCCCACACAATTAATTTTTGTGGTTTTTCATTGTCCATTCATATTTTTTTAAGTAATGCATGAGAAACACACCTCTTTCTAATACACCTCTCTCAAAAGAAATTGATTCAAGAAAAAAAACATATTTGTAAAACTCCTGTCAGACTTATTTTCAGATGAGACATGTTATTTGAAATTCCTACTTGAAAAATCAGTATATTCATACAATAGTAATACAATGAGAAATCTGGGGTACATGTGGATTCATACTGAACCCTTTACAAGAACATATCTATCATAAGAAATATTATGTTAAATTTTCATTCTTGAATATACTAAGAAATTCACTATTTTGAACTAGGTTGATGCACTCTTTTCATCAAGTCCAAGTGAAAGAAACTGAAAGCGTAGTTAGATTCAAGATAATTTAAAATAATCACTTATTTTTCAGCAGGTATTCCCAAACTTTTTGAGCTTGCGAGCAACCAACCCTCTAGAAATTAAAGAGGAAACAAGGCCAACAATAAACAGAAGTCCCTTACATAACTCAAAAACAGAACAGAAGTCTTTCAACAAATAAAATCAGCAGAAAGTGAAACCAAAGAAGGAAAACAAGAAAGAAAGAAGAAGAAAAAAGAACCAGAGGAAGCAAGCTAAGCAACAAAGACCCCTCCCCACCAGACCAAAAAAGGGGAGGATCAGCAAAGGTTAGGAATGGTAAGGAGGGAAAACCCCAAATAAAATAGTTTTTAAACAAAATCAAATAGAGCCCCCACAAGCCCAAAAAGTAGGGTTGTCAGGTCCCTCTTTGGCACCGGGGCAAAGTCTGAGGGAGGGGTTTGGGAAGGGGAGGGAGTTCATTGCCATAGAATCCAATTGCCAAAGCGTCCATTTTCTCCTGGGGAACTGTTCTCTATCGGCTAGAGATCAATTGAAACAGCAGGTTATTCCAACCAGTCAATGATTGGTGTTCTTCTCCAGGCAGGCAAGCAGGTTCCAATGCAGCTTAAATCCCAGCAGACTCACAGGCAGCAGCAGCACTCCCCCAGAGGCTCAGAGCAGCAACTGAAGTTAAGCTTAGCAGTGTGATACCCTCCTAGCTGACCCAGGGTCTACTTTTATATTATTTGCCCGTGCTCAGAAGAATTTGAAAGAAACCCAGCCATGAAACAATTGCGATGACTGGACAAAAAGCACTGCTCCCTCTAACCTGCAATTCTATTTGCAGCCACTGCCTCCTTTCCCCCTCCCTATTGTTCCTTGGGAAACCTGCTATTGAGGGAGGGAGACAAGGTTGTTGGACATCACATTTGAAGCTAAACAGCCCTGTAAAATAACTGCTTTGATTGGGCAAACAGAACAGCATAGTTCCCCTTAATGTACTCTCCTATTTGCCTAACAGAAATACCTAATCCCCCCCTCCCTCCTGTTGCCGTGGAAACCTCCAAAAGTGGGGAAAGGGCAACATTGTAGCCCTTTAAAAGCCACTGGCATTCCCAAATAATCCTGAAAAAACAACAACGGAGGTTTTCAAGTTTATCAGGATAACTGGTGCATGGAGGGATTCTCTGGTATTTTTTGGGTTCAGATACACCTGAATGCATATCCCTAATGTTCATTATTTCAAAATAGTGCTTGAATGGTCCATGGAGGTTGGAGGAGGAACATAATTATTCTGCTCTGCCTGGTCTGGATCAAGGAAGATGTGCAATGGCTTCTCCTATTCATTCCATGGTTAGGAGGCAGCGATTTTCTAACTCCTTGGGGGATTAGAGAGCTCTTGGGTCAAGAGACAAGAATGTAGCAAAAGACAACAAACACATCCTTCTAGCCCTGCAGCAATACAGTGAGGGTCCTGGCAGTGTAACAGGCATTCCTTCCTTTCATACACAGAGCTATCACCATCTAAAGATAGACTGTCTCTGATCTACGAAAGGAAAGGACATACATTTCTGCTTGTGTCAGTGTTTTGCCTTCCAGGCTGCCTGACTCTGCCCCTTCCTCCCAGGTATATGGGAACAAGAATCTTCACCTGAAATGTTAAATAAAACAAAAAATCCAATGGCAGCTTAAAGTCTAATATTTATTTCAATATGAGCTTTCATGAATCACAACATGGTTACCAACCTCCAGGTCAGGTCTGGAGTCCTTACAGCTCATCTCCGGAATACAGAGATCAGTTCCCCTGGAGAAAATGGCAGCTTTTTAGGGCAGACGCTATGGCAGTTGGTAGATTTAAATCGATGACTTTGAGCTCTAAATTTCCTAATATACTCTCTACACTCATGGTCAAATCAGCTATTTTGTCTTGCCCATTTGCATTTACCGTATATACTTGTGTATAAGCCGACCCGCGTATAAGCCGAGGTGCCTAATTTCTCCCCAAAAATGGGGAAAAATTAGGCACCCGCGTATAAGCCGAGGGTCGGCTTATAACCCCTCCCCCCCTGCAGGCTTACCTGGCGGCGGGCTCCTGGCGGCGGGAAGCAGAGGATCCGGCGGGGGCGGCCTTCCTGCAGCTGCAGGAGGCCCCCCCAGGCCGCTCCTGGCGGCAAGAAGTGGCGCGGGCCCGGCGGCCCGGCCGCACGGGGCCTCTGAAGGCCGCTCCCGGCAGGGAGAAGGCGGCGGGGGCGGCTGTGCAGCCTGCCTCCGGCCGCACGGGGCCTCTAAAGGCAGCTCCCGGCCGGAAAA
The DNA here is from genome assembly GCF_029931775.1 of Euleptes europaea. Classification (NCBI taxonomy): domain Eukaryota; kingdom Metazoa; phylum Chordata; class Lepidosauria; order Squamata; family Sphaerodactylidae; genus Euleptes; species Euleptes europaea. The sequence goes on from NC_079320.1 coordinate 57,298,701, forward strand.
TGGCGGCGGCAGTGGTAAGTTCCCCCCTCCCTCCTCCCTCCCCCCTCCCCTCCCCTACCGTATTGACCCGCGTATAAGCTGAGGCCGGCTTTTTCAGCCCTTTTTTTGGGCTGAAAAACTCGGCTTATACGCGAGTATATACGGTACTTTCTGCAAGTCTGCGTTTGTTTTTGTTTGCTTCATTTGGGCAAGCTGTCTAATTTCTGAAGAAGGCTTTTCCCTCTTTAATAGCTTCCTTCACTCTGCTCGTTAGCCATGCTGGTGACCTCTTGGACTTTGTACTACCTCTCCTGATGTGTGGCATACATTCTAACCTCTAGTATTGAGGTTTTGAATAACCTCCAAGATTTTTTGAGAGATTTGACCCTTGTGAGTGTTCCTTTTGATTTCCTTTTTTTAACCAGATTCCTCATTTTAAAGAAGCTTCCTCGCGACCATGTAGGTGTTCCCTGGCACTTTTCCACATATGTAGAAATTTAATTTGATGCCACTGTGGTTAGTCTGTAAGGTGTTACTGGAGTTTTGCTCTAATTTACTATGGCAGACTAACACAGCTACCTCTTTGCAAAGTGTAATAGTGTCATGAAGCAGAAGTAGCAGAAATGCTTGCCATTGGTGAGTAAGGCTACATCTAAGTTAAAGCCCAATCTAGACTGTATTCTGTGATTACATCACACTCCAGTGCTAAATCTATATCTAAATAGGGTTGCCAACTCCAGATTGGGAAATTCCTGGAGATTTGGGGGTAGAACTTGGGGAGGGTGGGGTTTGAGGAGAGGAGGGACCTCAGAAGGATATAATGCCATACAGCCCACCCTTCAAATCAGCCATAGTCTCTAGGGGAACTGACTTCTCTCGTCTGGAGATCAGCTGTAATTCCAGGAGATTTCCAGGCCCTGCCTAAATCTCGGAAACTTTAAATCTAAATGTTACAGTGAATGTGACTTTTTGGTTTCAGGGGTTGACAATTAGCCTTGCAAACTTATTATCCTCACTTTCATTTACCTGGCATAGTGACTGCTCCCTCTTGCCAGGTGATTGTGACAAGAAAGTATTAAAAAAATTAGCTTAATCTCTTGTTGGAACTGTTAGGTTTTTTGGGAAAAAATCTAGCTCACCATTGCATTCCACGTAGAAAAGATGGTGCTGGGACCTCTCTAGGCCAGTTCATATGAGCAGTAATAATTGCATGTAAGTGATCGTGCAGTCCATTGCAAAGGTGTGATTGTGGAAACAGGCCCACACTCACACATAAAGTGGCTGTGTGCAGACCTCAATTCATCTGACCTGCATCCTTGCAACCAGCAAGCTATAGAAGGAACTCAGAGGATACTTGAGTCCCATGTATGCCATCACGAACCTGCCTTAACTTTTAAAGAAAATCTTGGTATTCACTAAGACAGAGATTGATCAGATATGCTGATATGAAAGGGTATAATATTTCAAGCTGAGGTTTATAAATAGAATTTCCAGCTGTTCTCCATTTAACTACCAGAAAGATTAATAAAGACTTCAGCTTTTTTCTAAAGGGACAGCTGCCAAGCCATGTGCCCAAGCTGTTGTTTTGTGGTGTTACACAGAGTTGTACTTTGACTTTCAGAGAGTAAATTGACAAGATCTAATTGAAAAGACAAGGAACAACCTGATTAGCAAAATGTCCTGCTGCTATGGATGGAAGACATAATCTCTATGCTTCCTGAAACCACAAAACATTTTCTGACATTTCCTTCTGACCTTGCCAAAGGCCTTTCCTTGTCCTTCAACTACATTTTCCAACCCTTTGAACTGATTGCAAAACTGTTGGTGCATATTTTCTCTGTGTGTATAGTTAGTATCCCATGTTACTCTTTCAAGTTTTTATAAGTATTTATTCTTTTAATGATTATAACCAGACAAATTTAATTTAATCGATCTACAACATGATGAAATTTAAGTTATAACCGTGAATAGAAGAGAAAGTGTTGTGAAATGTCCATAAAATTAATTTATTGAAACATGTGATGACAACTCTTGAAAATTATGAATATGCTAGCACAATTCATAAAATGAAACTGGCTTAAAAATGACATCTGTGTCCAAGCAAATACAATTTTTAACATGCTAGGGCAAGTAGGTAATTCCCCAAGTAAGAATTATTTCCCTGGAATTTGAAATTGGTCAAGACTAGGGTTGCCAACCTCCAGATGCAGCATGGAGATTTCCTGGAATTGTACTTGATCTCCAGGCTACAGAGATCTTTTCCCCTGGATAAAATGGCAGCTTTGGCAGGTGGGTTGTATAGTGTTACATCTGTGCTGAGCACCCTCCTGTCTCAAAACTCCATCCTCCCCATGTTCTGCTCCTAAATGTCCAGGATTTTCCCAAAATGGAGCTGGCAATGCTAATTGACAGGCCTGGTTGTGACTAGATTATGGTGAGTGTATTTTATGCAATTGTGTTTTGCAATTTTGGAATCCTCAGACTCAATTTGCAAATTGTTTATAGATGAGAGCACCATGCCGCATACTCTGCAACTGAGCAAATGATTCTGAAGTGCACCTTTTGGATCAAGCATCAGAAGAGCTGCTTGAAGCAGAAAAAATTATCTTGAGCTTCCTCTACCCATGGGAAATGCCCCCCTTTTAGTCACAGCCTTGTAAGATCCTCTATAATACGTGGAAGAAATTCAGGTTGTTACTTCTAGTGAACTCCTCACATCTTGTGCTTCTTATACGTAATAAACACTTTAGATAAGCCAGCCTTGCAGGATCCTTCCATAAGTGGGAGCAGGCTGGTTTCAGTCGAATCATATGCTCCTTGAAAGAAGGAAAAGTTTGTTCTTGGAATTGGGTAAGGGGAGAGGATGGGAAGTAACCTTTGGTAGAATTCTAGTATCAGCAGATCCAAATCTTTATCTGCTGCTTAGCTCAAAGTGTAGATATTTTGTAGCCATTTAATGTTTTTGAGAAGCTAATGATGTACTCTGAATTGTCCAAAGGACTACTAGCAAAAAAATCATGAGGTACTTCTAGAATTATGAGCCAACATATAGGTAAAGATGGCAATGTGATTTAATGCAAGAAATCACCAAAGGTAGGTGCAGGAAATCTATAAAGGTATTTTAGCCGCATTGGCTAACATTAACATAAGGAGAAATAGTTTGAAATTAATGTTTAGGTGGCATTATACCCCTGTTAAATTAGGACAAATGTTTCCTAATGTCTCTGACCAACGCTACCAATGACTTCAGGAGAAAGGGTCTTTCTACCCGATATGGTGGACCTGTCCTATTATAAAACAATTCTGTAAAGTATTAAGTGAAATCATAGCCCATAGTGTGGAATGCTTGCCAATATTAATTTTATTTGGCTAAGTGGAGCATTTATTAGACAAGAAATATGGCCATGTCTTCAGAAATTTGGTGGTGTTGGCAAGGTTGCTGATTGCAAACCGTTGGAAACAAAAGACAACACATCTGTCAAAATCTGTCTGAGGAGATATTGGTTAACTATGGTGTTTGGATAAAATTACAGTGCATAAGCACTTAAGGGAAGGAACCCTAAGACAGCAGTCACTATTTGTACAAAGATGGGATCACTACTCAAGGATTATTTGGTTAAGCTTTGTCTTTGTCTTTTTTGTAAAATACTGTTTTTTTAAATAAAATGTTTAATTAAAAATAAAAAAGAGAATATCTTTTCCCCTTAGACTACAAAGCTCCTCCCTGATGAAAAAGCTGCTCTCTGATCTAATTGTATCTCAAAAGCTAAGCTGTGGTGGCCCTGTTTAGTATTTGGATGGGAAACCAACAAGGAATACCAGGGTCAATATGTAGAGAAAGGCAATTGCAAACCACCTCTGTTAGTCTCTTGCCTTGAAAACCCTCCATAAAGTGACAGCACTTTACACATTCTCACACACACACACACACACAAAGATCATGTAGCTGATAAAGAAAATGGTGAAAAGAGCAGAATGCAGCCAAAGATGGGTTGATTTAACTCAGCAGTGGGGGGAAAGGAAGTGAGAGAAGGCTAGGATGCTTGTCTTTCCACTGCCCTGAAATCCTTTCTCAAACTGTAGATAAACAGAGTGAAATGTCTATAAATAGCAGCATCCTTATCTCAGATATTATATTCAGGCAGGTATTCTTTTGAACAATTGTGGTGAGCCTTCTGAACATGAGCTGCATGTTTTAGTGGACCAATTTGTGTACAGAAATATAATACAAGAAGGCTAAAAAAGTATGGAAACTATTATTCTATACAATTAATTAAAAATTAAATGCAAAGAAATAGTATGTAAGTATGGAACATGATTTATTGCCTTGTACAGAGTCATGGTTGTTATGGTATCCGGCAGATATTGAAACAGTTAATGAAAGCAGTATTGTCCTTTACCAATTTCAGAGGCTCCCTAAAAAGACTGACTATTGTGACCCATTGTGTACTACAGTATAAAATTATTCAAGGTATTTTATATTCAGTCATTGTTTTCTCCTTCATTCTACACAGTTTAATTTGTTGGAATGCAGCTACTTAATGTATCTCATAATGTCAGCTAAAGGATAGAATTACTCACTAGAGAGAGACCACAGTGGAGATCAATGCATTTATATTAACTTAAATTACCGCTGATTAATGAATACAATGCAAGTGCTGCCTGTAAGGGATTCAGTCTTACTGTATTTTGTAAAGCCTTACCTTGTTGCCTGTCTTGCAAGTTATAACTAGGATTAGCTTGTCAAGTACAAAAAAACAGTAACAGTAACAATCTAATCAATAGTCTTTACACCATTTTCTCTGTAGAGAAAAATGCTTCTCGTCAAAAGGGTATTAAGAGCTAAACTGCATTCCTGTAGAATGTATGTATATTCTATAGAAGACTGTACCAAATGTGTTTTATCTATAAAATGCCTTGCTTAATTCTACTTTAAACAAATTACTGTGGGCTATTTAGAAATAGTCTTGTATTTCTCATTAATCCACTTGTATTTTAAGCATAAGGTTGTTTGGGTACTGCCCAGTGGTAATACTGGTTCCAGTACTTGTGCTGATAGTTAAAAAAATAAGATGGTGGAACGCACAATGAAACTGATTTAATTATATTAGATTTGTATAACCCTTGTTGATTGAAATGTGCTATCAGATTTGCCTATGAAGAGCTGACCCAAATAAGGTTCATTCATTAATTTAATAATTGTTCTGAATACGAACAAAATTATTCAGACATTCAGAAATAGACAGAAGCCATCTCATTTGACAATTATTTCAACACCTTTCTGTCCGGTTTCATTTTTCCTTACAGCAAAAACAGTAGTGAAGGAAATGAATGTCTCAGAACTCATATGCCTAACAGGAGCAATGTCCTACAAAACCATTAGCCAATTTTTCTGCCAAACAGAATTATCCCATGATGTTTTGATGTGCAGTATATCTAGTATCTGCCAATCCATTGTGCCATTTGTCTGGCTTTGAGAGGGTTGTGTATAAGCCCTGGGGTATGTTCTGTCTTTGGTCACATTATGAGCTGACAAGAGTCACTGGAAAAGACAATCATGCTAGGAAAAGTTGACGGCAGCAGGAAAAGAAGAAGAACCAACAAGAGATGGATTGGCTCTATAAAGGAAGCCACAGCCCTCAATTTGCTAGACCTGAGCAAGGCTGCTAAAGATAGGACTTTTTGGAGGACATTGATTCATAGGGTCACTGTGAGTTGGAAGTGACTTGACGCCACATAACACACATGTTCTGTATAATATATTTAGTTGTTTGGTTACTGCTCAGAGGAATAAAATGGTCAGCTTGGAACATTGGTGGTCTGTTCTTTCTTTCTTAAAAAAAAATCTGGGGGTCCCAGGAAAGAGGAAAAGCTTACAGACAGGCTAATTCACACATCCTTGTGCCTGCTCTACAAATGATAATGTTAATTGCCAATGAAAGGTAAATATAGACCACTGTGCAAGCACAGAGGTCATTACTACCATGGAGTAGGGTTGCCAACCTCCAGGTACTAGCTGGAGATTTCCTGCTATTACAACTGATCTCCAGCCAACAGAGATCAGTTCACCTGCAGAAAATGGCCGCTTTGACAATTGGATTCTATGGCATTGAAGTCCCTCCCCTCCCCCAAACCCCACCCTCCTCAGTCTCCACCCCAAAAACCTCCTGCTGGTGGCAAAGAGGGATCTGGCAACCCTACCATGGGGTGATGTCACATCACAACGTTTATTAGGCAGACTATGTTTCCATTGTGGTTTGCCATTGCCTTCCCCAATCATCTACACTTTACCCCCAGCAAGCTGGGGACTCATTTAACTGACCTTGGAAGGATGGAAGGCTGACTGCCAATAAAACTGAGGATGTTTTCTCCTGTCTACAGATTATTTGGGAATGAGGCTTCCTTGGGTGAGCAGTACAATGCCTGATAATTTTATTCCATTTGGTGTGAGCAGCTATAGTCCAAAACATATTTCCCATTATTGCAACAAATATGACTGGCTTGAATTATATCTAAGAATCAAAAGGGTTTTTTTTTTAATCGTACATGATCCTTTTCTGACAACAACTATGTTTGCACATTGTATTGCTTTATTTATCTTTTTTTAAATATTGTGCTTTGAACTTGCTATGCATGCACTCTGTCATCATTACTGAGGGGGTAACAAAATTCCACAATCCTGTTGAGACTGTCATTATCTGTGTGCAAAATGTACCCATTTAATCAAAGCATATTGGTATCAGAAGTGGTGCTGCTTATCTGAGTTGCTAGTTGGATGTTTGTCACTCTCGCCTAACTATTAATTTTTTTAGGCATAATTGAATATAAATTTAATGATAAATGTTTATACTGTTGGCTTTTCAGTGTATAATAATTGCAATTTTAATGGTCTTTATTCTTATGGGAAAGTTTACATTAAAGTCAGAACATGTAGCTTGAAAATTAAAATACATTTCTTTCTTCTGTAATACATAGGCTATTTCAGAATAATCATAAATAAATGAAGAAATGATGCAAGACTTTCCACACTGTGGGTTGTCAAAGGTTGTGGCCATGGTGGCAACCTACACTGTCAGGTTGGTTAATGCCAATACCTGCCTTAATGTTTGTATTGTAAAGACCAACCTGACACCTACCCATAAGATTTCTAGTGGCTCTGATAGACAAGATATTGAAATGTATAGGGTTAGTCCCTTTTAGTAAACTATTTTGGAGATCCTAAACTTAGATTATAAAAAGTTTACATATAATGCTTATCAGGAAAATCTTTTGTAGCAGAAGCAAAAAAAAATTCAGTTTACAGTATTCATAAGGAGAAGCATAAACAACATTTTCCCCAACAACCTAAACGGATATGGCTTCGGAAACACACAGACAGCAGATACGAGTACATTAATTCACTCTTCCACTACACATCTTATGACATATGTCAAGTGTAAGTACTACAGTAGAGCTTTTTTTTTTTTTTGCTTAGTTTGTCTTTTGACAAGGTTTCTTAACAGTTGTTTCCAAAACTAGGTTAGTGTGGAAGTCAGCTCCCACCCCCATCCTGCTCTGCTATTTATTTATAGGTATTTTAACATAGCTAAATATATTCAACTTCATAATGTCATGTATTGTAATTTGGCATATTATAGTGTAGTGTAGAAGAAGAAGAACAGTTGGTTTTTATATGCAAATTTTCTCTACCTTTTAAGGAGACTCAAACCAGTTTACTCCACAACAGATACCTTGTGAGGTACGTGAGGCTGAGGGAGCTTTAAGAGAACTGTGAGTAGCCCAAGGTCACCCAGCTGGCTTCATGTGTAGGAGTGGGGAAACCAATCCAGTTCTCCAGATTAGAGTCCGCCACTCATGTGGAGGAGTGGGGAATCAAACCTGGTTCTCCAGATTAGTTTACCACTCTTAACCACTATACCATGCTGGCTCAAACTGAGGCTTGGGAACCCCAGGGGTGCACAAGGGTAGTCCTGAAAAATGGGGGCTAAGGAAGCCAGCAGTAAGTGAAAGACACAGAAGCTACAAACAGGAAGGGGGGGAATCAAACCAGATTTTACTTGACGTTGAAGAGGATTAGGGTTGCCAACCTCCAGGTACTAGCTGGAGATCTCCTGCTATTACAACTTATCTCCAGCTGATAGAGATCAGTTCACCTGGAGAAAATGGCCGCTTTGGCAATTGGACTCTATGGCATTGAAGTCCCTCCCATCCCCAAACCCCACCCTCCTCAGGCTCCACCCCAAAAACCTCCCGCCCATGGTGAAGAGGAACCTGGCAACCCTACGGTGCATCCATCTTGGTGTGGAAGATGATTTGAAGAGCCACCTACCAAGTTTGAGGGGCATGGTATGCCATCCTTATCTGCCTGTGTTTACCTGTGCTTCAAGCCTAACCATTGGTCAAACTAAGCTTGAGCCCACTGGCAGATTCAGGGCTACACTCTGGTGCAATTTGTCCCTATTGGAACAGGGGTCAGGCTATACTAACAGTCCTGTGGAATTAGCTAACCTGAAAGACTTCTGCTGGTAGGCCATGCACAGACAATAAAAACATGTTACTCAAACTTCCTTTTAAAGTGTCACAGATACGGTTCTCACTGTTTTGTTTGGATGGCAGAGGCATGCTTTGAAAGAGAGCTGTCAGCACATAGTTGGCATGGCACTGTTAAGAGGAAAGATGCGGGGTCCCAACCTTTAAAAATCAAAATGACTGTCTTAAATATGTTTTGAATAATCATAATGATAGTCCTCAGGTTGCTAAAAGTTGAGATGCGAAGTTGTCATGTATTCATCACCATCATCATCAGGGACAATCCACCCTCTCCCAGGGCTGAATAGGGACATAGGATTCTTATCTCAGTACAGATGCTAATTTTCCATCCTTAAGCATTTCTTCCCTGCTCTAATCAAGTTGATGACATTTTTCATTGTACCTTTGCATCCTGATTCCTTTCTTTGCAACACTCTTCTAACGGATATAACGAGTCAGAAATCTCAATTTCTACTTGTATCTGATGAAGGGAATTTATACCCTGAAAATCTTGTTGGCCTCTAAAGTGCTATTGAACTCAAATCTAGGGTTGTTACTGCACTAGGTATTCCCAGCGATGTATTAAGAATTTGAAAATGTTATAAAAAATACTGTTCGCACTTTCTATGTATTCCCACTGATGTATTAAGAGTTTGAAACTGTTATAAAAAATACTGTTCGCACTTTGTTTGGCCCCTTTAGCTGTGAAGACGTCTTCCAACCATTTTTTAGCTGTGGCATCCAAAAACCCTTTTAAAGCGATGTATTTTATAACATTTCCAAACTCTTGATACATCGCTGGGAATACCTAGTGCAGTAACAGCCTAGCTCTCACAATCAGTGGCTGATGGAAACCTGTCAGATAGAAGGCTTCAAAGAATCCATGAACCATTCTGCATCATTTGCGTTCGTTATAGTCTAGTGAATACTGTGTTGGAGTTGAATTTGAGAGAGCATATTTCACTAAAAAGTCTTGTGCCAAGTCACTATCTCTGAGCCTATCAGAACAATCCTTTGCAAGCTTACTCTAGTCAAAGACCACGAGTTTCAGTGGATTGTGCTGTTAGCCAGCTGTTGGTATAAAAGGAATAATCCTTGCTAACGTCAATTGCTAATTGTGTGCATGAGTGAAATAAGGGCTGTAAAACATGATGCATCTTCAGTTCAAAGCAAGATATCAAATCTTTGTTATACAAAAGCGTTCTGCAGAAACTGAGTCGGATCCAATCTGATTTTCATTGGTGATAAAAAGGAATCTCCTTTGACCACCAAAAAAGGCTGTTCGGGGGATCATGGAACCACCATGTCAAATGAAATATGGACAGTAATAAGGATGGGAATTGAGAGAAAACACTAGCTGGATGCAACTCTTTATATAGTGTTGCAGAATATTTGACATTACTCATATAGAGAATTTAAGAATCTATAGGAAACTTCAAGAAAAAAGGCTGTACAAGAACTTCTAGGCAACAGTGACCTGGTTTATTCTAGTTTTCTGAAAATAACTTTCCGCAGGATCAGAGAAATGCTAGCGTCTAAAGCCTCCTAAGATTTGTGAAAAATGAAAGGAAAACTGAAGAAACACACAGTGCAAATGTTCCATGTAAACTCTCTGTAACCTTTCCTAGCCTATTTCTAAAGAAGAAATGAGTTTCATTTTGAATTGTTGATCTTCAGCTGGTGTGCAATATTTTCTTTCCATTCTTGGTTTCAGTTACAATTGTACTGAATCGCTGTATTTTAACAATAGTTTATATATATAATCCGGAGTTAAGATGACTCACACTAGAATAATCATCTATATAGGTGACAAAGTACAAACTTTTGTTCAGGTTTCCATGTTCTTTTTACTTCAGCTCTATTTGGAAACTACACGTCTTAAATATTCAGAGTGAATTAAAAGGTTCTAGTAATCCAAAATCATAAGTATAAGCTCCAGAATATTAATGCATGGAATTGTAAAAGGACATAAAATGGCATTGCCTCAGAATGACAATTGAAGAGTATTTATTACATTCAAATAAAAAGTGGCAAATGCATATACTCATGGCCTTGCATTAGAAATACATGAACTTTATTTAATCTTTTATTTAAATGTTGGCTGCTTCTAAATGTAGTCTATGCAGTTTTGATACAGAGCATTATCTCACATAGATTATTTATACCAAAAAGCTGTGCAACTTCCAAGAATTGTAGGTTTCGGCTGTCAAAGAAAGGAACCCTCCCTTCTTTGCTGTCTAACTTGGCACTGCTTCTAGTTTTATTCTAACTAGATTGAAAGCCACAACAGGATTCACTGTGGGGCTTTCCTTGATTTTGTTGTGGGAACAACTTAAGCCTGATTCTCGTATTATGTTTTAGACACCACACCCATTGATTGTGAAAAGTGTATGTGTGTGTTAGGTTGTTTCTCTTGTTATGTTGTAACTTTTAAAAAAATTGCTTCTGGGGTTAGTTTTTTACTCAGTCCTGAGGAGGGATTCCAATGCTGGGTCGGGAAGTTCCTGGAGATTTGAGCACCTGGAAAGGAACCCAGAACAGCAGCAACAAATGGGAACCAGAGGCGGGAGATCCCCTGCCCATTGTAAGGCTAGGCAGCCCAATCCTAAGGGAGGGTACTTAGGAGGTTCCCAGGGACAGGACAGTCATGCCGCCTCCTGAGCATCTTGCAGCGGTGTAGAGGGAAAATAAAATGAAACACATGGGGCTACACCAGGGTTTTTGTGGGAATAACTTTATGCCAGCAAAATGGGGCATTCCCGGGGTTAAAAGGCTATGGAAGCTGCCTAAAGGCAGCTCCACCCCCAGGAATGCTTCCCCCAGATGCCAGCACAAACTCTTGTGCCAGATAAATGCTGCTGGAGATGCAGCAATGGCACATGGGGCTTCTTGCTGCTGTACTGCTCCCCGGTGCCGGCATAAATTGCCCTGTGCCGGCATCCTTGCCACCCTGGATAGTCCATAGTGCTGGGGTCACACCAGCTCCTATGTGGCTCCGCCCCCCAGCATTGCACAGTTAGCCCTATATTCAGAGATTTACTGCCTCTGAACATGGAGGTTCCCTTTAGTTACCATGGCTAGTAGCCACTGATGGACCTCCATGAATTTATCTAATCCCCTTTTTAAAGTAATCTGTGCTTCTGGCAATCACTATATTATCTGCTAATGAGTTCCACATTTTAATCACAAACCTCTAATTTTGAAACATAATTTTCTAAAAAACAAATAAAAAAAATTATCTGTGTATAAATACAGGAAGTGGATTTGGTTCAGTTGTTTTGCTATTATTCATTTCTAAGTAGAATTTCTAAGTTATTGTTCTTTTATTGCTACCTAAAAAGCATTAGGAGCCCCGTGGCGCAGAGTGTTAAGCTGCAGTACTGCAGTCAAAAGCTCTGCTCACGACCTGAGTTCGATCCCGATGGAAATCGGTTTCAGGTAGCCGGCTCAAGGTTGACTCAGCCTTCCATCCTTCCGAGGTCGGTCAAATGAGTACCCAGCTTGCTGGGGGTAAAGGGAAGATGACTGGGGAAGGCACTGGCAAACCACCCCGCAAAACAAAGTCTGCCTAGAAAACGTCGAGATGTGACGTCTCCCCATGGGTCAGGAATGACCCGGTGCTTGCACAGGGGACCTTTACCTTTTTAAAAAGCATTAAGATTACAAACAATGGTGCAGCTAGCTGAGCTCCTATCCTAATAGGGTATTCATCAAAGTCTTTACAAATTCACAGTGTAATATTTCTACAAAGAAAATCAGAGCATTATTATGTATGATGTTAATTTAATCGATGTTTTGCACGAAATGCTTCAAAGCGTACAACTTCTGCTTTGATTAAGAAATTTTGTCAAGGTGACAACTTGGTGGCATACTACTTACATTTCCCATTTTGTTCTTTAATGCTAAGGAGAAAGATGATTATGCACTTGTCCCCTGTACTCCTCATAATGTAGTTTAGTTATGCTTTGCAACCTTTCCTGTCAAATGTCAGTGTGATCTCTAAGGAGTGTTATCAATGTCCAGTTAATAAAACAAAGTGGTATTATTTTATAGAATACTTCTACTGATTTCAGTGGTAAACCTGCTGAACAGCTTGGTTAATCTGAATGCAGAAAAAAATAAACACGTGAATAATTCGCCACTGGTTTTAGGGGGAAGCACCTTTAGTTAGTCTTGGAGTCTAATTTTTCTTCTGATGGCTCAGTTTGACCCAAAAAAATTCCCTGCAAGTGATGTTAGAGGCTGTCACCAGGGACACAGATGTTTCATGGAATTTTTCCAAACTGTTTTCTTCAAAATTCTATTCAGTTGATCATTCTGGATTTGTTTGCTTTGTTTGCTAACCAGCTCCACTAACTCTTATTAGCTCTCCTCCCTGTTTGTGGTTTTTTTTTGTGTTTAAGTTTTAACGTTTTATTCAATTTAAAATATTTTATATATTGTTTGTATTTTAAATGTTTTTTAAATGTTTAAAATGTTTCAAAGTTTGGAATTTTTTTAAAAAAATATTTGCCACTTTGGGGACCATGAATTGGATGGAAAGGCGGCATAGAAATGTTTAAAACAAATAACTAAAAACCACATTGTAACTATGTCTTATGATAACTATGTCTTATGATCAGTCTTATGATAAAACTATAAACTGGTTGTTGCAGGTTGAGAAAACCACTGTTTAAAAATAGAATTCAACTTCCAGATTTGTCACAGCATATTCCTTTAATATTAAATTCTTTGTATGGTCTTGAATAAATGTTTCCATACAGCAATATATGGTGACCCATGGTCACCAAGTTGGGAGGGGGGGCTTCTGAAGAGATAAATATTGTTTGATTATCCACATGGTATGATACATTTCGTGAGTGTAGAGCATGGAAAAGAGAAAGGACTGTTGCTTAGAACACACAACTTGCATGCATAAGATCACAGTTTCATCCTCTACTATTAAAGGACCTTGTTTAGAGGGTTGATATACTTTCCCTAGAGTTTACAAAGTTGCTGTTCGCCAAAGTATATAATATTGGGCTAGATGGATGGTCTGACAATATCATCACTTCTTGTAAGTGAATGTTCAGTGAAGTATGTGGTCTTATATTTAATGTTGTTTGCGCAAAGCTGGTTGTTGTCCAGCATCAGCCAACAAAGGCCGCTGAAGGCATATGCATGGTATAATTTCACATGACTCCTCTTTATGCCACCTAGCTAGCATAGCTAGAACATGCACAAACTCTGTATCATTCCACTGTAATGAACAATAAGAGAAAGGCCACCACAGTGTACATTACCTTTGTTCAGTCACTCTGATTTGTAGTATCCTCTGCCTAAAATTAGTGTATTCTATCAATTTATCCTAACATTTCTTGAGGGCTTTGCAGTAGGGATTGATTTCTCCTGCTGTAGCACTGCTGTGCACTTAAAGCACTTTTAAAGATGGACTACACATTAAGCTAAGTAAATACTAGAATCTTACATAGCAGTGGTGTCACCTCAGCTTTTGCCACATCTGGGACTATGCATGAAGAGCAATGCTCCTAATATTTGCTACCACTAGGGTTGCCAGTTCCGGGTTGGGAAGTACCTGGAGATTTTGGGGGAGGGTGGGGTTTGGGGAGTTACTTCAGTGGGGTATAATGCCATAGAGTCCACCTTCCACAGCAGCCATGTTCTCCAGGTGAACTGATCTCTGTCACTTGGAGATCAATTGTAATATTAGGAGATCTCCAGCCTAGGGCTGTTGAAAAAAAAATCAGTAAAATTCGGATTTGACAAAATTTGGCCCATTTTTATTTAGGAAATGCCAAAGTCCGAACTCCCCCAATTCGGATCCATGGAATTCGGCACTGAGTTCGGAGTTCGCGAATAAATTTGGCCATTTAAAGCCATTAAAAACACATTTGCGGCTTTCCGCGGCTCTGAGGGGGCATTTTTGGAGGTAGAGGCCCCAAACTTTCAGTGTAGCTGGAGGGGACCCTTCTTGCAAGAACCCCAAGTTTTGTAAAGATTGGGTCAGAGGGTCCTGAGATATGGGGCTCGAAAGGGGTTCCCCCCCAAAATCGCCAATTGGAATAAAGGCATTAAAAACACATTAGTGGCTTTCCACGGCTCCGGGGGGGGGGTTTTGGAGGTAGAGGTCCCAAACTTTCAATGTAGCTTGAGCGGACCCTTCTTGCAAGAACCCCCCTGGGTCCAGAGATATGGGGCCCGGAAGGGGTCCCCCCAATCTGCCCATTGGAATAAAGCCATTAAAAACACATTCACGGCTTTCCACTCGCAAAGAGATCAAGCCCCCCCCAAGACAGGTAACCCCCAAATCACACTCCACAAAGGCAATCAAGCCCCCCCCCAAGCAGAACAGCCCCCCCGAACCAGAAGACGCAAATTCCAAACGAAGGAGAAGAACGGGCCAGACAGAGACTCACTGACATGGGATGTACTAAAATGAATGACAGGCTAGCCCATTATAAACAACAGGAGCTGCTGCACAGCCCATTGGAAGCAATAGGAGCCAGCCAGAGAGAGACCCTGTTAACCCACAGTTAACTCCAGACGAAGTTGGCAACCGGTGAAAACAGCAGAAAGCACAGGCCCACACAGAGGCAATTGAGCCCATCCCCCAGCAGAACAGGTAAACCCACCCCCCTTTGGCTTCCCCCCTCACACACACACACACACACACACACACACACACACACAGAATCTCCCCCCTACATACACACACACAGGAAAAAAGTTATAGAGAGAAGCCCCAAAATGGGTCTTACTGTGGATTTCTTCTTCTCTTCCATCAGGAGCAGGACTGGGAGTCAGGACTCAGGAGTAATCCAATACGATTCCTGCAGACTCACACACAGAATCAGACTCTCTCTGGCCATTTATGCACGGAAGGTTTTGCCTTGGATTTGCCGCTCTCTAGATGCACATTAAGGATTGCCTGCTCCCAATCATTCCAATGGGTGGATGGGGGGGACTGCATAACTCGCCCCCCCGACCCTTCACAAAACATGGGGGTTCTTGCAAGTAGGGTCCCTCCAAGCTACCCTGAAGGTTTGGGACCTCTGCCTCCAAAAACGTGGAAGGCCCTGACCCAATCTTTACAAAACTTGGGGGTTCTTGCAAGTAGGGTCCCTCCAAGCTACCCTGAAGGTTTGGGACCTCTGCCTCCAAAAACTTGGAAGGCCCTGACCCAATTTTTACAAAACTTGGGGGCTCTTGCAAGAAGGGTCCCCTCAAGCTACACTGAAAGTTTGGGACCTCTGCCTCCAAAAAAGCCCCCCCCCAGAGCTGTGGAAAACCACAAATGAGTTTTTAATGGCTTTATTCCAATTGGGGGGACCACATAACTCGGGGGCCCCTGAGCCAATCTTTACAAAACTTGGGGGTTCTTGCAAGTAGGGTTCCCTCAAGCTACCCTGAAGGTTTGGGACCTCTACCTCCAAAAATCCCCCCCAGAGCCATGGAAAGCCGCAAATGTGTTTTTAATGCCTTTATTCCAATTGGCGATTTTGGGGGGGACCCCTTCCGGGCCCCATACCTCGGGACCCCCTGATCCAATCTTTACAAAACTTGGGGGTTCTTGCAAGAAGGGTCCGCTCAAGCTACATTGAAAGTTTGGGACCTCTACCTCCAAAAATCCCCCCCCGGAGCCGCGAAAAGCCACAAATGTGCACACGCACCCCCACCCACCCACGGGATCTCTCTCTCACACAAACAGACACGCTCTCTCTCTCTCTCTCCTCCCAGGCCACGCAGCAGCCGGGCTCACACACTCATCCACAACTGATTGGCCAGAAGAAGACCCAGCTTGGCCACCGATTGGCCACGGGAGAATGCTGCTTTGGGGGCGCCGAACTTGTACGAATTTATCCGGCGTCCACCCGAACTCGCCGAGTTCGGTTCGTTGTTTTCCCACCTTTTTTGACTTCAGTTCTATTCGAAGTAGAAACCGCCGAATCAGGGGAAATTCGGCTGTTTTTCTTGTCGGATGGAACCAAATCGACAGCCCTATTCCAGCCACCATCTGGAGATTGCACCGGAGACTATGCGTACAAAAGTAGCAAAATTCTTATTAGTGCTTAAACATGCATGACAGTCAGAAACCACAGTGGAATACATAAACAAAAATTGGTGGAAATATATACAATATGTACAATACAAGTTTGATGCACAGTCTATGCAACAAAACAATATAATCATCTAGGTATATATTTCTAAATATTTCTTCAAAAGGTCCAATAGCTGTTACACAGATCCTAAAAGCAACACTTTTTGGGAAACGATGGGGTACAGCCATTTCAAAGTCTTTTCTTCAGCCCCATTCAATTCTATGTTTCCAAGTAAACATCCGTTATATATTATTCAAGCAGTTCTCAGTTCCACAAGGGATACTCCAAAGTGCATAGTCTCCAGTGCAATTTTTCCTAACCAATTTGGTATTGGCACGGAGGTGCCCTATTGTTTTGATTTATAACCATCTGGAGATTGGCAACCCTAGCTACCACCTAGAGATGCATAAGAGGGGTGGTTTGCCCTGTGTAGGGCTTGTGTGTGTGTGTTGGGGTGTGTTACCAACACTAAAATGTTAATGGGAATTGTACAGTGATCTATTGTTACAATCCAAGATAGATAATTTCCATAATGCAGGTATACATAGATGTGTTTTAAACAGTTGAGGTGCAAATGTTATTTTAAATTACCATGCTGACACTTTACAGAAAATGGAAAACCAACAACAAAAGAGGGGGTGGAACCAAACGGAACTCAACCAAAATGCTGATTCCAAACCAAAGAGGTTGAGCTGAAAAATGCTAAAATTTCAAATGTATAAATTTTAACAAGGTGCACAATCGAGTTAAAAACATAAGGCCTCTAGCATAGGCAAAACTTTCACATTCAGTATATACAAACGTAAACACCTGCGATGTACAATCTTACATTGACCAAAGTAGGATCCAAAAAGGACCAAACGTCTTTCGGCCTGAGAAGGCCTTCCTCAGTGGTCAGTCATAGTTATAATCTAGCACACATCCTAATAATATAATTGTGTCATAGTGAACATTAAAAATGTATAAAAGCCCTTCTAATATAGTGAAGCTCCCTGTAGGTTTACTTATTACTTATATACTAGAACATGGCTTCCATGTCTCACCTTCTTTTACATGCCTAGCTCTTGAGGATGTGTATGCATCAAGCATTGTATTATGTCAAATGGCCATTCCTAGCTCTATTTTGCAGATCTAGTGATTGCATATCTGTTCAGAATTAGTTATAATATAATTAGTTATATTAGTTAGTCAGTTCAGAATTAGCTATAATGATATAAAGTATTCATAAGTATTTACATACAAGGCACCTCTATAAAAATCACCTGCTAATTTCCCAAATGAAATAATGCATAGCTAAATTAATTTTTTTAAGTGGAAAAACATGAATTATTAAGCTAATTTGCTCTTCCAACCTCAGAACACTTTTAAAGAACCCTTTTATACTAAAGGAAAGGAAAGGACTACAGCTGAACATCAAGAAGGCAAAAGTAATGACTACTGAAGAAATACACGACTTTAAGGTTGATGAACAAATTGAAATTGTTCAAGATTTTCTATTATTTGGCCCAGTCCTTAACCAAAAGGGTGACTGCAACCACGAAATCAGAAGGAGAGTGAGACTGTGAAGGGCAGACATGAAAATGATAGAAAAGATTCTTAAGGTCATGAATGTGTCACTGGTGACCAGGATCAAGATAATTCATACCACAGTATTCCCCACTACTATGTATGGGTGTGAAAGTTGGACAATGAAGAAAGTGGACAGGAAGAAAGTAGATTCCTTTGAAATGTGGTGTTGGATGAGAGTTTTTCGAATACTGTGCAGAGCCAAAAAGACAAATCAGTGGGTTCTAGATCAAATCAAGCTTGAACTCCCCCTAAAAGCTAAAATGACTAAACTGAGTCTATTATATTTTAGTCACATTAGTCACATTATGAGAAGACAAGAGTCACTGAAAAACACAATAATGCTAGAAAAAGTTGAAGGCAGCAGGAAAAGAGGAAGACCCAATATGAGATAGATTGGTTCAATAAAGGAAGCCATGGCCCTCAGTTTTCAAGACCTGAGCAAGGCAGTTAACAATAGGGATTTTTAGATATCATTAATTCATAGGATCGCCATAAGTCAGAAGCAACTTGATGGCACTTAACTCACACATACACACAAATGTTGGTTTCTATGACTTTAGCGGTGCAACTCTTAAGCAAAGTTATAGTAGAAGAGTATCACTCAGTTGATGGCACTGTAAATGGTAAACAATGAGGAACTATATTCAGATTCAGAATAATAATTTTTTAAAAATATTCTCACAATTGTGTATCTTTCTACTGTACGTAAGTTCATGCAATGCTATTGTTAAGCAGGACAGCTATATCTGCTGAAATAATGATGGAAAGTTTGAACATCGCAGGTTATGATTGGGGAAAAGCTCTATCATCTCTTATGCTTTTGACATTTGATGATGGCATGGCATTCACTTCCTGTAATTTTAGCTCCAGGGATTCTTCTTTGTGATTGCCAGGAGTAAGGCACAGATAAAAACACCAGTCATAAAGGTATACCTCCTGTAGTTTCAGTATGCCTAAAACTCTGAATTTGATACAAGTCTGTGGTAGCTCAGTGACTCCTTCAACAATGCTTCAGATTCTAATATAAATTCCACTGAGGCCAGTTTCAGATCACTGCCAAATGTGGTTGCTAATGAGAACAAGACTGCTATTCTTAAATGCTATAATTAAAAATACTTTCTTCAGCGTGGTGATCTCGTTGAACTTGCAAACATCTCTATAGTTGAGCAGTATGTATTTCTGCAGAATGTATTTCTTGCTTTAAATATTCCTTTTGTTGGTCAGGGAGGTGTCTATTTTTAGGCAGCAGTGGACTGACAAAATGCATCATTTCTGAAATTTTGAAAGTCACCAAAGTTACTTCATTTTAAAGGCAGGTTAATGTTTGAGTGTTTCAGAGTAATTAGAAGTAATGGCAATGTACCTGTCAACATTGCTTTTTATCACTAAAATGTGAATATAGTTTTTATTGTTGTTTTTTCATAAGGGTAATCCTATCCTTGAGTTGCTGAGCTGCATACTCTAATCTGGAGAACCTGGTTTGATTCCCCACTCCACCACATGAAGTCTGCTGCATGACCTTGGGCTAGTAACAGTTCTCTCAGAACTCTTTCAGCCCCACCAACCTTAAATGGTTCCTGATGGGGGAGAACGCTGTTGTAAGCTGCTTTGGGACTCCTTGCAGTCGGGAAACAAGTGGAGTATAAAATCCAACTCTTCTTCTAAATAACACGGCTCTTAAACTCTTTAACGATGTTATGCCAGTGGATTAAAAATATATGCTGGTGTAAGAATAACCTTATGCTGACAGGAGTAACTGGATAGTGCAAAAGAGAAAAGCAACCTGGAGTTGGAGGTGTGGTAGAGGAGGAGTAAGCCTGAGGTGAATCCTCTGCTTGCTCCAGTGTCAGCGCCAGTCCCAACAATGATGTAAAACTGCACCTTTAAGAGAGTTGTTGTAAGTTAAATACTCCAAGTGGACATGACTGTTCCCACTTCCCTTTCAGGGTCCCCCACAGTCCTAGTGATGCATAAGATTATTTACTGATTTTATTTACTAAATTTATATTCCTTCTTTCTGTCCTTATAAGGGTTGCCAAGGTGGCTTAACAATTTAAAACATACATGATAAAACCCATTTATAAAGCCATTCATTAAAATAACCCACTTCCCAAACATACCTCATCAGAACTGCTGATTTGGATCCAAAGATTGAGAGCCTCTGGAAACAGTCAGGAATGAGTATTTTGAAGGTAGGCTTAACCTAAGTAGCTTCTTGCGGCTGACTTTCTCATGGAAATCTGAGTAGGGAATCCTCCCTGGGGGGATTTGGAAGTTTCATCCCTCCAGTTTAATGACAGGTGTGTTTAGCTGGGAAACATGTTGCAATCCTTCGCCTTGTTAGTGTTGGGTATTAGAGAGCGAGCTTTGTTACATGTCAGACAGTTAAAGGGTTAATATTGTAACTGACCATTTGGTCAATGTAGTGACCATTGCAGTCGTGCCCGAGGGTCACGTATACAACTACTTTGCATGTTCAACTGCTTTCGATTTCTTTGTTAGAAGAGAAAGTAGTTGATCACTTTCTCCTTGCTTGACTGCTGAACAGGCAGGATGGAGAGAGGCTCTCCTTTTGCTAAGGGTGCCTACTCGTAAGTAAGCTTAGTGCCTTGCCAAAGGCTTTTGGCAAGTATAGGAAACATAGAATGTAGACAGATATTATTTGTTTTGTATCCCAGTGACTTTTTCCCTACCCTGAGTTAGAGTAAAGATTGTTTTACTTCAAGACAAATGCGTCTTGCCTCTTTTGTGCGTGTGTGTGATCTCAATTCTCATAGTTCAAGAGGAACGATCCATTCCCTCTGATTTGGTAGCAGATAAATTAAAGATCGGGGTTCCCTTTACAGGAACTGGGGCCCCGATCCCCCAATAAGTGGTAGCTGAGTACGCTTGGTTTTTATTTTGGCTATTGAGATAGGATCACACCGCACTCCTTTTTTTTGCTTTTGGGATCTTCACTGGAGACGAAAGGATTTACAAACGCCCAGAGGGAATTTTCCTGTGACGGAGCCAGCAGCCTGGTCTGCAAAGGACGGCAGGAAACTTAACCCCGCGCGCCGCGCTTGAATCCTGTGAGGAAGAAAGCAGCCCTGAGCCGCTGGAATGAGCAACGACAAGGGAAGTATGAATTCAAAACCCCAATCCGTTTCTGTCCCCCATATCACCCAAGCCTCCTTTCCAGTATGGAAGAGAATGGTGGAAAATGCTTTAACAGCAATTGGGGTGAATCACGTTTTGAATGAAGACCCGCCAGCTGACACAGATAGAGAAGCCCTAAAGAAATTTAAGATTTCAGATGCCCAGGCAATGAATTTGATTTCCAATGCGATTAATCCGGAAGAAACTGCAATAATTTTGAATAATGATAGCGCCAGGAAAATGCTAAATGCACTCAATGAGAAATTTGGAACTGTGTCAAAAACCCAGAAAATGATTTTAAAAACTAGACTGTATGCAAATAAAATGTCTGGAGATATGACCCTCTTGCAACACCTTAAGAAAATGCAAGATATGGAATCAGAGTTGAAGGCTGTAGGAGGGGAAATCGGTGAAGAAGAGTTTCTTGTACTATTTCTGGGAAGTTTGCATTTTAAATATAACGCTGAAAAAAGGAATCTTTTGGGTAGAGAGGACTTAACCCTTACTAAGCTGGTGACTGCACTTAAACAGTTTGAAGCAGACAGGAGCCAAGAGAGGGAATTATCTCGTGGAGTGTCTGTACTGCGTGTAAATGACAAATCCACAATCAAATGCTTCTCGTGTGGGAGGCATGGTCACCGGTCGTTTCAATGTGAGAGACGTGAAACAAAGGGAGAAATTCCCCCCCCTCTCGCCGGGAAGAAAAGCCCGCCAAATCCTCACAAAGGGAGAGGGATGGAAATGGGAGGCAACAGCCCCAATCGTCCACAAGAGGGAGCCCAAGTACAAGCCAAGGGAAGCCCAGATGGCACAGTCACCCAAAGGCTTATCTAGTCTCGAATACAGCTTCAACCAAAGATTATTTAAGGCGTGTAAATACATTTGTTCTGGACAGTGGTGCAGATGTACATGTGTCTGGCTTGAGATCAGCTTTTGACTTTCTAGAGCCTTGTGATGAAACATTAGTTATGGCTTGTGGAGAAAGATTTCTATGCACTCAGAAAGGAGAAGTTTCTATTGCAATTCAAAGCTATTGTGGAAATGTAATGCATTTGACCTTACAAGACGTATTCCTAATGCCTAATTCAGATGAAAATTTACTGTCCGTGAATAAATTAGTGGATGCAGACTTTGAAGTGTCTATAACAAAAGACAAATGTCGCTTATTTGATTCTGATGGGAGAGAATACCCAGTGCTATCAGTAGGCTCGCACTATTGCCTGGAGAATGTTGCAAGTCAATTGGAGGAATATGCTTGTAGTGATTTTGAGAGCAATGTTGATTCTGATGAAAGTGATTTTGATGGAAATGAAGATAATGTTGAGGAAGAATCAAAATGCCTAGTTGCTTTTAATAAAGGATTGGCAGAGCAGAAGGCTGCAGATTGTAACCACAAGGACTGTTTGTACCAATGGCACGTGAAACTAGCTCATAAAAACTTTAAGTCAGTGAAGCAACTGCTGATTGATTGTGGAATGCCAGTTAAGGAATGCTTTAAGGACAAAGAACGTTGTGAAGTGTGTCTCAGAGGAAAGGGAACAGCGCCTAAGCACGTGCAGAGGCCAAGCAGTGTTAAGGCAGAGATTTTGGAAGAAGTGCACTCAGACTTGATTGGCCCACTCAAGGCTTCAGCAGGAGGGGCAAAATATGTTCTGCATTTCATAGACAGTGCTTCAAGATTTGCATATGTGTATTTGTTGAAATCAAAGACTGAAGTAGCTGAAAAATTTAAAGCTTATGTTGCCCTGATGAAGAATAAACATGACAGAGGAATAAAGTTATTGTTCACTGACAATGGAAGTGAGTACATTAATAAAGAAATGAAAGAAATTCTTGAATCTGAAGGAATAGAGCATGCAACCTCAGTTGCATATACCCCTAGGAACAATGGGTTGTCAGAAAGGTTTAACAGAACTCTGATGGAAAGTGCAAGATGCTTAATGCTACAGGCAGGCTTGCCTTACCCCTGCTGGGGAGAATGTGTAAATACAGCAGCTTACCTTTACAACAGGACAATTTCAAGTGCTATCAACATGACTCCATATGAAAGATGGAATGGCAGGAAGCCTAGTCTGAAACACTTGAAAGCATTTGGATCTCGTGTGTTTGCATACATCCCAAAGGAGAAAAGGGGAAAAATGGATCCTACTACAGAACTTGGAATTCTTGTGGGATACCATCCTTTCTCAAAAGGATACAGGATAATGGACATTAAGACTTACAATTTACAAATATTGAATGCAGTATATATAGATGAAAGAAATGTTATTAATAATCAACAAATTAATAACTTTGATGATCCAGAGGTTTGTGAAGAGGAAACCATAGAGATTCCATTTACAGCATGGGATTGCAATCCACCTGCTCCTGCGGAACAGCAAGAGACTGCAGATTCAAAAGGGGTTGATCCCGGTGCTGATGGAACAGCGGAACCCTCTCAGACCTTAAGGAGATCTACAAGGACTACAAAAGGAATACCAGCAGAGAAACTGAGTCTTTTCACTAGAATTGACAGCCACGTGGAACCCTCAAGTTGGGACGAACTGCAAAAGTTGCCCGATGGGGAGCGGTCAAGATGGCTGAAGGCAATTCAAGAAGAATTAGACTCACTGCAGAAGAATAATACCTGGAAACTAACCAAACTCCCACCAAACAAAAGGACTGTGGGATGTAGATGGGTGTTCAAGGTCAAGAAAAATTCGGATGGAACTGTTGACAAATACAAAGCAAGACTAGTTGCAAAAGGATTTACCCAGAAGTATGGAACTGACTACACAGAAACCTACGCACCTGTGATTAGTCACATGGCTATAAGGACTTTGCTGAGTATAGCCGCCTCCAGGAATAAAGTGGTACTGCAACTCGACGTCAAAACAGCTTTCCTGAATGGAGACTTATCAGAAGAAATATACATGGAACTTCCACCAGGATTAAAGGACTGTGATACTAAAAATCAAGTTTGTAAACTTGAAAAGACTTTGTATGGGCTCAAACAGTCAGCAAGAGCATGGAACCACAAACTAACCTCATTATTGAAAGCTCAAGGCTTTGAACAAGGAAATATAGAGAAATGCTTATTCAGAAGGAAGAAGGATGATGGATGGGACTTTGTTTTGGCCTTTGCAGACGATCTTCTGATTTGTTCTGACACTGAAGAAGCTGCAAAAGAAATTGCAAACAAACTGAATGAATCAGTAGAAGTGAAACTACTTGGAGAAGTAAAGAACTATCTTGGAATGGAGATTGAAAGAAACCAAGACAATGGATTTTCAATCAATCAAAGGAACAAGATACTGGAATTTCTACAATTCATGAATATGAAGGAGTGCAAGACCAAGAACACTCCACTTGACCCTTCATATATGGATCTAGACGGAGGTGAACTATTGCCTAACAATCACAAGTACAGAGAAGCTATTGGAAAACTTCTATACTTGAGCAACGTTAGTAGACCGGATATAAGTGCAGCAGTTGGAATCCTAAGTAGAAGGACCAGCACACCTGCAGAACATGATTGGAATGCAATCAAACACCTCACACAATACTTAAAGAAAACTATTGATTTGAAGTTGAAGATAACTCCAAATACTGAGCTGAAACTGATAGGATACATGGACGCTAGTCTGGGTGGTACTAGAACAGACAGCAAATCTACAAGTGGATATCTGTTCTACTTTGGAGAAAACCTGATCTCCTGGACCAGCCAGAAACAGCAAGTTGTGTCAACATCTTCAACTGAAGCAGAATGCATAGCAGCCAAGTGCGCATGTACAGAGCTGGAAGAGATAATTGAACTGCTACGCGACTTTGGACTAGATGAACTGACACCTGCTACAATGTTTGAGGACAATCAATCGTGTATAGCACTACTGAATGGCGAGAACTCTAAGAAAGGGAAGAGACTTCTTCGACTCAAAGTGGACTCAGTAAAGGACAAACAAGAAAGAGGTCTCGTAGTAGTGAAGTACTGTGAAAGTAAAGAGATGGTGGCCGACATCCTGACGAAGCCACTGCCTAGACAACAGTTTGAATACTTACGTGATGCATTGTGTTTATATGTCTGAATGTAACTAAACCTCGAAAAGGGGATTGTTGGGTATTAGAGAGCGAGCTTTGTTACATGTCAGACAGTTAAAGGGTTAATATTGTAACTGACCATTTGGTCAATGTAGTGACCATTGCAGTCGTGCCCGAGGGTCACGTATACAACTACTTTGCATGTTCAACTGCTTTCGATTTCTTTGTTAGAAGAGAAAGTAGTTGATCACTTTCTCCTTGCTTGACTGCTGAACAGGCAGGATGGAGAGAGGCTCTCCTTTTGCTAAGGGTGCCTACTCGTAAGTAAGCTTAGTGCCTTGCCAAAGGCTTTTGGCAAGTATAGGAAACATAGAATGTAGACAGATATTATTTGTTTTGTATCCCAGTGACTTTTTCCCTACCCTGAGTTAGAGTAAAGATTGTTTTACTTCAAGACAAATGCGTCTTGCCTCTTTTGTGCGTGTGTGTGATCTCAATTCTCATAGTTCAAGAGGAACGATCCATTCCCTCTGATTTGGTAGCAGATAAATTAAAGATCGGGGTTCCCTTTACAGGAACTGGGGCCCCGATCCCCCAATAGTTAGAAGTTATGACCATCTAGAAAATAAAGAAAGTTATTTATGTATTTTACATGCAGTTTAGTTGCATTTTGGATGCTGAGGCCCACAGCTCTTCCAGCCTCTGTACTTTGTGTCTTCATTCCAGAGGTGTGGCGGCAACTGATTTTTTTCATAAACATATTCATTTCTTTGGGGGGTTTTCTGTAAGATTTTTTTTTCTCCATCAGACCTGCATCAGACTTCAGATTGTGTGCTGATCACAAAGCACCAGAAAAACATACTTTCATTTGACTTATCCGGTATTGTCGTATTAAGGATGCTGTTTTAAAAACTCCAATGAAGTCAATTGTGAATTTGATTAATCTGATGGAGTGGAGTGATTTCAGTGACTTCATTAGTAATTGTGCATCTGACTGCAACTGTCCTTTCAGGAATGTCATCTGAGTACAAAACAATAGTGTTCTACTTATTTGCTAATGGTTCCAATGCACTCACCTTGCTTGAAACCCATCTAACGTGATGTAAACACTGAAATTCCTTGTTATTTGTTTCTATGCTTCATAATGGTGCCCAGTTTACTGAACTGAGTGACTCTAGAATTTGTACTACTCCCCAGTTATGTCTACTTCCAGTAGGTATTTAATGTTTTCAGCTGTTTTTCAAATTTCCAAGTGTATTTTGTTTTTAACATAGGGTTGCCAACTTCCAGGTGGTTAGCTAAACAAATAGTACGTATGCTGACTTAACACAGTTATGTAAACCCACAGCACCAGCTCAATTAATTCTATACAAAATCTTAATATAAATCACGTAATTATACTCTTTAGATCCGGTTGAAACACCCAACAAAAATTTATTACAAAACCACAATTGGGTAAATAACAAAAATACACGGTTACTTCACCACTACACAATCCTAGGTCATAGAATGCAACAAAAAATCTTGGTTCAGCAAGTCCAATTAAGAATAATCCTGATGGGATGAATGTTTCAATAGTCCATGTTCCAAAAGAAAAAGTCCAAACTCCAAGGTACAAAACATTACTTACGGATAAGTAGACGTTTCGCAATTATGATTGCTTCATCAGTTGTTAATGTACAAATGTCCTTACCCCAACATGGGTTGAAATACCTATTTGTTACCTATTTGTTTTTACTTTTTACTGTTTATGTCATTGTTAAACTATGTGATTAATAATTTTGGAAAAATAATAAAAAAATTATTTAAAAAATGTCCAAGTATTTCACAACTTGGAGTTGGAAACCCTAATGCAACATGGTTTTAAGATACCAATCAATCATTTTTTTTCTTTCATTTTCTGCAATCAGTTCATTTTCTGAACCAACTATCACAGTAGCACTGTCTCTTCTAACTCCCACTAGCCATTCTTTCACTTGCCAGTTTGAACTTAATGGGATCCAACTTCATTTTATTCAGCTAACTCAAGATACCTTCAAGCCTGCAATCCTATACACAGCTTCATAGGAGTAAGCCCCACTAAACTCCATATAACATATGTAAGTATGCACAGAATCAAACTGGATTTAGACAAAGTTTTTAATAGGAAATTATTAGCTAATCTGATCTTAGTTTTTTAAAAGAATAACTCTCTAGAATTTACCTGCTAGGAAAAAGTAGGGGCAAAATGGGATGCATTTTATAGTGATGCTAGGTGAGAAGTGCTAAAATTATTTATTTAATATATTTGTATCCCGGTGCTCTCCCGATCAATAGGACATAAAGAGTTTGTCTCAGAGAATAAATTAGTGTCAATAATAAATAAACAAATAAACAATTAACACATAATTCATCTCTGTCAAGATTGTCCCTATCTGGAGCTAAAGGGACCTACTGGTGGTAGCCCAATGCATATGAAATTTATTTGAACAATTCAGAATTTTCTCAAGTTTTTGTACCCTTCAGATTATCCACTGCTGCAAAACACATATGTTTACAACATGACCAAAAAAGATATGCTGAGTACTCTGAGAACCATGTGGACAAAAGCCACATGGATCAGTAAATACAGTGAGGAAGGGAATCAGAAGAGTCTGAGCAGAAAAAATTGGTAGGATCCAATCCTAAATTTATGAAAATCCCTCCAGCCACACAGATTTTCATTACTGATTTATTCACATGTAAGAAGCTAATAACACAACAATTAATAGGCATATTCTGCAAATCCCATAGAAGCTTTCTTCTAACTCCATCCCTTTTTCAAACACACAGGCAGGTCACTGGAAGTAGCCTCCTGCTGATGTTGTATTCACAGTCCTATATTATGAAGAATTAGGTATGCCTAAATTCATTAAACTCAGTGGGCTTTTAACATACCTCACTATACATGAAACTGCATAGTCTTGCCCTGGGGGATTTAGCCAGCAGGATGAAAAACATTATCACTGCTAGGCAAGGGTTTTTGTGAGATGGTACTTAGTAAACTTTCCTAGAGACAGTATGCCACAGACACTTGCTACAGTGAAGTCCCTTGTTCTTGTCACCCAGACTGTTTAGGATTGCCAGCCCTCCACTGAGAATTTTTGGGATGATTTCCAAATCATCCAATCCCTGAGAGTTTTTGGGATGATTTCTGGAGGGGGAGCATCACTAAAGTTCACAAAACCCACAATGCTTTAGGAATTCCTCCATCTCTATGATGGATACCACAGAGATCTGAGAAATTGCTAGAGCATTGTGAGCACTGTGTTGCTATCTGGCTGTTCATCCAGAAGTAACATCGCAACATTCACACTACTGTTCCCCTCTCCCCTTATTTCCTCCCGCTGCTCCATTGAGCTGGCACACAGAAGTGAGAGTTTGCCCCATGGTAGGTCTAAGTGCACTTAAAATCATGGTGATACATCCTTAAATCTAATTTTGAACTGGGCCATAGAGTAAAGCAAGGGGAAATGATTGTTTTTAACCTTCTCCACATCGGTTCCATAATACATTCCATATCCTGCAATATAGGGCTGAACTGTGTGAAGAACATGTGAAAAACAATACAATATTTTGTTGCTGATTCCACCGTGTATTAAAAAATACAGCTCTACATTTATTATCGATATTTTGTTCTGTTAGCAAAACAAAATAAATAAGCTGCTAGTATTTCCAGTCTTATGAGTCATCAAGGTAGATGTTATTCAGATTCACACATTTTCTACAATAGTCTTTTTTCAAATACTGTTCTACTACATGGATGTGGCTTGCATTAGTGGAGTATTTAGAATGTCATGGCCATAATTATCAAAATGTCAAGAACAGTACATTATTGTTTAGTTATTAGGCTCATTCAATGCATCAATCAGATGCCCTTCATCAATAAGAATGGTATTGTAATATTTAGTAGCAGTACCACAGAATAAAATAATGGTAGTGAATTATATCAATTAGGAACTAGTAGGTATACCCTTTCATCGTAATATATAGTTGTCTGTTATGACATTTAAAGTCTGTAGCTTACCCTCAAATATAGCACATAATGACCACTCTCATTAAAACAACCTTTTCTTATAGCACTTATAATGTTGGACTCCTACTGATAATATAATGAGGGTAGAATGCTTTTTGACTGAGTTACCACTAGGGAGAAATTTGATTTAATTAAACTCATCTTCATTAAAGTATTACATTCAAGTAAAGTAATTATAAAGGCATGTACAGTATTGAAGAAATCCTGCTGTTTAAGGATAGAGAAAGATCACATTAGGCTGATCATAATTTTTTATAAAAACCTTTACATATGATTATCTTCACTGTATTAAAGTATGCATATTTTTTTAGCAAAAAAATGTTTCTGAAACTTCTGCTGCTGGTATTTTTTTGTATAAAATTGCAATTTTTGTCTTTCCTTCTTCATCTTGCTGTGGTATTTAGCTTTCCATATGGATGTGGTCCAAACACAATTTTTGACACAGATTCCCTTTTAACATAAAATAATTCTCTACACCCTTATATTTAATTTCTGAGCTGGGATGTAGAACTCATGACTCTTCATGGCCTTGTTTTTCTCAGCACTCTCTGTTTTAATTGTTTCTTGAATAGAATAGTATTAAGAAGTTATTATATTAGCAGCATTTGTGGTCTCTTAAAAATATGCCAAGATTATCTGTAAGTTATTAATTGAAAGTGGTTGTGGTGTAGTGGGGTGTTTTTCTAGGACCAGTCTTAGCTGTGGGGCATCCAGGGCAGCTGCCCTGGGCTGGGAGTGGGGGCTGACTGCCTATGGTCTCATCGCCCTGATGGAGGGGGAAAGAAGAAGAAAAGCAGGAACAACCGCTCTGGGACTTTAGCAGCAGCTTGACAGCCAGCTCAGCAGTTGCCACATGTGTCCCCCACCCACCCTCTGTGGAGCTCAGGTTGTGGCTGGCCAGCTAGGTAACTGCTACACGTGCCCAGCCTTCCTCTCAGGGGCTCTCACCACAGCTGACCAGCCCCGTCCTAGACTTTTCCCCAGGAACCCAGAATCAGTAAGATCACCCCTGATTAGTACCTGGGACAACCAGTTTGAATCCCCTGTCTTCCATGGAAGTTTGTTGAGTGACCTTGGGCCCATCACAATCTCTCAGCCTAACCTGTTTACAAGGTAGTTGTTCTGAAGATACAGTGAAGAAGGGGAGAATAAGCCGTTTTGGGGCCTGATTAGGATGAAAAGAAGAAGAGTTTGTTTTTTATATGATGACTTTCTCTACCACTTAAGGAAGAATCAAACCAGCTTACAATCACCTTCCCCTCCCCTCCCCACAACAGACACCTTGTGAGGTAGTTGGGGCTGAGAGAGCTCTAAGAGAGCTGTGACTAGCCCAAGGCACCCAGCTGGCTTCATGTGTAGGAGTGAAGAAACAAACCCGATTAGCATCCACCGCTCATGTGGAGGAGTTGGGAATCAAACCTGGTTCTCTAGATTAGAGTACACCACTCCAAATCACCACTCTTAACCACTTCACCGCGCTGGCTCTCTACACCATACTGATTGTGATATAAATAAAATAAGCATCAAGGGATATGGAAGTAAAATGCAAGAAAACAATCATTTGTATCATCCTGGCCAGTGGTAAGGAAATTTTTTAATGCACATTAAGGATACATATATGGTAATAGGGTTACTCGTATCTGTCAGATTTAGGATGTGATCACATGATAATATTGCCACTGTGTTGTTTCAGATTTGGCTGAAAATGGCTGTCTAAATTTTAACAATGGTTATATTTGACAAATGTTTATAGAATATATTTTTCTATTAGAAATCTCATTCATCATTTGACATATAACTCTAAAGGCTTAACCATTTCTAGTTTATTTGTGATAGTACACCATGCTGGTTTACTGATCAGCTTTTCTTGAGTACTGGGAGCAGCATAATTACTTTTCTTACTTGGAAATGGAAAGTCACCTTCTACTACTGCATTAATCAAGATCAACTTGGTGGTCCCTTCCAACTCTATGATTCTAACCTCCAGCTTGCCAGCTTGTTATTAGTGTATTTCTAAATATTAATTTATTTTGAAGCATAATCCTAAAAGCAGCCGATGGTGGTGGAATGTGCCATCAAGTCACAGCCAACTTAGGCGACCCTGTGGTTTTCAGGGCAAGAGACGTTTAGAAGTGCTAAGCCATTGCCTGCCTCTGCATAGCGACCCTGGACCCTGGTGGCCCATCCAAATACTAACCAGGGTCAACCCTGCTTAGCTTCTGAGATCTTGCAAGGTCAGGCTAGCCTGGGCCATTCAGGACAGGGCAAAAAAAGCAGCCTAACTGGTAAAATTTTTACATTTGCTTAAGATAACCAATACAGTTAATGTTTATCACTAACTGTTTAGAAAAACTTATGCTTGAGGCTTGAAGTTGAAATAAAATCATCATAATTTAAACTGGAGCTGTGTTTTTAAAATCTCAGGTCTGTTCAGTGGGGCTTACTCCCTTGAAAGTGTTCTAAGAATTACATTGCCTGTCTCTCACAGTGTCATCCTAAGCAGAGTTATACTCTTCAAAGTCCATTGAAATCAGTGGGCTTCAAAGGGTGTTAACCGTGCCTAGGATGGCACTGTCCATTTCTTGGGCTTGGTTTATTATTTTTCTGTTTATTGTTAGTTGGCAGTGCTGAGGTGGCATAGTGGGATTCTGCTTTTTGTCCCTAATACACTTTTATCATCTTCAATGTCATTCTTACTGTTGGACATCTTTCCCACATGTCACTTTTTCTTGCGATGTGTTGTTTGTCTGCTTTTCTCTCTCTTCTGGCAGTCTACATAGTTTTCCTATTCCCCCCCCCCCTCAATGCTTGTTTCAGCCCCTGTTTGCTTTTCTTCTTCAACACTATGGATCTCAGCTTGTTGCTTCAATTAACTTTTCAATGGACCCCCTGGAAACTCCCATTGTTCCCTGCTGCTGGTTCCTTTTGCCCTGCTGCTTTTTATCATTTTGCTTGGCTTTTTGGCTATCACTGGGTGGCCTAGACTATTGTTTGGAGAACTACTGGTTCCCTGCTGATGTTATCACTAATTCTTCACAGATCTTTTGATAAACCTTTCCCTTTCTTTGACCAATAGTCCTCAGGTCTGTGGTTTTCTTGCTTTAAACTAGATTTTGCAGGGTAAATTTGCC